>NC_068930.1:73459029-73759029 GCF_023091745.1 Budorcas taxicolor | reverse complement strand
GGCTAGGCTGAGCTGGGCTGGGCTGGGTGGAGTGAGTGAGCTTGGCTGAGCTAAGCTGAACTGGGCTGGGTTGAGCTGGGCGGAGTGGGTGAGCTGGGCTGAGCTGAATGGAGTGGCTGAGCTGGGCTGAGGGGGGCTGGGTTGAACTGGGCTGAGCTGGGTTAAACTGAGCTGAGCTGAGCTGAGCTGAGCAGAGTGGGTGAGCTGGGCTGGGCTGGCCTGAGCTGGGCTGGGCTGGGATGAGCTAAGCTGAACTGGGCTGGGTTGAGCTGGGCGGAGTGGGTGAGCTGGGCTGAGCTGGGCTGAGCTTTGCTGGGCTGAGCTGGGCTGAGCTGGGCTGAGCTTTGCTGGGCTGAGCTGGGCAGAGTGGATGAGGTGGGCTAAGCTGAGCTGGGCTGAGTTGATTTGACCTGGGCTGAGCTGAGCTGGGCTTGGTTGAGCTGGGCTGAGCTTGGCTGGGCTGAGCTGGGCTGAGCTGGGCTGAGCTTTGCTGGGCTGAGCTGGGCAGAGTGGGTGAGCTGGGCTGGGCTGGGTTGAGCTGGCCTGAGCTGGGTTGAGCTGGGCTGAGCAGGGTGGAGTGGGTGAGCTGGGCTGAGCTGGGCTGAGCTAAGCTGAACTGGGCTGGGTTGAGCAAGGTGGAGTGGGTGAGCTGGGGTGAGCTGGGATGAGCTGGGCTGGGCTTGATTGAGCTGGGCTGAGCTGGGCTGAGCTTTGCTGGGCTGAGCTGGGCTGAGCTTTGCTGGGCTGAACTGGGCTGAGCTTTGCTGGGCTGAGCTGGGCAGAGTGGGTGAGCTGGGCTGGGCTGGCCTGAGCTGGGTTGAGCTGGCCTGAGCAGGGCGGAGTGGGTGAGCTGGGCTGGGCTTGGCTTGGCTGAGCTGGGCTGGGCTGGGCTCAGCTAAGCTGGGCTGGGCTGGGCTGGACTGAGCTGGGCTGGGCTGGGCTGGGCTGGGCTGAGCTGAGCTGAGCTGGGCTGAGCTGAGCTGAGCTGAGCTGAGCTGGGCTGAACTGGGCTGAGTTGGTTTGACCTGGGCTGAGCTGAGCTGAGCTTTGCTGGGCTGAGCTGGGCAGAGTGGGTGAGCTAGGCTGGGCTGGGTTGAGCTAGGTTGAGTTGGCCTGAGCTGGGCAGAGTGGGTGAGCTGGGCTGACCTGAGCTGAGCTGAGCTGGGCTGAGCTGGGCTGGGTTGAGCTGGGAAGAATGGGTGAGCTGGGCTGAACCAAGCTGAGCTGAGCTAGGCTGAACTGGGCTGAGCTGGGCAGAGTGGGTGAGCTGGGCTGGGCTGGGTTAAGCTGGCCTGAGCTGGGTTGAGCCGGCCTGAGCTGGACAGAGTGGGTGAGCTGGGCTGAACTGAACTGAGCTGAGCTGGGCTGAGCTGGGTTGAGCTGGGCTGAGCTGGGCGGAGTAGGTAAGCTGGGCTGAGCTTGGCTGGGTTGAGCTGGGAAGAATGGGTAAGCTGGGCTGAGCTGGACTGAGCTGGGCTGGGCTGGGCTGAGCTGGGCTGAGCTGGGCTGAACTGAGCTGAGCTGGGCTGAGCTGGTCTGGGCTAGCCTCGGCTTAACAGGGGTATGCTGGGTTAACCACGGAGCGCTGAGACTGGGCCAGCAGAAGTGAACCCACTGAGCTGGCTTGACTTGGGCAAATTGTTGAGATGCTTTGGGTCCATTTAACCTCCACTGAGGCTGGTGGGTCTAGATGGACTGAGCTGACCCTACTGGACTGTCCTGGTCAACAGTGGGCTGACCTCAGTGATCTGGTTGTGCTGAGGACTGGGGGCCTGAGTGTACTGACCTCAGTGATCTGGTTGTGCTGAGGACTGGGGGCCTGAGTGTATCAGTCTTACTGATGACCCCAGACCCCGGGCCAGGTCCCAAGTGGCTGAGCTGTGGGCAGTAAGGGTGGGCTGGCAGGGCTGAGTGCGCCCTCCGCTCCACTGTCCCAGAGAGAAGGTGGAGCTGCCCACACCCCCGACCAGCAAGACGCCTCTCACCCCCACTTCTCTTGTGTCTTCTCTCGGGTCCCCAGAAAGTGAATCTCACCCGAAAGTCTTCCCCCTGGTGTCCTGTGTGAGCTCCCCATCTGATGAGAACACGGTGGCCCTGGGCTGCCTGGCCCGGGACTTCGTGCCCAATTCTGTCAGCTTCTCCTGGAAGTTCAACAACAGCACAATCAGCAGCGAGAAATTCTGGACCTTCCCCGAAGTCCTGAGGGATGGCTTGTGGTCGGCCTCCTCTCAGGTGGCCCTGCATTCCTCAAGCGCCTTTCAAGGGACGGATGGCTACCTGGTGTGTGAAGTCCAGCACCCCAAGGGAGGAAAGACCATCACGACCGTGATGGTGGTCGCTCCAGGTGAGTCGGGCCTGTCCTGTGGTTGGGTGCGGGGGGGAGGGTTCAGGCCCCACTGACCCCTTGTCCTTCTCTGCAGAGCCGGAAGTGTTGTCCCCCGTCGTGAGTGTCTTTGTCCCGCCTCGCAACAGCCTCTCTGGTAATGGCAATAGCAAGTCCAGCCTCATCTGCCAGGCCACTGACTTCAGCCCCAAACAGATCTCCTTGTCCTGGTTTCGTGATGGAAAGCGGATAGTGTCTGGTATTTCTGAAGGCCAGGTGGAGACTGTACAGACCTCACCCATAACATACAGGGCCTACAGCATGCTGACCGTCACGGAGCGAGAATGGCTCAGCCAGAGCGTGTACACCTGCCAGGTGGAACACAACAAGGAAACCTTCCAGAAGAACGCATCCTCTTCGTGTGATACTAGTGAGTGCAGCCCTGGTTGGGGGGTGCTCACCCTCAGGTCTGCAGACACCACCCCAGATGTGCCAGCCGCTCCCTGAGCCTTGGCTTCCCAGAGCGGCCAAGGGCAGGAGGGGCTGTGCAGGGTGGCTGGGGGCCGGCGCCCCTCCAACAGGGCCCCAGGCTCACAAGGGACTCAGCCAAGTAGGCCCTGCTGTTTGGGCAGACCTCTCCCTTCACCTAACTTCACTCCAAACAACTCTCTCCCACCTCCAGCACCACCGTCTCCCATCGGAGTCTTCACCATCCCCCCATCCTTTGCCGACATCTTCCTCACGAAGTCAGCCAAGCTTTCCTGTCTGGTCACAAACCTGGCCTCCTATGATGGCCTGAACATCAGCTGGTCCCATCAGAATGGCAAGGCCCTGGAGACCCACACTTCTTTTGAGAGACACCTCAACGACACCTTCAGCGCCAGGGGTGAGGCCTCAGTCTGCTCGGAGGACTGGGAGTCCGGAGAGGAGTACACGTGCACAGTGGCCCACTTGGACCTGCCCTTCCCAGAAAAGAGGACTATCTCCAAGCCCAAAGGTAGGCCCTGCCCCGCCCCGCCCCTGCCCTCCACCCCAGACTCTCCCACAGCTTCCGGGGTCTGAGGACAGCAGGCAGGGCCAGGAGAGGACCCACGCTCCCCAGTCTCACCACTGTGCCCCCCTCCCTCACCTCAGACGTCGCCATGAAACCGCCGTCCGTGTACGTGCTGCCTCCAACGCGGGAACAGCTGAGCCTGCGGGAGTCAGCCTCCGTCACCTGCCTGGTGAAGGGCTTCGCGCCCGCGGACGTGTTCGTGCAGTGGCTGCAGAAGGGGGAGCCCGTGGCCAAGAGCAAGTACGTGACAAGCAGCCCGGCGCCCGAGCCACAGGACCCCAGCGTGTACTTCGTGCACAGCATCCTGACGGTGACCGAGGAGGACTGGAGCAAAGGGGAGACCTACACCTGCGTCGTGGGCCACGAGGCCCTGCCCCACATGGTCACCGAGCGGACCGTGGACAAGTCCACCGGTAAACCCACCCTGTACAACGTGTCCCTGGTCATGTCTGACACGGCCAGCACCTGCTACTGACGCCTGGTCAGAGCCCCCAGGTGACCGTCGCTGTGTGCGTGCATGAGTCTAACCATGCTGATGCGTGAGATGTTGCCTTTTATAAAAATTAGAAATAAAAAGATCCATTCAAAAGATGCTGGCTGTGAGTGAGCAAAGCTCTCCCTGCTAGGTCTGTGGCTGTCTGCCCTCACCTTGCAGACCACCCTCCATCATCCGCACCCCCGCCTCCCCACTCGCTTCCAACCCACGCCCAAGAGCCCCGGTGCTCCTTGCGGGATGCTCACAGCAGGCCGAGCCCATGCTCGCTGTGCCTCTAGTCACTTCCATGCCCACACTGGGGGCACACGGGTGTGCAACACACACACATGCACACAGTCACACACATACGTGCAGAGAGACACATGTGCACGCACATGGACAGAGACATGGGCACACGTGACACAGACATGTATGTGATGGACCTGGGTGAGCAGGCACACACACAGACATGGACACATGAACATGTGGACACACAGACACACATGCACACGCACACTCACACCGAGCACACACAGTCACAGCCACTCACAGGCACATGCGCATGGGTGCTCACACGTGTGTGTGAGGACAAGCCATGGACATGTAGACATATACGCACAGATGTGCACATGCTCACACACACACACGCACACACTGCGCACACCCAGGCTTGCACACTCAGACCCCAGCCCTTGCACACCGGTGGCCACTCCCTGCCCTGTCTGGCGGGGTCCCTCTGCACCACACCCACGCTCTGCTTGTCCCTCTGTCTCACCTTGGAGGTACACCTGGGGGCCGGCCCAGCCTGGACTCCTCCACAGCCCCCAGCCCCAGCCCCAGAGCAGGGTGCGCAGAGGGCCACTCTGGGCCTGGCCAGAGGCAGCTCCTCAGGAAACTCAGGGCCCATGTCCAGGAGGGATGCTTCTCCCAGTCCAGGCCCTTGTGAAGGTGGCAGGGCCCCAGTTCTCCCCTTTCCCTGTGAAGAGACAGACTCAGGCGAGTCCTGACAGAGCGAGCCATGCCTGGGAGGCCCCTCTTGGAGCAGGCAGCTGCAGGGCCGCACGTGAACCTGGAGTGGTGGGCACTGAGCCGACGGGCGAGGGGGTCTCCTCTGCCGACCACACCAGTGCCCCTGCAGGCTGACTCCTGACCTCCCCTACACTCCTGGCTCTCTAGGGACCAAGGGCCCGTCAGTGTAGCGGCTGCAGACCTAGGTGACTGTCCTAAGCCTTTGTCCCAGCGTCACTCTTTCTGGGCCTCAGATGTCTATCTGACCTCCTGATCCCACAGCTGTGAGTCCTGCAGTCCGGGCCCCAGCCAGGGCCCCACATGGCCTCTCTCATACATGCCATGGATCCAAGACAGAGAGAGATGGAGGCCAGAGGGATGGGCCCCTTGGCACAGGCGGCCATCTGCCCCCAGGGCTTGTCCTCACTGGCTGGGGAGCCCACCCCAAACCACCAGAGACAGGACGCCCCACCACCACTGTCAGCCCCCCGTGGCCCCGTGTCCTCCAGAGGAGTCAGGACCCTGGGGCCACCCCCCGCCTCCAGCTCAGTGAGACCCCACCCTGGTGTGTGCGTGTGCGCGCTGTTTCGCTCTCTACCACCCCGGCGCTCCTTGGGCCAGGCACTCGGGGTCACTGCTTGGCTCAGCCTCAGCCACGCTCTGCCCCTGCTGGCTGTGGAATCAGGCGGCCAGGGGCCTACCACGCCTGGCCAAGACACTGCCTGACAAGGCCCGGAGCTCCCAGCTGCCCCGGGGGTGCCGGGGAGGCAGGCACACGCCTGCTCGCCTGCCCGCTTGCTTCTGCAGTCCCCCAGCCCTTCTGGCGAGTCAGCGCGGCCGAGGGGGGCCAGGGTGGGCTCTGCAGGCAGCTCAGCCGTGCTGACCCTGTGCCCTGTCTCCCACAGAGGGGGAGGTGAGCGCTGAGGAGGAAGGCTTCGAGAACCTCAACACCATGGCCTCCACCTTCATCGTGCTCTTCCTCCTGAGCCTCTTCTACAGCACCACGGTCACCCTGTTCAAGGTAGGCCACCTGGCCCCGGGGAGGGGGTGAGGCCGCAGGCCCCCAGTGCCCCCATACCCACTCACGCTGTCTCTGCCGCCCGCAGGTGAAGTGACGGCCGGCCAAGGACACGGGGCACCAGAGATGGAACAAGGGGGGCTGCCTTGGGGCCAGGCCCCTGGCCGATGTGGCTTGTTCGCTTGTACTGAAATCTTCCCCGCATCCTCTCCAGCTTCAAGCTGTAAGAAACTGGCTTTTCTCGGAGCGGCTGAGTGCCGTGGCCAAGCATGGAGCCTGCAGTTATAGGCCCCACCTGGCCCTGCTTTGCAATGTCGCATTTGTGGCCTTAAAATAAACAAGGATACTTTATCTTATGAAACCGCTTCCTCGTGATGGATTTTTTCCCCCCAAGCCACACTCCTGTGTGCCACATATCCTGAGTGCTGAACCCGTTACTGGCGGGAAAGGGACGTGTGTCTCCTCCCAGGCCCATGGTGATACGCAGGGGCCGTGTCTTGGGGCTGATCCAGATGGAGGAAGATGGCCGAGCTGCAGAAGATCCCAGGACTGGTTTCCCAAGGTGGCCTGAGCTGGGGCCACTGTGTGCATCCGTGGGGACCCTGCCACGAGCCCCAAGGACACTCTGTCCCTCTCTGCCACCATTCCTGGAATCCCAACCATGGGAGGGCTTGTCCAACCTCAGGTGCGCGTGGTGTGTGCAGGAGGGACTCAGGAGGAGGGCCGGTGTGTGTGCAGCCACGCTGCACCCTGCGGGAGCGTGAGGCTTCGCCTGCCGGCCAGAAGACGGTAACTGGAGGGTGAAAGGAAGTCTCAGGTGAAGCTACAGGGAGGGCGCAGGACTGGAGAGGCATGGAGGAAAGGCCTGGAAAGAGGGGGCAGCTGGCAGCAGGGCAGGGGAACAAGGAATTAGCCCTCGGAGATAAGCTGCGGGGGTCCAGGTAGAGGCTGGCTCAGGCCCTGGGGAGGTCCAGGCTAGCTGTGGCAGCAGCAGCCAGGGTAGGGTGGGCAGTGGGACCGGAGACGAGGCCCCGGGGGCCAGAGGAGGGAGCCAGGTGAGGGCGACCTGGCTCTCCAGGGGGGCAGCTTCAGGGGCTGGAGGGGGCCTGGGGCTTCCCAGGATGCCTCTCGCGGAGCTGCCAGGCACCTGGCAGTGACTGTCCAAGGGAGTGGGAGTGGACCTGGTCCCCAGAGGAGGCCGCCTCCCAGCAGTTGGCTCCTGGAAGGCATTTCTGGTTAAATGGTGGCCTTCCCTGCTGAAGTCCAGCCCTGGTGGATCCAAGGTAATTCGAAGCGGGGACAGAGTAGGCGAGGAAAAAACTTATTTATTTATAAATATACGATTAGATTAGGAAGAAATAGTGTAGTAGGAATTTAGTGGAGAAAAGAGGCTGAATAACTTGGTTTACGTGGGAAGCCAATAAAGTTCCAGACAAGGAGCTCGCACCATCTACGTTAGGCCACCGGCGCCCTCTTGAATGGTGGGGGGTGCCCCACCTTGGGCTCCCCCTCGCGTGGATCTTAGAAGCCAGGGCAAGTAAGTAGAGATGGTGAGCCTCCACACCCCAGATGGGAATTCAGCCTGAAATTAGAGTAAAGAGGAGACACGGAGGAAACCAGTCCAGCGACTGGCCCGGCCTCTATTGTCTAGGAAGGCCTTTTATACCTTTTTGATTGTACATAGAGATCAATGGGTAACACAAAGTTACGCAGCGTTAGCAGCCCAGACTCTTATCAAAACCGGGCTTTTCTCTCTGCACACCTAATTGTATACACAAGCCTTAGGTGATTTACATCATCTTCCGGTCAAAAGGGCCAATTAACATTTTACAGCCTTTTTTCTGATAAAAGTTTGTCAACTGGAAGACTTATTTGTGTTGTTCTTCTCAAAATCTGGTGCCACTCTCAGAAAGCACTAAATAGAGTTACATTCTTACACAGCAAAGGTACAGCAGTTTATAACAAGTGAAAGGGGTACAGTGACTCACAACAAAAGAAGAGTAATCGACTCTGAAGTCTAGCGTTGCTAACATCAAAACTACTGCATATCTTTTTCCATATCCCGATTACATTGATTAACACCCTCCCAGGTGCCTAAAAGATGAAGATTATGGAGGCCTGGCAGCAATCATTGAGTCAACAGTGAAATCCGTCACCAATATGATCTTTAGCTCTTTAGAAAAGGCTCTGTGTCTTTAAGATGCTTTAAGCTTTGTGCCTGTCACAGTTGGGGGCTGTAAGCAATTCACAAGCTATAAGAGGTCCGGGGGAACCTGTTAGGCAAGCCAGACAGTTATCAGAGGGGGTTTTAAGCCGAGACATTCTTTTGCAGGAGACTGAATCCCTGAATTAACTTTTTCCAGAGAGTGTCAGAAAAGTAGAAAAGTACAATAAGGCAGGCAGATTCTTATTTTGGGGGGTACATGCTCAGAAAATACCAGGGGGAAACCCTGAGGCCTGATTCACCTTGCCCATCAAGGCCTCTGCCGCATGACCTTGTCATGGGTGGGATTCCTCATGCTGGCTCCCGGCATTTTGTGGCCCAACCCATCAGACGGGAACATTGGGTGAGGGGCTCCACAGCACGCAGGGCGCCTCCAGCAGGGGGGAGGGGGCGGCTCTCACGCAGGCCGAGGGGCTCACGCCAGGACCCGTAGGATTGTCTGAGGGCCGTGACCACAAAGAAGCACAGGCCAGGTGTGGACAACAGGAGCTGGCTCTCTCCCAGTGAGATGCAGGGACCCATGGTCCAGGCGTCGGCAGGGCTGGCTCCTGGGGCTCCGCGGGGAGCGCGCTCCTGCTCCTGGCAGTTCGCAGCACCTGTTTGAATGCATTTCACTCAGAGCCTATCAACTGCCCACTTACATTCATTCTCAAAGTGGATGTTTGAGAAATTAATCTGTCTCAGGCGCATTGTATCCGTGCATTGCTACACTCTTTGACGAGTCACTCCTTCAAGGTGGTTGAGCTGAGGCCGTGCACACGCCGCGTGCACTGTGGGTGTGCTCACAGTCGCAGCTGGCCAGCTCCCTCCTGGCGATGAAGCAGCTTTCTCAGTGCGGCGCCTTCGCTGCAGGATGTTCAGGGCTGCCTTTTGGGCACCCATCCCAGGACAGACTTGGGGTGAAGCGTGGGCATTCGCTGTGAGTTACTCTGGTCACACTACTAGCTGGGGGTCTGAGAGGGTGCCCAGTGGGGTGGGAGTCAGCAGGGCCCAGGACCGTCTGGAGGGACAGTCTCTGCTCTGAGTCCCCAGGGTCGCCGAGGCTGGGGGGGTCTCCTGGGACTGCCCGCAGCTGGGGACATGCGGGCTTGGCCTCTGCAGCCAGGCCAGTGGGCAGGTCATGAGTTAGCACAGGGAAGGGATTCGGAGGAATCCGCCCAGGTCAGAGAGCCCACGGGACATGCCAGGGACCAGGCGCCGAGCTGTGAGAGGCAGGAGCCGGTGCAGCCAGACTTGCTGCCTGGGACGTCTGCACAAACCCCCTCAACTTAACATCTGGTTACTTCTTGATAAGCCCAACATAAGCTGAAAGTAGTTTGAAATTCCATTTAATGTGCTTCACAGGCCAAACACCAGGGCTTATCTTTACCTGCCTTAAAAGGCTCAGAACACTTACATTAACTGACACTTGGGTAAAATCATCTAACTCAAGCCTTGTCATTGCTCCATTGCTCAGTCATGTCCAAATTTTTATGACCCCATGGACTATAGCACACCAGGTTTTCCTGTCCATCATCAACTCCCAGAGCACATTCAAACTCATGTCCATTGAGCCGGTGAGGCCATCCAACCATCTCATCCTCTGTCATCCCCTTTGCCTCCTGACCTCAAACTTTCTCAGCATCTGATTCTTTCAAATGAGTCAGCTCTTCACATCAGGCAGCCAAAATATTGGAGCTTCAGCATCAGTCCTTCCAATGAATATTCAGGACTGATTTCCTTTATGTATTGACTGGTTGGGTTTCCTTGCAGTCCAAGGGACTCTCAAGAGTCTTCTCCAACACCACAGTTCAAAAGCATTGATTTCTCAGCACTCAGCCTTCTTTATGGTCTAACTGTCACAACCATACATGACCACTGGAAAAACCGTAGCTTTGACTAGACAGAATTTGTCATCAAAGTAATGTTTCTGCTTTTCAATATGCTGTCTAGGTTGGTCATAGCTTTCCTTCCAAGGAGCAAGCGTCTTTTAATTTCATGGCTGCAGTCACAGTCAGCAGTGATTTTGGAGAACAAGAAAATAAGGTCTGACACTGTTTCCATTTTTTCCCCATCTATTTACCCTGAAGTGATGGGACTGGATGCCATGGTCTTAGATTTTTGACTGATGAGTTTTAAGCCAGCTTTTTCACTCTCTTTCACCTTCATCAAGAGGCTCTTTAGTTCCTCTTTGCATTCTGCCTTTAGAGTGGTATCATCTGCATATCTGAGTTGTCAATATTTATCCTGGCAATCTAGATTCCAGTTTGTGACTCATCCAGCTGGGAATTTCATATGATGTACTCGGCACATAAGTTAAATACGCAGGGTGACAATATAGAGCCTAGACACACTCCTTTCCTGGTTTTGCACCAGTTCATTGCTCCATGGCCAGTTCTAACAGCTGCTTTTTGACCCGCATCCAGGTTTCTCAGGAGGCAGGTAAGGTGGGCTGTCATTCCCATCTCTTTAAGAGTTTTCCACAGTTTGTTGTGATTCACACAATGGTTTTTTACATAGTCAGTGAAGCAGAAGTCGATGTTTTTCTGGACTTCTTTTGCTTTTTTTTTTTTCTATGATCCAGTGGATGTTGGCAATTTGATCTCTGGTTCCTCTGCCTTTTCTAAATCCAGCTTGTACATCTGGAAGTTCTCAAGCCTATGTTATTAATGGAAAGTGCAGATCGTCTGGTGTAATTTACTGAATACTGAACGCAAAGAAAAAAAAAAAAAAACAGAGCGGTTGTCAGGGTCCAGGGTGGCTGTGAGTGTGAGTTGCTCACCCTCCTGAGCACTGGAGGTCTCGGCTGCAGCCACCGCACTGCCCAGCTTCCACAGCAGAGGACAGACTGCATATCACCAGGTGGGAAAGATCGAAGTCCGAGATTCGAAGTGCGGTTTCTCCTGAGCGTGCATTGCTTTCACAGCATCATAAAGTCAGAGTAAACACTGAGTCATGAGTCAGGGACCTTCTGCATGAGACAGGTTTGTTTTTACATCAAGGGGAATCAGTCTTCAACCCCTACTCTGTGATACGTGAAGTCTATTTGTCTGAATTCCTCAAGTGACCACTGCCCAGCCCGCTCAGGTTGACTTTCCCTAAAGACTGTTTCTAGGAGACTGTTTCCCTGCTGTCCGACGGCTCAGGCGCTTCACATCCACAGGGACCACTTCCTGTGTCCACACTTAGGTGTTCAGTGAAGTTTGGGGTTCAGATGGTCGCTGTGTGCTGGAGAGTATCCTCTTTCTCAGCAGAACTTTGTAATAAAGACAGAATTGGGAGCAGGTTCAGATAAGAGGCATTTCCCGTGGTTTTTAATGAGGACATTTGCCAGAGAGCAGTTAGTCACCAGGACTCTTTTAGACTCAGGGCAGGAACTCAGGCCCACAGCACGTACCCAGACAGCCAGGCCCCAGGGACGTGTGCCCAGGCTCTCCTCTCCCAGAGAAGCTGCGCTGCCTGCTCAGCAGAGACAGGGCCTCTGTTTGAGGGAGGCAAGCGTGGCTCGGCCTATGAGATGCGCTAGGGAAGTTAAGTCACCAGCAAGCTTTTCACCCAGAGTGGAGGGTGGCAGTGACTGATGGCTGGGAGAAGGGCCGGCTGGGCCTGATGTGGAGACAGAGGCACCCGGCACCCAGGGGAAGGGGCAAGAAGGCTCCCAGGAGGAGAAGCAGGAAGAGGCTGGGAGGGGCGAGCCCAGCTGGTCAGCATCCGCAGACCAGGGGCTTTAGCCGAAGCCATGGGTCCGGGATCCTACCCTTTTGCGTCAGAAACACTGGGCTTTCAGGTCTGTGAGGGCAGCCCTGGGCTGCCCACAGCAGGCTTGAGCTGGGCTGAGCTGGGCTGGGCCAACCGGGTGAGCTGGGCTGAGCTGAGCTGAGCTGGGCTGAGCTGGGTTAAGCTGAGCTGAGTTGGGTTGATAGGGGCTGAGTTGCACTGGGCTGAGCCAGGTTGAGCCAGGCTGGGCTGAGCTGGGTTGAGCTGAGCTGAGCTGGTCTGAACTAGGTTAAGCTGAGCTGAGTTGGATTGATCGGGGCTGAGCTGAACTGGGCTGAGGTGGTTTGAGCTGGGCTGTGCTTGGCTGAATTGGATTGTCCATGGTGGGCTGACAGGTCCGGCAGAAAGGCACTGCCTGGGCTTGACTTGGGCAAGCTGATGAGGTGCTTTGGGCTTGCTTAACCTCTGCTGAGCATGGTGGGTCTAGCTGGACTGTCCTGGCCAACACTGGGCTGACCTCAGTGACCTAGTTGTGCTGAGGACTGACAGGACTGAGTGTGCACTGGTCTCACCAATGGCCACAGACCCCCGGGCCAGACCCCAAGTGGCTGAGCCACAGGTAGTGAGGGTGGGCTGGCAGGGCTGAGTGCGCCCTCCGCTCCACTGTCCCAGATAGAAGGTGGAGCTGCCCACACCCCCGACCAGCAAGACGCCTCTCACCCCCACTTCTCTTGTGTCTTCTCTCGGGTCCCCAGAAAGTGAATCTCACCCGAAAGTCTTCCCCCTGGTGTCCTGTGTGAGCTCCCCGTCTGATGAGAACACGGTGGCCCTGGGCTGCCTGGCCCGGGACTTCGTGCCCAATTCTGTCAGCTTCTCCTGGAAGTTCAACAACAGCACAGTCAGCAGCGAGAAATTCTGGACCTTCCCCGAAGTCCTGAGGGATGGCTTGTGGTCGGCCTCCTCTCAGGTGGCCCTGCATTCCTCAAGCGCCTTTCAAGGGACGGATGGCTACCTGGTGTGTGAAGTCCAGCACCCCAAGGGAGGAAAGACCATCACGACCACAAAGGTGGTCCCCAGAGGTGAGCTAGGCTCCGCCCATGGCCGAGGCCGGGCGGGGCCAGGGGAGCCCAGCCCACCCCTCCTGTCTGCCTTGCAGCGCCCCCCAGGGCACAGTGCACTCTGACCTCACCTGCCCCCTGCTCCTCTAGTTTCTGCATCAACTCTGACCCCGACCACGCTAGCACCGTCTCTGAAATCCAGGTCAGAGGGCTCCAGCAGAGCCGTCACCACTCAGAGCAGCCCAGGTGAGCAGCCCCATCCGTGCACAGCCCACGCACATCCATGCATACCTGTCTGCCCGCCCCTCCACTGCCATCTTCAGGCAGCCCTCCATGACTTCTCCGTCGAGTCCTTAAGTCACGCCTTGAGCCAGGAAGGTGGGGCAGTGAACTCAGGGGCACCGACTGTGGGCCAGGCCTGGGCTAGGCACTGGCAGATGCCACCTCAGGCCTCTGTGTGGCCCTCAGCCCATCATGGATGGGGGAGGTGCCCAGATCACACTGGGAGGAGCACGGTGAGAGGGAGGCCCACAGGCCAGCTCTGGACTCCCCTGGTCCAGCCCATGCGTGAAACTGAGTGTGAAGCTGAGACCCTCACAGAAGCAGTGCCGCCTGCCAGGCTGCCCTACCCCCACCTGCACCTGGCTCCAGCTTCTCTGAGTGCCGGGTGCCCCGCTGGGGCCCAGAGTCACCCCTCACCCTGGATGCACCCCTGGCCCAGAGCAGGAGCCACTGGAGGGAGCTGGGCCATTCCCTCACTGGCCCCTGGGCTGCTGGCGACCCTCCAAGAGGCCACCATGGCTGTGATGTGTCCCTGGGCGGCCCCCAACCCAGCCTGTGGGCCATGATGCCCACAGTCTAGGGCAGAATCTGCCACTGAAGTGCACGACCCCTGGGTGTGGGCTGACCTGGTCAGGCACACAGGGCGGGGCAAGTCAGGAGAGAGGTGGGCCCTGCAGATTAGAGGGTCACCTCGGGGTCGGGGGGCACTGTGCACAGCCCAGCCCTCCCCGAGCATCAGCCTTCAGCCCTGACCAGACTGCTGCAGCCACGCCACCCACCCAGCAGCCTTGAGGAAGGGGGCCGAGCTCCATGAGCACAGGCTGAGCCCTCCTGCTCCGGAGCTAGACTGCCCTCCCATGGGGAGTGACCCTCCTGGGGCCCAGGGCCTGCTGACCACATGAGCCCAGCCCTCCCCTCAGGGCGTGGCTCCTGACCCAGACACAGTGCAGCTTGAGCACAGCCTGGAGGCCAGATGCATCGTGAAGCCAGATCCCTGGAGCCAGGGCTGCCTGTCCAGCTCTGTAGCTGGGGCTGGCCTGTCCAGCTTAGAGGGATGAACCGGGAGGAGGGACAGACAGAAGCCCTGTGTGGTGGCAGCACGGCTTCAAACATCTGCTCTCTGGGCCTTTATAGAAAAAGTTGCTGACCCCTGGCTGTCAGAGACCCATGGCCAGTTGCTCACGAGTCCTTCTCGCCATAAGCTGTGCTGCCGATGGTCACGAGGGCAGCCCCCAGGCACTTAGCGTAGATACTCGCAACCAGCAAGCGGGCAGCCAGGGTCCCACCAGGACCAGAGCAGAGCCACAGACGCTGACAGAGGCGACCCCCAGATGATGGCCACCCCTAGGGCTGAGGATGTTGGGAGGCCTCAGCCCCGGCTGTCTGTGGCACCCGGAGGAGACCCTGACTGCCCCCACTCTCCACAGTGCCGGCCACCAGCCACAGCCAGACAGAAGCCCGGACACTAGCGTATCCAAAGGACCCCTGCAGAGGTCAGTCCCTTGGGACAGAGGGGGAGAAGGGCAGAGTGCTTTCAGGGGCACCGGAAACAGCCTGCTTGCAAGAGAGACCCCAGCCCAGTGGTGGGCGGGCCCCTGCCCTCTGCACTGCTGGAAGCAACAGAGTCCAGGGGTCCGTGGGGAGAGGGCAGGCCTGGGTCTGGGCGGGTGCCACTGGCCAGCCCTCAACCCCCTTGCCCCCCAGCCAAGACCACACCTCTCCTCGCCTCCCCACAGAGTGTCAGAACCACACCCAGGCCCTCAGCGTCCGCCTGTTGCCCCCGCCCCCGCAGGGCCTCTGGCTTTTGGACAAGGCAGAGTTCACCTGCCTGGCCATGGGGGAGGCCCTGCCGGATGCCCGCTTCTCCTGGGAGGTGAATGGGCAGCCCCATGGCGGGGCCATGGAGGAGAGACCCACCTGGCACATGAACGGCTCCTGGAGCCAGAGCAGCCGCCTGGCCCTGCCCAGGTCCCTGTGGGCCTCGGGCTCCAACATCACCTGCACGCTGAGCAGCCCTGGCCTGCGGTCACCAGTGACCCTGACAGCACAGAGAGAGCATGGTGAGGGCAGCCGCGGGCCCCGCAGCACCCCGGCCACTTCCTTCCCCCGGGGACCCACCCCCTGGAGCTCCAGCTCACGAGCATACCATGGCTTCTCCTCACAGCTGCCTCAGTGCCCGGCAATCTGACCCTCCGCACTCTGACCACGCCTGGCCGCTTCTTCCCTGCCTGGCTCCTGTGCGAGGTGTCCGGCTTCTCACCCGTGGACATCCTCCTCACATGGCTGGAGGGCCAGCAAGAAGTGGAGCCTTCCCAGTTTGCCACAGCGCACACCACAGCCCAGGCTGGGCATGCCTCATTCCACACCTGGAGTGTCCTGCATGTCTCCAGCCCCCTGGACCACGTGGGGTCCACCTACACCTGTGTGGTCAGCCACGAGGCCTCCCGGACGCTCCTCAATGGCAGCTGCAGCCTGGACACTGGTGGTGAGTCACATGGGCCCAGGGCTCCATCTGAGTGGCCGGGACACAGGGCAGGAAGTGGAGGGGCAGCCCCAGAGGTGCCGGGCAGTGAGGACTCGGCCGCTCCGTGTCGGGGGCCCCAGGGCTCTGGAAGCCCAACAGCTGCCCTGCTGGCCCCGGACACATGTCCACACGCTGCATGCCGGTCCAGGAAGGGCGAGAGATGTTGCCCACCCCCCACAACCCAAGCAGCCATTTCCCACCAAGATGTGCCCGCCACAGGGCACAAAGCAGGGGCCTGCCCTGGGCTGGGGGTGAGGGCGGCCACCCTCAACAGCTGCCCTCTGGGGGCGTCCGAGGCTCCCCAGCTCCCAAGCCCCCCAGCCTTCGAGGAGCCCAGTCAGCACCCGGGAGGCCAGGTATGCCCAGGCCTGGGGGCTGGACTTGGTCTCCCAGAGGGGTCTGGTTCGCACACACCCACAGCAGCCCCTGACCGTAGGCCTCCTGGAGGAACACAGGGCCAGGTGCCACAGAGGAGGGGGTCTGGGGGCCCAGAGCTCTCCCTCCCCTCTGAGGTGTCCTCCCCCGACACCACAGCATGCAGCCCAGCCCCGCAAGACTGCGGTGGACACACCGGTCAGGGAGGCGGCAGGACTCACGGGCCGGCAGGCGTCCAGGCTGCCCAGTGCGGGGGCTGGCAGGGAAGGTGTCCAATGGGGCCCAGAGGCAGTGGGCACTGGGAGAGAAAGGCTAGGCTTGCCCAGGTTCTGGGACCTAGCCTGCAGGCCTGAGCTGCTGTGGGCCCCACGCCGAGTGGGGAAGCCGTGCAGACCACAGCCAGGCCCTGACACCTCGAGAGAGATGGGCTTGGCAGGCTGCACCCTGAAGGCCACACAGGATGCCCGGGGGGCCACCACAGCATGCCCACACCCACCCCCACCACGCACCCCACAACAGGCCCCCCACCCACTCCCCCGCCCCACACACCCCATAGGGCCTCCTCCTGTAGACCCATCCCTCCCCCACCCCGGACCGGCCGCCTGACAGCCTGGGCACTGCACGGCCTCGAGTCACAGGACACTCTGCACCGGCCTCCCCCAGAGGCTTGACCCAAACCTCCCACTTTCCTGTGGGGACCAAAGCTATGTCCAGCAGCCAGGGCCATGCTCTATACAGGGCGAGTGGCAGAGGCTGTGGGAGGCCTGGCCAGACCCCAGGGCCCCTGGAGGGGTGGAGGGAAATCCCCACTCCAGGAGGGCCACAGCCGGCACCAGCCCCAGCCCCAGAGCTGACCAGCCGCCGGGCCTTCCTTGGTGGGCCCTCCCCCAGACCAGAGGAGGAGGGCCAGAGCTGCTCCCTGTAAGGCAGCCGGGTCTCCACAGCCGGGACGGCAGCTCCTCCTCGCTGGGCCAGCTACCCCCCAGCTCTAGCAATGCTGCCTGAGGGGCCTGCTGCTTTCCTTGAAGGACTCCCACGCCCTCCCCATCCCACCCCGTCCACCTGCATCTGAAGGCTACCCCTCCGTCTCGGTTCCAGGCCCAGCCCACCACCACTGCCCTCTTCTCAAAGGAGGCCACTAGCAGCTCGGCCCAGGCCTGCAGCTACGGTGGTCATTTTCACAAAGTAGCAGCTGGAAGGCTCCCCCTGGGGCCCCTGGCCTCTGCTTCCTGCTCCTGCTCTGGGGCCCCAGGCTCCTCAACCACTGGCCCCGTCTCCCGAAAGCCTGCGTCACCCCGGACCCCCAGACTGCGGCCGGGGCCCTCTGCCCTCTGTCATCACAGAAGCCAAGCTACCCGCCCAAGTCCTGTGCCCCTCGAATCGGCACCTTCTGTCCAAAGACCCCACCCCAGTCCTCCTGCCCCTGCCAGTCTCACAGCCCAGGGCTGTCCCCTTCAGCCCACCCTCCTCTCAGCTGCCAAGGTGACCTTCAAACACCCATCACAGTTCTGCTTCCACTTAGGATGTAGAAGCTTGTAGGTCAGCCACTCATGTGGTAACAAAAGGTCAATGCCAAATAAACCATAAAAATCATGTCTATTTAAAGTCTCAAACGAGCCGAGGACTCAGTGTCCAACTGGCCCAAATTCCTAGGTCAGAAGAGGCTGCTGGCAGTTATCCTCATCCTCAACACAGGTGGACAGAGGCCTGGACATCCGTGAGACGAGAGGGACGTGAAGGAACCAGCCAGGGTTTAGTTCCCACACAGGCTGGCCCAGGATGTGGGTACAGGCAAGCCCCCGAAAAATCCCCTGGGCTCACTGACCCTCCACCCAGGGATTCTGCTGCAAGCATCCCCTGAGAGCAGGTGGGGCCACAGCTGGAGAGGCCCAGGCTCAGAGCCATTCCCACCAGGAGGAGGAGCCTCACCCCACTCCCATGCCGGGAGCCAGTAGCCAAGGAACCCGCCACCCAGCCCAACTCAACTCCTGGTGAAAACACAGCTCCTCAACCTCCCTGCCCGACAGAGGAGTGTGCGCTCACTCCTCGGAAAGTATACACGCGTCATCGACTTCACGCTCACTTTATGTCTGTGCACCATGTCCGGCGTGCAATCAAAATACCCTTGGCGTGCAAAGAAGCAGAAAACCTTCACCTGTAGTCAGAATGAAAATAGCAAATAGAGCTAGACCATGGGTGACTCCGATCTCGGAGCTGGAAACAATTGCGATTGTGCTCTCGGCTTAAGCTCTGTGAGTGGCTCCTGTTGCCTTGAGAAAAGCGTCCCGCCCGGCGGTTTCATGGGCTCTTCCCAAAGGGTTGCCTGCTGGCACATCCTGCCCCAGCAGAGACGGGTGAAGGGGGGTGACCTTGCTCTCCTGCAGTTCTTCTCAATGTGTCTTCTCCAACCAGAACTCTTTCCTGCCTTCTCATCCCATGTGTCTTGAGAAGACCTCCCTGACCTCCATAGCTGGGCCATGGGGCATCCAAGGGGTCCTGTCATCGCATTTAGCCACCTCACCGACCCCCAGACCACTCACCCCTGCATTCCATGTGTCTAGAACAGGTTCCTTCAGGTTCTCCATGGCAAAGGGCTGCTGCCTTTGAAAAATTTTCCAAGGAATCATGGATCCATACCTTTGTAGAACACAATATGACCTCATTAGCAGAAAACTGAGGCAGACAGAGACCAAGACGCACTGCTCTTCCACCACTAGATTCCACAGAGGGCGAGCAAGCTTCCACGCTTACTTCCTGTGCTGTGACCAGTGGCTCCTGGACAGCAGCCCTGCAGACCCCACCTCCCGCAGCTCTGGTCAGGCTCAAGACGGACCCCCAGGGAATGAGTGCTCACGGAAAGAGGGACTAGGAAGTGCGGGCCGGGTGATGGGTCCCGGGACTTAGCACTTCCTCCCTGCCCCGGGCCCTCCCACTGGACTGAAGTACGGCTCCACACGAGGGTTCTGAGCTGGCCAGCCCATCCTGCCCCGGCCCCAGGTCCAGCAGGACTGACTTCTGATGCACAGACTCGGCCCTGGCTTAAAGCCTCTAGTTCCCAGCCTCGGCCTGCCCTGGCCTCCTGTGCGGCCCCTCGCCAGCTCCCCACTGCAGGACGCAAGGCTCCCGTCCACTCTCCCGACTCAGAGCCCTCATGACACCGTTCCTCCTGCTGGAACACCAGCCCGGTCTCACCTTTCACCCTCACACAGCAGCTGCTTCTGCGAGCGGCTGTCACTGCAGCCTGCAGGGTGGGACCTGAGGATCCACATCGGCATCGGGGCCGCCTACCCGCCGCCCGCACTCATGCTGGCAGGAAGGCCGGCTTCAGGCCGTCTACCCCACCATGCTGGGTGCCCCATCCAGCTCTGCGCCTAGTCAGGCCCTGTGGCCCCTCTGTGCCCCGTCCGTGCCCCGCAGGGAGAAGGTTGTTCACATGGGGCCCCAGTGCCAGTGGTGCCGTGTGGGGGCCTGTGGCCGCGCCCCTCGGGCAGACCCCTCGTGGTCAGCAGCCTGCCGTGTGCTGGGGTGGGAGTGGCCGAGGCCTCAGCAGCGCCCGCTCCCCCACAGGCCTGGCCACCTGGCCGCCCTGGAGCCAGGACGAGAGCAGCGATGACAGCGCAGATGTGGAGGATGCCGGCCCCCTCTGGCTCACCTTCCTGGCCCTCTTCCTCGTCACTGTGGTCTACGGCGGCTTCGTCACCTTCATCAAGGCAGGTGGCCCAGGCAGGTGGGGCCCTACGTCCAGGCCCAGGGCCCCTAGCATGGGCCAGGGTTTCTGAGGGAGCCGCTCCCTCAGCCCTGGAGTAGGACAGGTGCTAGGACCCACTTCCCAGGGCCATGGGGAGGTGGGGCCCCCAGCTCGGCTGGCCAGGAGCCCTGGGCCTGGGGGCCCTGGCCCCTTCCTGACCCGCGGGCTCTTGCTGCAGGTGAAGTAGCCCCGGAGAGCAGACGCTGGCTCCACATGGAAGGACCTGGCCTCCACGCTGCCTGCTGCTCCTGGAGGGCAGAGGAGCCCACGCTGGACCCCACCCTGCGCACAGAGGCCTTGCGGCCCCACACTCAGTCCACCACAGAGCCCAGCTCCCAGCCCAAGAGGAGGGCATCGTGGTGCAGAGCAGAGGCCCCCAGCTGGCCCTGCAGCCCCAGAGCCAGTGGTCTCGGCTGCAGCCCCTCCACCTCCCCGCCCACCATCTGCCACATAAAGAGCCTTGGTCCTCCCTCCTGCCTCCCATTTCTGTGGCCCAGCCCTCAGACCTTCCAGGTGAGAGCACCCAGAAGGCCAAGGGCAAACAGCTGAGCAGGCCCACGCACACAGGAGAGGCGGGCAGGGTCGGTCACACAGCAGGAGGCGCTGCCTCGGGAGGAGGGTGCCGAGCCTGCTGCACTGAAGAGACTGGGCGCTCCAGCTGCGCGTGCCCACACCTGCGCACACGGGTGCGCACACGCAGCCCTCACACGCGACGCAGCCCTCACACGTGTGCACCTACAGGTGGGGCCACACCCTGCACACAAGCACACCCACGGGTGTGCAGACACAGACAAATGCGAGGCACACGCCTGTGGGCACACATGCGAAGGTCTGCACGCACATGGGTTCACACTCAGAGACACGAAAGCACATGTGCCCACGCACACACAGGAGATGGCCCTAAGTGGTGGCAGTGGGAGAGGCTGGGCACACAGAGTCCCCATCAGATGGGGAGGAGGCACCCCTCACGCCCCTCACGGAGGGCAGAGTGTGGAGGAAAGCACTGCCTGAAGGGGCTTGGAGAAGACGCTGGCACTGGCCAGCTCCTGGTCACTCCTGGCCCTCCTGCCGCTGTCCAGAGTTCCTGCGGCAGGCAGCTGTGACCCTGGGCCCAGGCAGGGAGGCCAGAGCTGGCCTCAGGCGGGTCCTGTCTGGCCCCCCCCCTCAAACCAGGAGGAGGGCACCCTGTGTCTGGCCAGCCCAGTGCTGGATACGGTGCCACTCCTCTTGTTGGCTCCAGACTCTACACCATTCATCCCCGCTCACGGGCCGGTTCTGATTCTGCCTGCTCACGGGCCGGTTCCCCTGCTCAACGGGCCGGTTGCCCTGCTCACGGGCCGGTTCCCCTGCTCACGGGTCGGTTCCCCTGCTCACGGGCCGGTTCCCCTGCTCACGGGTTAGTTCTCCTGCTCACGGGCCGGTTCCCCTGCTCATGGGCCGGTTCCCCTGCTCACAGGCTGGTTCTGATTCTCCCTGCTCACGGGCCGGTTCCCCTGCTCATGGGCCGGTTCCCCTGCTCACAGGCCGGTTCTGATTCTCCCTGCTCACGGGCCGGTTCCCCTGCTCACGGGCCGGTTCCCCTGCTCACGGGCCGGTTCCCCTGCTCACAGGTCGGTTCCCCTGCTCACGGGCCGGTTCTGATTCTCCCTGCTCATGGGCCAGTTCCCCTGCTCACAGGTTGGTTCCCCTGCTCACGGGCCAGTTCCCCTGCTCACGGGCCGGTTCTGATTCTCCCTGCTCACGGGCCGGTTCCCCTGCTCACGGGTCGGTTCCCCTGCTCACGGGCCGGTTCTGATTCTCCCTGCTCACGGGCCGGTTCCCCTGCTCACGGGCCGGTTCCCCTGCTCACCAGTTGGTTCCCCTGTTCACTGCTTGGTTCTTACTCTCCCTGCTCACGGGCCGGTTCCCCTGCTCACGGGTCGGTTCCCCTGCTCACGGGCCGGTTCTGATTCTCCCTGCTCACGGGTCGGTTCCCCTGCTCACTGGTTGGCTCCCCCTGGTACTGGTCTTCCCCCTTGGCCCCCATCCAGCCCCCACACCTGGCATATGGCCGGCAGCACCTGTCCGCAGCTCCTGCTCGTCTCTCATCCTAGACATGGACCATACTCCGTGTGTCAGGCCTGGAGGTCAGCAACGCATCTCACTCCCAATACACCCAGCACCACAGTTCTAGAGAGCAGGCCGACCCGCCCTAAGGACACCAGTCCTGATCCTGCAGCCTCCGAGTCAGGGCTGAGCTTGGCTTCTGAGACAGGAGAGGGGCCTGGGACCTTGGCCTGGAGCCATCACCAGGCCCTCACAGGACGAGGCGGGGGGCTGGCAGAGCAGAAGGCCTGAGAGGCGGACGCAGGACACAAGTCTGCCGACTCTGAGGATGCAAGAGGGGTGGTGAGCTGGGTTGCAGCTCTGATAGGCGAAAGGACCAATGCAGAACCTCCCTGGGGTCTCTGGAGGGCAGGCAGCCATTACCATGCTCACCAAGGCCCAGCGAGGCTGTTTCAGACTCGTCCCCTCACCGTGTAGGGAACAAATGTTTGCAGTGATTTGCTGCAGCCACAAAAATAAAGACACCAACTGTCTCTCCAGATCAGCCCTTCCCACCCAAGGCCATTAATTGCTCCAGGCAAGGCTGCGTGTCCTCCCGGCCAAGGCCCCCTGTCCTCCCAGGGCTCAGGCGCAAACCCTGGGAACTGATTCCCTTCCTCGTGGCAGCCCATTCCAGGGGAGCCGCAGACCTTGCCCTCTGCCTGTAACCTCCACCAGGAAGCCGCACTTGCCGCCATGGCAGACCTGCTGCCCTGATGGGGGCAGTCGCCATGCCTGTGGGTCCTCGGGGGCTTCCTCCGGTCAACCACCCACCCACTGCCCTGTGTCCTCGGCAGCCCTCTCCTTCCAGCAGTGAGCCCTGTCTCAAGATCTCAGATGAGGCCTCAGCTGGTCCACAGCCAGAAAGTGCCTCGCCATTATCAGAAGCTCATCTGCAGGTCCTGGGCTCCTTGTGGTACCCCCTCCCTGCCCCAGCCTCCTGTCCCGCTGCCCCTGCCTGCTCCCTTCCATGCTGAGCTCTTTGCTCCCACCCTTCCTGCCCATTCTACAGGTCACACACTCATCACACCAGCAGGTCATCTCTTTATCCCAGAAAGCGAACCCCAAGAGCACAGGGTCTCCTGATACTCCGTGTGAGCAGAGACCATGTGTGGCAGATGCCAGCAGGTACACATGGAGAGACGGAGACCAAGGGCCACCATGTCCCTGCCCGACCAGAGTGTCCCCATAGTGACGGCCCTCCTCAGACCGCCCCCTCACCCACTCTTCCCATCTCAGTGAGTGACCACCTGCCAAGTGGGCCCCAAAGGACACCTCGAAGTTGTCTCCAAAGCTGGGCTGAAGCTGCTCCCCAGCCCACAGCCAGCAGGGTCTTTCCAACCCTACATCCGTCGGGCAACCCCTGCTCAAACCCCACCATGGGTTCCTGTTACATCAGAAATGGGATAGGGCTTCCCTGGTGGCCCTGCAGGTAAGAATCGGCCTTGCTTCAAAGGGAACATGGGCTCAACCCCTAGTCAGGGAACCAATACGCCATGCAGCGACTGATCCCACAGCACAAACAGAAAGTCCATGGGCTTCAGCGAAGACCCGAGGCAGCAAAATAAAAAATAATAATGCAAGAGAATGAAACCTAAATTTTCACATCTGGAGCCCCACACTGGCCACGCACCCTGCTCACAGCCATCCACGCCTGGTGCCGACTTTCCACATGTGTCCCCACCTCTGGGGGCCCTAGGGGCTGCCTGCCCCAGCCTGGACAGTGGGACTGGCAGTTCTAGCGCCTGCAGCCACTGAGGCCTGTGTGAAGGGAGGAAGCAACGTCTGGCCAGAGGGCTGAGGGTCTCAGAGCCTCCAAGGAAGACTCGCTCGTGGGCCCCAAGTGGCCGCTCCCCAGGAGCCCCTGTGCAGCCTCATGCCACCCCCCGCAGTCCCCAGGCCCACGCTCCTGGCCCCACCCTCCCAGGGGCTCAAGCCCTGGAACCCCACCTGCAGGCTCTGGGAGGCCGGGAGGGCTGTGGGGCCCCAAGGCCCACAGATGTGACCCCCTGAGCCTGCGGGCGCCAGTCTGAGCCAAGAGGTCTGGACTTGAGCTCTTTTTTGTCCAATAAACACTTTCACAGAATGCCTCAAAGCACAGTGTGAAGTGAGTTTTCACCCACAAGCTCCCCACACCCCTCCTAGCACCAAGCTCCCCTAACCACAGGAAAGCGCACCAGCCGCTTGCCAGCAGACTTCCCCTTTCATCTGCCCGGAGGCCTATCTGAACGAGGCAGGTGCCCCGGGGCCTCCGCTTGGCCAGCATTTCCCTTCCCGGCACTACCACGGCCCCAGGCTCCACTCCACCGTGAGCAATGGGGCCATTACCCTCTCACTCTGCAGCCCGCCTGCCTGCACACCCTCCTCCAGGGCCACGAACGTCTGTTTCCAGCCGAGGCAGCAAACAGCAGCCATCCACCCTCCCTCACCTAAATCAAGGCCTGTCAAGCCTGGTCCCAGGGTGTGGGAGCCACTTCTCAGCCACCTGCACAGGGTTCAACTGCCCGCCCAACCCTTGGTGTTTGAGGGGAACAGTCTCAGCCAGTCCTGCTCCCCAAGGCTTGTGGGACCGAGGCCTCCCCAGACCTGGGCATGAGCCCGCCTGCACACTCCAGCCAGGGCCCACGTCTGTTCCTGGCCCACGGCCAGGCCCATGTTGCTGAGTTTATTCTGGATGACTTGTGGTGGGACAAGACCTCAAAAGAGAGCCTGGAGATGGAAGAGCAAAGAATCGGGACCCCTGCTCTCACCATCAGGACAAAAGCAAGGTCAGGACCAGCAGCATCAATGCAAATCAAAACTCAGACCAAAGGAAACGATGGGAGACTATTTACGTTCTGCTGGGGTAAACAGGCGTTTTCTCAGAATGACACCACGGCCAGGAACTTTAAAAATAACATTGGTAGATCTGCTGACAGAGAGAGAAAAATTTAATCTATAAAGAGAAACTCACAGTAAGCAAAGTTAAATGCTATGAGAGACAGAGTGGCTGAAGTGTGTGGCCTGAAAAAGTCTGTATCAGTCAGGGTTCTTCAGAGAATAAATATCTGAGACAAACAGGTGAGTGTACATGTGTACATTGATATAAAGATATAAGGGAGAGAGATTTTAAGCAACTAGCTGCCCAGAGACCAAGGGAAGAGGTGGTGCTACAGTTTGAGTCCAAAGCTATAATTCCTTCTTCCTTGGGGAACCAACTGACTAGATGAGGCCCACCCATGTGGAACAATCTGTTTTATTCAACATCTACTGATTTAAATGTTAAGCACATTTTTCAAACACCTTCATCCTTTCAATTAGTGTTTGATCAAATATGTGGGTCCTGTGAACTAGTCAAGTTAATCCATAAAATTAACCATCACACAGTCCAACTAAATAAACATTGAAATAAAACGAATGGGAGAAACTTCAAGTAAAAGTTTTCAATGGAAGGTAGAGAGGGGGAGACCATTTCCAGTGGGTTGTAAACAGCAAATAACCAGTAAAACACATGAAACTGTCAAAATTCACAAATAACCAAAGAAAATTGGCTTTCAACAATGAACCACCCATGCAAATGGCAGCTATTCATGTAGACCTACTGTGTGCCACACAGGCGTTAAGATGAAAACACACGCGGTGTGACCACATGTGGCGCCGCTGCCTGACAGGCTACAAATGACACAGTTAGGAATCAGCCAGCACCTACGAAGGGCATGGGGCCAGGCAAGGACGGGCACCCCAGTGCCTGGCACGGTCTTAGCAGAGGCAGGCTGTGTGCAGGTCTGGGTGGCACATCCGGGCACAAGGAGCAGAAGGAGAAAAGGTCCGAGGAAGACACATCTTTCAAGTACAAGGGGCGGTGGGAAGGCCAGCGGGGCCAGCTGAAGAGATAGGAGCCTGCGGAGGAGGGGTCAGAGCAGCCAGGCCACATGGCACAACATCAGCACTTTCGAGCGTTAGACTTTGTTCTGGGGTGACCGGAAGCCCCTGGAGGCATCTGGGTGGGGTGGGGGTTTTCCAGACTATCACTGGAAACCAGGCTGTGCAAGAGGGACGGTGGAAGTTCAGGAGCCCTCAGGATCTGTGCAGAGGTCCTGACAGAAAGGCAGGAGGAGGCGGGGGATGCGGAGGGGAGAGAAGCCCTCAGATCAGGAGTGAGTCTAGAGGCTGAGCCACGGGTCTGCAGTGAGAGGACTGCCCCCATTGGACCTCCTGCCTCACAGCGTGAATGCAGTGCCGTTTGCTGAGTGCCAGGAAACAGATGGGGAAACAGTGGAAACAGTGTCAGACTATTTTGGGGGGCTCCAAAATCACTGTAGATGGTGACTGCAGCCATGAAATTGATAGCATGTTGAAAAGCAGAGACATTACTTTGCCAACAAATTTTCGTCTAGTCAAGGCTATGGTTTTCCCAGCAGTCATGTATGGATGTGAGATTTGGACTGCGAAGAAAGCTGAGCACTGAAGAATTGATGCTTTTGAACTGTGGTGTTGGAGAAGACTCTTGAGAGTCCCTGGGACTGCAAGGAGATCCAACCAGTCCATTCTGAAGGAGATCAGCCCTGGGATTTCTTTGGAGGGGTTGATGCTGAAGCTGAAACTCCAGTACTTTGGCCACCTCATGCAAAGAGCTGACTCATTGGAAAAGACCCTGATGCTGGGAGGGATTGGGGGCAGGAGGAGAAGGGGACGACAGAGGATGAGATGGCTGGATGGCATCACCAACTTGATGGACATGAGTTTGGGTAAACTCTGGGAGTTGGTGATGGACAGGGAGGCCTGGAGTGCTGCAATTCATGGGGTCACAAATAGTCGGACATGACTGAATGACTGAACTGAACTGAACTGAACTGAGGGTCAAAAATTCTCCTTTCAGCAATGTGGGTGTGAGCTGCCTATCAGAGGTCCAGGAAGGGATGCTGGGTGGGAGGCTGTGGGAGGCAGGACTTTGGGGCTCAAGATGAAGTCAGAGGTGGAGGAGCTGGGCTGGGGCCCTTAGTTCACAACAGAGTCAACACAAAGAGCTGCCTGGAGGTCACGGGGAGCAGGGGCAGGGACGGAGGGGAGCCTGCAGGGTGAGGCAGCAGCCTGAGAGGGAGGGTAACAAGGCAGAGCCCCACCCTGTCCCTGCTCCTGATGGGTCTGGTCAGAGGCCAGGGGAGTGCAGTGGGCTCCCAAGTGCAGTCTCTATAGCAAGGTGGCCAGGATGCGGCTGGACTAGGTGGGCTCAAGACCTGAGAGCAAGGTCTGCCGACACAGCCTAGCCATCCTACTCTCACCAAACACAGAGCTGGCCTGTAAAGCTCAACATCTGCTGGGCACAGATAAACTGCTGAATACCAAGGCCATGATGCCAAGTCCTCTGATAGCACTGCAAATGAGGAAGACGTCTCAGACAAGGGGATAAAAAAAATACTCCTACATGACTCAAGGGTTAAGTCAAGAGCAAAATAAATCACTTAGGAAATTGATATTGGTAAAAACTAAGAAGTCTGGCCACACCGAGTTTTAGGATGTAGATCCGCAGAATCTTTCAAGCATTGCTTCTGGGAAGTCAGATTGGGAAAGTCAGTTTGGAAGAAAGCTTACCATTGACTTCAAATGTTGCATGTTTTGAGTGAACCCTTGTTTCACTCCAGGAAAGACATGCAATGTATAGCTGGGCCAGACAGGGCTCTTCTAGGAGTCCTTCCACTGTGAGCACCACGGAGCAGAGAGTGTGAAGAACCAGACTCTGCACAGCTGCGGGAGAAGCTAGGAGATAAAAGATCTGCAAGCCCACTGAAGAGTCGTGGAACTCACCAACCAAAGGCCCTGAAGGCAGGTGATGACAAGGTCTGAGGAGGGCTCTTGCCTCTGAAACGGGCAGAGGGTCTGAAGGTGCCACACTTCATCAGGGCAGGCAGTTGGAAAGGAAATCTGTCTAATGTAACCATTTGGAACTCTGGAGTCTACTGAAGGCTTCAACTTCCAGATGAAGACTTGGTGGCACACTGTGATGAATTTTGGTCAGGTGCAGAAGCTAACCAGTCCCCAGCTGCAGCCACATGGCGGGCAGCTGGACATGGGTTCCTGGAATAACTTGCACATAGCTTACAGGGGCCAGGAACTGGGCAAAAAGGATGCAGTCTTCCAAATATCAGAGAGCTATGCTGCAGTTGCTACTTCTGATCGCAGTGTGTGTGTGTACTCAGTCCTGGCCAACTCTTTGCAACCCCATGGGCTGTAGCCCATCAGGCATCTCTGTGCATGGGATTTCCCAGGCAAGACTACTGGAGCTGGTTGCCATTTCCTCCTCCAGGGGGTCTTCCAACCCAGGGATCAAGCCTGTGTCTCCTGCCCTGCAGGCGGGTTCTTTACTGCTGAGCCACTGGGGAAGCGTAGAGGTGCTTATAAAGAGGACAGTGGCCTCCGTTGTTTTACCTTCCCCCCCAGTGCTGTAAGTCCCTCACCCCCGGCTGGGGTGGCGTAAGGGGCTGGAGCCCTCTTTTCCCCAACCCTTACCTTTATTCTTCCTGTTTCCCTTTCGGGAACCATCAAAGACTAAGACATTCAAAGGCAACAATGTATTTAGGGAAAATTACAAAGTGGACATGCATGTCCACGAATGGCACAGGCTCAGAAAACACCTGAGAAGATGGTAACTCACACTTCAGGACAGTCATTGGCACAGAGGCAGCCTACAATAATAAAAAAGAAAAAAACCCAAAACAATAAACCAAAACACTAACAAACAAATTTCAAACCCTGGAGTGGTAATAAAGGGATCTGATTTCCAGAGTCACCACCGTATTATTTTCAATTGCCAACCTTTCAACCAAAAAATTACAAAGCATACCAATAAACAGGAAAGAATGGCAACTCAAAGGAAAAAATTAATCTACATAAAATGTTTCTGAAAAAGATTTGATGGCAAGTCTATTAGATAAAGTCTTTAAAATGGCCATCTTAAAGATTCTCAAAGACCTAAATGAATACGTGAAGAAAGTCAAGAAAATGATGTCTAAACAAAATGAAAATGTCAACAAGGAGCTAGAAAAATAAAAAAGAAACCAAAAAGAAACTCTGAAGAAGAAATATGGAGAATAACTGAAATGAAAGATTCAAGACAGATTTAAGCAATGATTCTTTGAGAAAAAAGAATCGTTGAGCTAGATGATAGGATAATGGAATTACCAATTTCTGTATGAGGAACAGAAAGAACAAGATTGAAGAAAAGCAAACAGAGGCTAAGAGACAGGAGACGCCAGGCGGAGACGCTGAGTTGACCACCACACACCATGGTAGTCCCAGAAGAAGACAGAGAGAGTATTTGAACAAAAGGACTGAAAACTTCTGAAACTTGATGGAAGACATGAATATAAATATCCAGGCAGCTCAATAAACCCCAAGTTAAATGACCTCAGAGACTCATACCTAGACACATTATAATCAAATTTCAAAAATCAAAGGTAAACACAGAACCTTGAAGGCAGTAAGACAGAAAGAAACTTATCACATATAAGGGCTTCTCATAAGGTTGTAAACATATTTCTCATCAAAAACACTGGAGGCCAAAAGGCAGTCAGCTAATATATGTAAAGTGCTCAAAGAAAAAGCCAGGCAGCCAAGAATTCTGTATCTAGCAAAACTGTCCCTCAATAGTGAGTAAGAAGTTAAGACATTCTCTGATAAAAACTGAGTGAGTTGATGACCATTTAACCTGTCTGCAAAAGTGTCCAAGGGAGTCCTGCAGAGCGCAGTGAAAGAACACTACACCGTACTAGAAGCTGTAGGAAGAAGTAAACATCCTTGAAAAGGTAAATACATGGGCGAGTGCAAAAATTTGTATTTTTATAACCGGAGTTTGTAACTCCACATAGTAGTAGCAGTGTTAGTGCTCAGCCATGTCTGACTCTTCGCAATCCCACAGACTATAGCCCACCAGGCTCCTCTGCCCATGGGATTCTCCAGGCAAGAATACTGGAGTGGATTACCATTCCCTCTCCAGAGGGTCTTCCTGACCCAGGGATCAAACCCCGGTCGCCTGCACTGCAGGCAGATTCTTTACTGTTTAGGCTACAGGGAAGAATGTAACTCCACATACTGTTTTCTATTTAATACATGATTTAGGACTAGTAAATTTTAATTAGTCTAAAAACTAATATTACTGAGACTTTGACTTATAATTCCACGTGCTCTTTATCATATAATTTAAAAGAGTCATGGTTCCTAAGCTAATACAATATCACATATCAATTAGATCTCAATAAAGCAGGGAAAAGAGAGACTAATACATTTAAAAGAATTCTTACATTGTGTGTTGAAATATACAATGTGCAAAGATGCAATTTTGTGACATCGACAATCAACTGAGGGGAAGAAGAATTTGCATGTTATCGAGGTGGTTGTTGTTCGTTGCTGTTGTTCACCGTTGTTGTTCAGTCCCTCAGTGTGTCCAACTCTTTCAGACCCCATGGGCTGCAGCACACCGCTCTTCCCTGTGTTGCACTATCTCCCAGAGTTTGCTCAAACCCGTGTCCATCAAGTTGCCGATGCCATCCAGCCATCTCATCCTCTGTCACCCCCTTCTCCTCCTGCCCTCAATCTTTCCCAGCATCAAGGACTTTTCCAATGAGTCAGCTCTGCACATTAGGTGGCCAAAGTATTGGAGCTTCAGCTTCAGCATCAGTCCTTCCAATGAATATTCAGGACTGATTTCCTTTAGGATTGACTGATTTGATCTCCTTGCTGTCCAAGGGACTATTAAGAGTCTTCTCCAGCACCACTGTTCAAAAGCATTGATTCTTCAATGCTTAGCCTTCTTTATGATCTCACATCTCTACATGAATATTATGGAAAAACCATAGCTTTGAATATACAAATATATATTCCAAATATATATGGAGTCCCAGAAGAAAAAGACAAAAAGAAAGACCGTCAGAGAATACTTGAGGAGATAATACTTGAAAACTTCCCTAAAATGGGGAAGGAAATAATCACCCAAGTCCAAGAAACCCAGAGAGTCCCAAACAGGATAAACCCAAGGCGAAACACCCAAAGACACATATTAATCAAATTAACAAAGATCAAACACAAAGAACAAATATTAAAAGCAGCAAGAGAAAGACAACAAATAACACACAAGGGGATTCCCATAAGGATAACAGCTGATCTTTCAATAGAAACTCTTCAGGCCAGGAGGGAATGGCAAGACATACTTAAAGTGATGAAAGAAAATAACCTACAGCCCAGACTACTGTACCCAGCAAGGATCTCATTCAAATATGAAGGAGAAATCAAAAGCTTTACAGACAAGCAAAAGCTGAGAGAATTCAGCACCACCAAAACAGCTCTACAACAAATGCTAAAGGATCTTCTCTAGACAGGAAACAAAAAGGCTGTATAAACCCGAACCCAAAACAATAAAGTAAATGGCAACGGGATCATGCTTATCAATAATTACCTTAAACATAAATGGGTTGAATACCCCAACCAAAAGACAAAAACTGGCTGAATGGATACAAAAGCAAGACACCTATATATGCTGTCTACAAGAGACCCACCTCAAAACAAGGGACACAAGTGAAGGGCTGGAAAAAGATATACCACGCAAATAGAGACCAAAAGAAAGCAGGAGTGGCAATACTCATCTCCGATAAAATAGACTTTAAAACAAAGGCTATGAAAAGAGACAAAGAAGGCCACTACATAATGATCAAAGGATCAATCCAAGAAGAAGATATAACAATTATAAATATATATGCACCCAACATAGGAGCACCGCAATATGTAAGACAAATACTAATAAGTATGAAAGGGGAAATCAACAATAACACAATAATACTGGGAGACTTTAATACCCCCACTCACACCTATGGATAGATCAACTAAACAGAAAATTAACAAGGAAACACAAACTTTAAATGATACAATAGACCAGTTAGACCTAATTGCTATAGGACATTTCACCCCAAAACAATGAATTTCCCCTTTTTCTCAAGTGCACACAGAAACTTCTCCAGGATAGATCACATCCTGGGCCATAAATCTAGCCTTGGTAAATTCAAAAAACATTGAAATCATCCCAAGCATCTTTTCTGGCTACAATGCAATAAGATTAAATCTCAATTACAAGAGAAAAACTATTTAAAATTCTGACATATGGAAGCTGAACAACACGCTGCTGAATAACAAATCACAGAAGAAATCAAAAAAGAAATCAAATTATGCATAGAAACTAAAGAAAATCAAAACACAACAACCCAAAACCTGTGGGACACCATAAAAGCAGTGCTAAGGGGAAGGTTCATAGCAATACAGGCGTACCTCAAGAAACAAGAAAAAAGTCAAATAAATAACCTAACTCTACACCTAAAGCAACTAGAAAAGGAAGAAATGGAGAACCCCAGAGTTAGTAGAAGGAAAGGAACCTGAAAAATTAGGGCAGAAATAAATGCAAAAGAAACAAAAGAGACCACAGCAAAAATCAACAAAGCCAAAACCTGGTTCTTTGAAAGGATAAATAAAATTGACAAACCATTAGCCAGACTCATCAAGAAACAAAGGGAGAAAAATCAAATCAATAAAATTAAAAAAGAAAATGGAGAGATCACAACAGACAACACAGAAATACAAAGGATCATAAGAGACTACTATCAGCAATTATATGCCCATACAATGGACAACGTGGAAGAAATGGACAAATTCTTAGAAAAGTACAACTTTCCACAACTGAACCAGGAAGAAATAGAAAATCTTAACAGACCCATCACAAGCACAGAAATTGAAACTGTAATCAGAAATCTTCCAGCAAACAAACGCCAAGGTCCAGATGGCTTCACAGCTGAATTCTACTGAAAATTTAGAGAAGAGCTAACACCTATCCTACTCAAACTCTTCCAGAAAATTTCAGAGGAAGTTAAACTTCCAAACTCATTCTATGAGGCCACCATCACCCTAATACCAAAACCTGACAAAGATGCCACAAAAAAAGAAAACTACAGGCCAATATCACTGATGAACATAGGTGCAAAATTCTAGCAATCAGAATCCAATAATACATTAAAAAGATCATACACCATGACCAAGTGGGCTTTATCCCAGGGATGCAAGGATTCTTGAATATCCGCAAATCAATCAATGTAATACACCACATTAATAAATTGAAAAATAAAAGCCATATGATTATCTCAATAGATTCAGAGAAAGCCTTTGACAAAATTCAACATCCATTTATGATTAAAACTCTCCAGAAGGCAGGAATAGAAGGAACATACCTCAACATAATAAAAGCTATATATGACAAACCCACAGCAAACATTATCCTCAATAGTGAAAAATTGAAAGAATTTCCCCTAAAGTCAGGAACAAGACAAGGGTGCCCACTTTCACCGCTACTATTCAACATAGTTCTGGAAGTTTTGGCCACAGCAATCAGAGCAGAAAAAGAAATAAAAGGAATCCAGATGAGACATGAAGAAGTAAAACTTTCACTGTTTGCAGAAGACATGATCCTCTACATAGAAAACCCTAAAGACTCCACCAAAAAATTACTAGAGCTAGTCAATGAATACAGTAAAGTTGCAGGATATAAAATCAACACACAGGAATCCCTTGCATTCCTATACACTAATAATTAGAAAGTAGAAAAAGAAATTAAGGAAACAATTCCATTCACCATTGCAATGAAAAGAATAAAATACTTAGGAATATATCTACCTAAAGAAACAAAAGACCTATATACAGAAAACTATAAAACACTGATGAAAGAAATCAAAGAGGACACTAATAGATGGAGAAATATACTGTGTTCATGGATCGAAAGAATCAATATAGTGAAAATGAGTATACTACCCAAAGCAATCTATAGATTCAATGCAGCCCTATCAAACTACCAAACTACTATTTTTCACAGAGCTAGAACAAATAATTTCACAATTTGTATGGAAATACAAAAAACCTCGAATAGCCAAAGCAATCTTGAGAAAGAAGAATGGAACTGGAGGAATCAACCTGCCTGACTTCAGGCTCTACTACAAAGCCACAGTCATCAAGACAGTATGGTACTGGCACAAAGACAGAAATATAGATCAATGGAACAAAACAGAAAGCCCAGAGATAAATCCACGCACCTATGGACTTCTTATATCTGACAAAGGAGGCAAGAATATACAATGGAGAAAAGACAATCTCTTTAACAAGTGGTGCTGGAAAAACAGGTCGACCACTTGTAAAAGAACAAAACTAGAACACTTTCTAACACCATATACAAAAATAAACTCAAAATGGATTAAAGATCTAAACATAAGACCAGAAACTATAAAACTCCTAGAGGAGGACATAGGCAAAACACTCTCTGACATAAACCACAGCAAGATCATCCATGACCCACCTCCCAGAATATTGGAAATAAAAGCAAAAATAAACAAATGGGACCTAATTAAAATTAAAAGCTTCTGTACAACGAAGGAAACTATAAGCAAGGTGAAAAGACAGCCTTCTGAATGGGAGAAAATAATAGCAAATGAAGCAACTGACAAAGAATTAATCTCAAAAATATACAAGCAACTCCTGCAGCTCAATTCCAGAAAAATATACGACCCAATCAAAAAATGGGCCAAAGAACTAAACAGACATTTCTCCAAAGAAGACATACGGTGGCTAACAAACACATGAAAAGATGCTCAACATCACTCATTATCAAAGAAATGCAAATCAAAACCTCAATGAGGTACCATTTCGCGCCAGTCAGAATGGCTGCAATCCAAAAGTCTACAAGCAATAAATGCTAGAGAGAGTGTGGAGAAAAGGGAACCCTCATACACAGTTGGTGGGAATGCAAACTAGTACAGCCACTATGGGGAACAGTGTGGAGATTTCTTTAAAAACTGGAAATAGAACTGCAATATGACCCAGCAATCCCACTGCTGGGCATGCACAGTGAGGAAACCAGAATTGAAAGAGACACGTGTACCCCAATGTTCATCACAGCACTGTTTATAATAGCCAGGACATGGAAGCAACCTAGATGTCCATCGGCAGACGAATGGATAAGAAAGCTGTGGTACATATACACAATGGAGTGTTACTCAGCCATTAAAAAGAATACATTTGAATCAGTTCTAATGAGGTGGATGAAACTGGAGCCGATTATACATAGTGAAGTAAGCCAGAAAGAGAAACACCAATACAGTATACTAATGCATATATGTGGAATTTAGGAAGATGGTAACGATAACCCTGTATGCGAGACAGCAAAAGAGACACAGATGTATAGAACAGTCTTTTGGACTCTGTGGGAGAGGGAAAGGGTGGGATGATTTGGGAGAATGGCATTAAAACGTGTATAATATCATGTATGAAATGAATCGCCAGTCCAGGTTCGATGCAGGATACAGGATGCTTGGGGCTGGTGCACTGGGATGACCCAGAGGGATGGTATGGGGAGGGAGGTGGGAGGGGGATTCAGGATGGGGAACATGTGTACACCTGTGGTGGATTCATGTTGATGTATGGCAAAACCAATACAATATGGTAAAGTAATTAGCCTCCAATTAAAATAAATAAATTTATACTTAAAAAATAAAATAAATCCAACTTGTACATTCTCAGTTCATATACTGTTGAAGACTAGCTAGAAAGTATTTGAGCATTACCTTGCTAGGATGTGAAATGAGTGCAGTTGTGAAGTAGTTTGAACATTCTTTAACATTTCCCTTCTTTATGATTGGAATGAAAATCAAACTTTTCCAATCTTGTGGCCACTCTTGAGTTTTCCAAATTTGCTGGCATATTGAGTGCAGCACTTTCACAGCATCATCTTTTGGGATTTGAAATAGCTCAGCTGGACTGCCATCACCTCCACTAGCTTTGTTCCTAGTGATGCTTCCTAAGGCCCACTTGCTTTCACACTCCAGGATGTCTGGCTGTAGGAGAGTGATCGCACCATTGTGATTATCCAGGTCATAAGGACCTCTTTTGTACAGTTCTTCTGTGTATTCTTGCCACTTCTCCTTAATATCTTCTGCTTCTGTTAGGTCCATACTATTTCTGTTCTTTATTGTGACCGTCTTTGCATGAAATGTTCCCTTGGTATTGCTGGTTTTCTTGAATAGATTTCTAGTCTTTCCCATTCTATTGTTTTCCTCTGTTTATTTGCATTGTTCACTTAAGAAGGATTTCTTAGCTCTCCTTGCTATTCTTTGGAACTCTGCATTCAGCGTTTCAGAGTTCCTTTGAGTTTTTGAGTGTCTCCTGAGAAGGCAGGGATCAGCAGTGGCCTGCCACTGGGACAGGACCTCTGGTTGCTGCAGACCTGGAAGGCACAGCCGCCATAAAGCCAATGAGCAGACAACCCACAAACAAGAGAACAATCATACCAAAGACGTTCTCGAACTGCCGTAAAAGTTCCAGGAACAACAACGGATTTCCCAAACTGAGGATCTGGCAAAGGAACTGAGAACCCCAAGAGAATTCGAAGGCCAATGGATTTGATTATAGAACATCCACAGGATTGGAGAGACAGACTCTTGGAGGGCAGAAGCAGAGCCTTGTGAGCACCAGGACCCAGGAGAAAGAAGCAGTGACCCCACAAGAACCTGAGTCAGACTTGTCTATAAGTGTCCAGGAGTCTCCAGCGGAGGTGTGGGTCGACAGTGGCCTCTCACAAGGTCAAGGACACTGAATACAACAATCCAGGGAGCCACAGGGTGTGCTGGCAAAAAAACCTTTTGAAGGAGGTCGCCATTATCACCATTGCCCCTACCATAGTTGGGGCTCACACCACACTACAGGAAGGGAAAACAGCCTCACCCACCAATGGAAAATTGGATTAAAGATTTACTGAGCACCATTCAGTCAGGTTGGCAACTCAGGCATGTCTGACTCTTTGCGACCCCAGGGACTGCAGCACTCCAGACTTTCCTGTCCATCACCAATCCCCAGAGCTTGCTCAGACTCATGTCCATTGAGTTGGTGATGCCATCCAAACATCTCATCCTCTGCCATGCCCTTCTCCTCTGGCCTTCAATCTTTCCCAGAATCAGGGTCTTTTCTGATGAGTCAGTTCTTCACATCAGGTAGCCAAAGTAATGGCGCTTCAACTTTAGCATCAGTCCTTCCAGTGAATATTCAGGACTGATTTCCTTTAGGATGGACTGGTTGAATCTCCTTGCAGTCCAAGGGACTCTCAAGAGGCTTCTCCAACACCACAGTTCAAAAGCATCAATTCTTCGGTGCTCAGCTTTCCTTATAGTCCAACTCACCTCCATACATGACTACTGGAGAAACCATAGCTTTGACTAGCAGGACTTTTGTGGGCAAAGTCATGTCTGCTTTTTAATATGCTATAGAGGTTGGTCATAGCTTTTCTTCCAAGGAACAAGTGTCTTTTAATTTTGTGGCTGCAGTCACCATCTGCAGTGATTTTGGAACCCAAGAAAATTAAGTCTGTCACTGTTTCCACTGTTTCCCCATCTATTTGCCATGAAGTGATGGGACTGGATGCCAGGAACTTAGTTTTTTGGATGTTGAGCATTAAGCCAGCTTTTTCACTCTCCACTTTCACTTTCATCAAAAGGCTCTTTAGTTCCTTTTCTCTTTCTGCCATAAGGGTGGTGTCATCTACGTATCTGAGATTATTGATGTTTCTCCCAGCAATCTTGATTCCACCTTGTCCTTCATCCAGCCCTGCATTTCACATGATGTACTCTGCATGTAGGTTAAATAAGTAGAGTGACAATATATAGCCTTGACATAGTCCTTTCCCAGTTGGAAGAAGAGCAAATTACTGAGCATGGCCCCACCCATCAGAGCAAGACCCAGATCCCCACAACCAGTCCTTCCCATAAGGAAGCTTTCACAAGCCTCTCAGCCTTATCCACCAAAGGACAGGCAGAATGGAAACCACAGATACAGAAAACTAAACAGACTGACCCCTTGGATCACAGCCTTGTCTGACTCAATGAAACTATGAGTCATGCCATGTGGAGCCACCCAGGACGGAGGGGTCAGGGGTCATGGTGGAGAGCTCTGACAGAATGCGGTCCACTGGAGAAGGGAATGGCAAGCCACTTAGGCATTCTTGCCTTGAGAACCCCACGACCAGTATGAAAAGGCAAAAAGATATGATAATGAAAGATGAACTCTCCAGGACAGTAGGTGCCCAATATGCTACTGGAGAAAAGTAGGTAAACAACTCCAGAAAGAATGAAGAGATTGAGCCAAAGCAAAAACAACACCCAGTAGTGGATGTGACTGTGATGGAAGTAAAGTCTGATGCTGTAAAAAACAATATCACATAGGAAACTGGAATGTTAGGTCCATGAATCAAGGTAAATTAGAAGTGGTCAAACAGGAGATGGCAAGACTGAACATCAACATTTTAGGAACTAGTGAACTAAAATAGACCAGAATGGGTGGATTTAATTCAGATGATCATTACATTTACTACTGTGGGCAAGAATCACCTAGAAGAAGTGAAGTAGCCCTCATAGTCAACAAAGAGTCTGAAATGCAGTACTTGGGTGCGAGCTCAAAAATGACAGAATGATCTCTGTTTGTTTCCAAGGCAAACCATTCAGTATCACGGTAATCCAAGTCTATGCCCCAACCACTAATGCTGAAGAAGCTGAAGTTGAATGGTTCCATGAACACACACAAGACCTGCTAGAACTAACACCAAAACAGAAGTCCTTTTCATCACAGGAAACTGGAATGCAAGAGTGGATAGTCAAGAGGTGCCTGGAGTGACGGCACATTTGGCCTTGGAGTGAAATGAAGCAGGGAAAAGGCTAACAGAGTTTTGCCAAGAGAACACACTGGTCAAAGCGACTCTACACATGGACACTGCCGGATGTTCAATACCAAAATCAGATTGATTATAACCTTTGCAGCCAAAGATGGAGAAACTCTACACAGTCAGCAGAAACAAGATTGGGAGCTGACTGTGGCTCAGATCACGAACCCCTTATTGCCAAATTTGGACTTCAACGAAAGAAAGTAGGGGAAACCACTAGACCATTCAGATATGACCTAAATCAAATCCCTTATGATTATACAGTGGAGTGACAAATACATTCAAAGGATTAGATCTGATAGAGTGTGTGAAGAGCTATGGATGGAGGTTCATAACATTGTACAGGAGGTGGTGATCAAATCCATCCCCAAGAAGAAACGCAAAAAGGCAAACCGGTTGTCTGAGGAGGCCTTACAAACAGCTGGGAAAACAAGAGAAGTGAAAGGCAAAGGAAAAGAGGAAAGGTATATCCATCTGAAAGCCGAGTTCCAAAGAATAGCAAGGTGGAATAAGAAAATATTCCTAATGATCAATGCAAAGAAAACAAAGAATATGCAAAGAATAGCAAGGAGAGATAAGAAAGCTTTCCTAAGAGATCAATGCAAAGAAAACAATAAAATGGGAAAGACTAGAGATCTCTTCAAGAAAATTAGAGATACCAAGGGAGAATTTCATGCAAAGATGAGCTCAATAAAGGACAGGAATGATATGGACCTAACAGAAGCAGAAGATATTAAGAAGAGGTGGCAAGAATACACGGAAGAACTGTACAAAAAAGATCTTCATGACCCAGATAACCACAATGGTGGTATCACTCTCCTAAACCAGACATCCTAGAGTGTGAAGTCAAGTGGGCCTTAGGAAGGATCACACAAACAAAGCTATTGGAGGTGATAGAATCCCAGCTGAACTAGTTCAAATCCTAAAATATGATGCTGTAAAAGTGCTGTGCTCAATATGCCAGCAAATTTGGAAGACTCAGCAGTGGCCACAGGACTGGAAAAGGTCAGTTTTCATTCCAATCCCAAAGAAAAGCAATGCCAAAGAATATTCAAACTACCGCACAATTTCACTCATCTCACACACTAGCAGAGTAATGTTCAAAATTCTCCATGCTAGGCTCCAACAGTATGTGGACCAAGAAATTCCAGATATTTAAGCTGGATTTAGAAAAGGCAGAGGCACCAGAGATCAAGTTGCCAACAATCCTTTGGATCACGGGAAAAGCAAGGGAATTCCAGAGAAACATCTACTTCTGCTCACTGACTATGCTAAAGCCTTCGTGTGGATCACAACAAACTGTGGAAAATTCTTCAAGAGATGGAAATACCAGACCACCTGCCTTCTGAGAAGTCTGTATACAGGTCAAGAAGCAACAGTTATAATCAGACACGGAACAACAGACTGGTTCCAAACTAGGAAAAGATTACATCAAAGCTGTATATTATCACCTTGAATATTTAATTTTTATGCAGAGTACAGCATTCAAAATGCCAGATTGGATGAAGCACGAGCTGGAATGAAGATTGCCAGGAGAAATATCAATAACCTCAAATATGCAGATGACACCACCCTTATGGCAGAAAGAGAAAAGGAACTAAACAGCCTCTTGAAGAAAGTGAAAAAGGAGAGTGAAAAAGCTGGCTTAAACCTCAACATTCAGAAAATGAAGACCGTAGCATCATTCATGGCAAATAGACAGGGATACACTGAAACCATGGCAGATTATATTTTCTTGAGCTCCAAAATCACCGCAGATGGTGATTGCAGCCATGAAATTAAAAGACGCTTGCTACTCGGAAGAAAATCTATGACCAACCTAGACAACATAATAAAAAGCAGAGACATTATTTTACCAACAAAAGTCCATAGAGTCAAAGCTATGGTTTTTCCAGTAGTCATGGATGGATGTGAGAGTTGGACAATAAGGAAAGCTGAGCATGAAAGAATTGATGCTTTTGAACTGTGGTGTTGGAAAGACTCTTGAGAGTCCCTTGGACTGCAAGGAAATCCAACCAGTCCATCCTAAAGGAAATCAGTCCTGAATATTCACTGGAAGGGCTGAAGCTGAAGCTGAAGCTCCAATACTTTAGCCACCTGATGTGAAGAACTGACTCACTGGAAAAGACCCTGATGCTGGGAAAGATTGAAGGCAGCAGGAGAAGGGGATGACAGAAGATGAGATGGTTGGATGGCATCACCAGTTCGATGGACATGAGTCTGAACAAGCTCTGGGAGTTGGTGATGGACAGGGATGCTTGGGGTGTTGCAGTCCATGGGGTTCCAAAGAGTCAGACATGACTGAGCAGCTGAACTTAATTGCATTCAGAAGAGTATATATTTCCTTTTCTCCTTGCCTTTCACTTCTCTTCTTTTTTAAGCTATATGTAAGACTTCCTCAACAACCATTTTGCCTTTTTGCATTTCTTTTTCTTGGGGATGGTTTTGATCACTGCCTCTTGTACAATGTTATGAACCTCCGTTCATAGTTCTTTAGGCTTCCTGTCTATCTGATCTAATCCCTTGAATCTGTTTGTTACTTCCATTGTATAACCATAAAGGATTTGATTTAGGCTCAGTCCAGTTCAGTCACTCAGTCGTGTCTGACTCTTTGCGACCCCCTGAATCGCAGCAGTCCAGGCCTCCCTGTCCATCAGCAACTCCCGGAGTTCACTCAGACTCACATCCATCGAGTCAGAGATGCCATCCAGCCATCTCATCCTCGGTCGTTCCCTTCTCCTCCTGCCCCCAATCCCTCCCAGCATCAGAGTCTTTTCCAATGAGTCAACTGTTCGCATCAGGTGGCCAAAGTACTGGAGTTTCAGCTTTAGCATCATTCCTTCCAAAGAAACCCCAGCTGATATAAATCGTTAGAGTGTTATTATTTAAAATACTAACTGCAGTCTCCTTGAGAGCCACAAAGAACATAGCTCTAGGACATTAGCAAAAGTAAATGAGAAAGAAACCTGAATGCTCTACTACAAAAAATCTAAACACAAAAGAGCATGGTGATGAAAGAAATGAAGCCGAAGGAAGAGCTGTAAGGCATACAGAAAACAAATAGCAAATTGACACAAGTAAGTCTCTCCTTATCGGCAATTACTTTACATGTAAACGATTAAACTCTCCAACCAAAAGATGCAAAATTGCAGAAAAGATAAAAGACACATTCCAATTATGTGCTATTTTTTTAATAAGAGACTACTTTAGAGTAAAAGACACAAATATATTAAAAGCGTAAAGATGGGAAAAGATACTCTATGCAAAAGAGAGCAGAGGTAGCTGAACTTATATCAGATAAAATAAAATTTAAATTTGGAAAGTTTACAAAAGACGAAGAACATTGTATAATAATACAAGATTCAATGCAGGAAGAATATGGAACAATATAAACTTCGACACACTTTGTGACAGAAGCAAAACACACGAAAGGAAACCTGACAGAACTGGAAGGTGAACGGACGCGTCTACAGCTAGAGACTCCAACACTCCACACTGGACGTGGACATGCGCTCTAGTAAGCTCTGGGAGTTGGTGACGGACAGGGATGGACAGGGATAACGGACAATATTGCCAGGAGATAAGTAAAGAAACAGGATTTTATCAACTTGACTAACTTGATTTAACAGATCCTCAAAACACTCCACCCAACGATAGCACACACATTCTTCTCTAGCACGTAAGGGACCTTTTCCAAGATAGACCATATGTTAGGCTACAAATTAAAGCTCAATAGATTTTTTTAAATAGATTTCATACAAAATATCTTCTTTGATCTCAAACAGGTGAAGTTAGACATCAATAACAAGGCTAAAGCTGGAGAACAGTGTGGAGTTTCCTTAAAAACTGGAAACAGAACTTCCATATGACCCAGCAATTCCACTGCTTGGCATACACCTCAAGGAAACCAGAATTGAAAGAGACACATGTACCCCAATGTTCATTACAGCACTGTTTACAATAGCTAGGACATGGAAACAGCTTAGATGTCCATTGGCAGATGAATGGATAAGAAGTTGTGGTACATATACACAATGGAATATTACTCAGCTATAAAAAGGAACACATTTGAGTCAGTTCTAATGAAGTGGATGAACCTGGAGTTATACAGAGTGAAATAAGTCAGGAAGAGAAAGACAAATACTGTATATTAACTCATTTATATGGAATTTAGAAAGATGGCACTGACGACCCTACATGAAGAGCAGCAAAGGAAACACAGATGTAAAGAACAGACTTTTGGACTCAGCAGGAGAAGGTGAGGGTGAGATGATTGGAGAGAGTAGCATTGAAACGTGCACGTTGCCATGTAGATGACCAGTGCAAGTCCAATACCTAAATCAGGGCACACAAAGCCAGGGCTCTGGGACAACCCAGAGGGTAAGGTGGGTAGGGAGATGGAAGTGCATTCAGGATAAGAGGAACACATACCAGTTCAGTTCAGTCACTCAGTCGTGTCCAACTCTTTGTGACCCCAAGACTGCAGCACACCAGGCTTCCCTGTCCATCACCAACTCCCAGAGCTTACTAAAGCTCATGTCCATTGAGTCGGTGATGCCACCCAACCATCTCATCCTCTGCTGTGCCCTTCTCCTCCCACCTTTAATCTTTCCCAGAATCAGGGTCTTTTAAAATGAGTCAGTTCTCCGCATCAGGTGGCCAAAGTATGAGAGCTTCAGCTTCAGCATCAGCCTTTCTGATGAATATTCAGGACTGATTTCCTTTAGGATGGACTGGTTGGGTCTCTTTGCAGTCCAAGGGACCCTCAAGAGTCTTCTCCAACATCACAGTTCAAAAGCACCAATTCTTTGGTGCTCAGCTTTCTTTATAGTCCAACTCTCACATCCATCCATGACTACTGGAAAAACCATAGCCTTGACTAGACAGACCTTTGTTGACAAAGTAATGTCTCTGCTTTTTAATATGCTGTCTAAGTTGCTCATAACTTTCCTTCCAAGGACCAAGTGTCTTTTAATTTCATGGCTACAATCACCATCTGCAGTGATTTTGAAGCCCCCAAAAATACAGTCAGCCACTGTTTCCACTGTTTCCCCATCTATTTGCCATGAAGTGATGGGACTGGATGCCATGGTCTTAGTTTTCTGAATGTTGAGTTTTAAGCCAATTTTTTACTCTCTTCTTTCATTTTCATCAAGAGACTCTTTACTTCTTCTTCACTTTCTGCCATAAGGGTGGTGTCATCTGCATATCTGAGGTTATTGATATTTCTCCTGGCAATCTTGATTCCAGCTTGTGCTTCTTCCAGCCTAGCGTTTCTCATGATGTACTCTGCATATAAGTTACATAAGCAGGGTGACAATATACAGCCTTGATGTACTCCTTTTCCTATTTGGAACAAGTCTGTTGTTTCACGTCCAGTTTTAACTGTTGCTTCCTGACCTGCATATAGGTTTCTCAAGAGGCAGGTCAGGTGGTCTGGTATTCCCATCTCTTTCAGAATTTTCCACAGTTTGTTGTTATCCACACAGTCAAAGGCTTTGGCAAAGTCAATAAAGCAGAAATAGATGTTTTTCTGGAACTCTCTTGCTTTTTCGATGATCTAGCGGATGTTGGCAGTTTTATCTGGTTTCCCTGCCTTTTCTAAATCCAGCTTGCACATCTGGAAGTTCACGGTTCATGTATTGCTGAAGCCTGACTTGGAGAATTTTGAGCATTACTTTAATAGTGTGTGAAATGAGTGCAATTGTGCGGTAGTTTGAGCATTCTTTGGCATTGCCTTTCTTTGGGATTGGAATGAAAACCGACCTTTTCCAGTCCCGTGGCCACTGCTGAGTTTTCCAAATTTGCTGGCATATTGAATGCAGCACTTTCATAGCATCATCTTTTAGGATTTGAAATAGCTCAACTGGAATTCCATCACCTCCCCTAGCTTTGTTCATCGTGATGCTTCCTAAGGCCCACTTGACTTCACTTTCCAAGATGTCTAGCTCTAGATTAGTGATCACATCATCATGATTATCTGGGTCATGAAGATCTTTTTTGTACAGTCCTTCTGTGTATTCTTGCCACCTCTTCTTAATATCTTCTGCTTCTGTTAAGTCCATACCATTTCTGTCCTTTATTGAGCCCATCTTTGCATGAAATGTTCCCTTGGTATCTCTAATTTTCTTGAAGAGATCTCTAGTCTTTCCCAGCCTATTGTTTTCCTTTATTTCTTTGCATTGACCACTGAGGAAGGCTTTCTTATCTTTCCTTGCTATTCTTTGGAACTCTACATTCAAATGGGTATATCTTTCCTTTTCTCCTTTGCTTTTCACTTCTCTTCTTTTCACAGCTATTTGTAAGACCTCGCCAGACAGCCATTTTGCTTTTCTACATTTCTTTTTCTTGGGGTTGGTCTTGATCCCTGTCTCCTGTACAATGTCACAAACCTCCGTCCATAGTTCATCAAGCACTCTGTCTATCAGATCTGTCCCTTAAATACACCAACGAATGGGATAACCTAGATGAAATAGGGAAATTCCTAGAAACACAAAACCTATCAAAACTACGTTATGGAGAAACAGAGTAGCCCCATGAGCAGTAAGAACCTGAGTCAGTGGAATCCCGTGAGATCCCAATAGACATGATGGCTGCCTGGTGAACTCCACCAAACATTTAAAGAGGAACTAATACCAACCCTCAAACTTTTCCAAAGTATTGAAGAGGAGGGAGCCCTTCCTCAGTCATTCTATGAGGCAGCATAACCCTGATACTAAATCCAGACAAACGCATACAAGAAGACTATAGACAAATATCCTTTATGAACATCGATGCAAAAATCCGCAACTAAATACAAAGAAACAAAATTCATTAGCGTATTAAAACAATTTTACACCCTGACCAAGTGGGGCTTAATCCTCAGAGTCCAAGGACATTTTTAACAAACAAAGATTGGTCAGTGTAATGCTTCTCTCTTGCTCAGTCGTGTCCGACTCTTTCACGGACGGCAGCATGCCAGGCTCCCCTGTCCTTCACCATCTCCTGGAGCTTGCTCAAGCTCATGTCCATCGAGCCAGTGATGCCATCCCATTCTCTGTCATCCACTTCTCCTCCTGCCCTCAATCTTTCCCAGCATCAAGGTCTTCTCCAGTGAGATACAGGAAGCACAGAGAGTCCCAAGCAAGATGGGCCCAAAGAGATTTCACACCAAGATGCATCATAACTGGATTGCCAGGGATGTCTCCGGTGGGGGGAGGCCCCAGATGCAGAGGGCCCGGGTTAGACCCTAGGTCAGGGAGCAAGATCCCCAATGCCACAACTCAGAGTTCAAGCGCTGCGAGCAAAAGATCACGCTTGCCACAAGCAGTCCAAGAAAATGAAAACAATAACGTGAAAAGATACATGGAGCCCAGTGTTCATAGCAGCACTGTTCACAGCAGGCAAGGTGTGGAAGCAACCTAAGTGTCTATCAGCAGAGGGATGGGTAAGGAAGCTGAGGTGCACACAATGGAACATCACTCAGTCGTAAAAGAAGAGCATGATTTTGCCACAGGGAGCAACACGCACAGGTCATGCTAAGTGAAATAAGTCATGGAGAAAAACAAATACTGTATGTTATCAGTTCACATGTGTAGTCTAAAAGAGCAGATGAATGAACATAACAAAACAGAAACAGACTCACAGATACAGAAAGCAGCGAGGAGAGAAGTAGAGGGGAGGCACGCTAGGAGCACGGGGCGAGGAGGCCCAAACCACCATGTGCAAAGCAAGCAAGCTACAAGGGTATATCGCACAGCACAGAAAATAGGGCTGGCATTTTACAGTAGCTGTCAACGGAGTATAGTCTGTAAGAACACTGAGCCGCTCTGTTTATACCTACACTAATACAGTATTGTAAACTAGCTAGAGTTTAATTTAAATATATGTATTCTTGGGCTTCCCTGGTGGCTCAGCTGGTAAAGAATCCTCCTGCAATGCAGGAGACCTGGGTTTGATCCCTGGGTTGGGAAGATCCCCTGGAGAAGGGAACAGCTACCCACTCCAGTATTCTGGCCTGGAGAATTCCATGGACTGTATGGTCCATGGGGCCTTAAAGAGTCGGACACAACTGAGCGGCTTTCACTTCACTTCACAGGTATATTTTATATATATATATATATGCAAATTTAATATCAAAATAAGAGACCATCTTATCAGTCCACCTATGTTCTTGGGATCGATCCATTCTTTGTGGGGCACTCGTGGTCTGTGCACACATGACTCCAAGACTTTGGGCCATCAGGCTACAAAAATGAACATGATTTATGCCCTAAAACATGAGGTCATGGGATGATAGCCCAGAATGCTCTTGCAATCTGCCAACTACTTACCTAAAGCGGCTTTGCTGCCCACGACGCTTCCTTCTGCACATCAGGCAAAGGCTGTTCCATGTTTGTGCCCAAGACCATCGAAGCTGCTGTCCATGGAGCTCCCTTGGTCCAGCCAACTGTTTCAGCTGCTGTCCATGGTTCTGCTTTTGTTTTTCTGCACAACATAATGCTATTTTTAAACAAACAGACTTTGTTCTTTTTAAATAGTTTTAGGTAAACAGATACATTGAACAAGAGGTATACTCCAACTCCACCTGCAGGTACGCACAGTTTCAGCTATTATTAATATCTTGAATCAGTGTTCTTCATTTGTTATAACTAAATAAATGCTTTCAAACTGTGGTGCTGGAGAAGATTCTTGAGCATTCCTTGGACTGCAAGATCAAACCAGTTAATCCTAAAGGAAATCAATCCAAATATTCATTAAAAGGACTGATGCTGAAGCTCCAATACTTCGGCCACCTGATGCAAAGAGTTGACTTCATGGAAAATATGCTGATGCTGGGAAAGATTGAGAGCAGGAGGAGAAAGGGATGAGAGGATGAGATGAATCAATGGACATGGTTTGTGCAAACTCCGGGAGCTGGTGACGGACAGGGAGGCCTGGTTCGCTGCATCCACGGGGTCACAAAGAGTCAGACACGACTGAGCTACTGAACAGCAACAACAGCTTCTTACAGCGATTAAACCAAAATCAATATGCCACTTAACTAAATCCATAGTCAATGTTACGGTGCTACAGCTGTTACCTTACGGGCAGCGTTCTTTGGGTTTTGACAAATGCACGATGCCATTTGCGCCCAGAAGTCTGCAGGCCGCTGTCCACGGAGCGGCCTGGGCCAGGTGTGCTGCCCAGCCTGCTGCTCATGTGGCCGCCACTTCAGCGCCACATGGTAGAGCCTTACTGCCCTCATGACCCCTGCTTCACCCACGCATTTCTCACCCCTCCCGTGCAAGACCCTGGCAACCACTGATCTGTAGTCTGTCCCTATAGCTGTGTCTATGAGTTTGAATCACAGAGCATGTAGCCTTCTCTAGCAATAGGCACGTAAGATTCCTCCATGTGTTTTTGTGGCTTGACAGCTTATTTATTTTTTATTAACTTCTTTTGTGATAGTGTCGTCTGTATATAACTGATATATAAAATACCTGCCTGTGTTTAATGCATACATGACCTTGGACATGTGCACACACCTGTGAAACCATCACTGCAATCAAAGTATAGACTCATCCATCACCTCTGAAAGTCTGCCCTTGGGCTCACTCTTTAGGAGGCATGTGTGTTTGAAATTGACTTAACATGGGATTGTCTCTCTGACAAACGTTGAGGCACACAGCACAGTTATTAACTGCAGGCACTGTGTCATATGGAGGATCCTGGAATTCAGCTCATTCTGCGTAACTGGAGCTACACCCATTGAAACAAAGGAATCAAAGGGTGTCACTAACAGGAATCGGTGCGACACGGGGCTCCCCGGTGGGCAAGCGGCTGAGACTCCGCATTTCCAGCGTAGGGGTGAGGATTCACTTCCTTGCAAGGAAGCTAATTCTATATGCTGCTCAATGAGGCCAACAAAACCAGCGAGACTAAGATAGGAAGATAGGAAAAAGAGGAACAAAGTAGCTACAAGACAGAAGGGAAGCTACCAATAGAGTGTGCAATGACGGAAGGGTCGATTCACCAAAAGCAGCTTGTCTCTTTCATTGCACAATCCTATTGCAGTGTCCTGATGCACTACAAGTAATTAGTCCACTCACCTACTGAGGAAAGGGAAGAGGAACTAAAGAGCCTCTTGATGAAAGTGAAAGAGGAGAGTGAAAAAGTTGGCTTAAAGCTCAACATTCAGAAAACTGAGATCATGGCATCCGGTCCCATCACTTCATGGGAAATAGATGGGGAAACAGTGTCAGACTTTATTTGGGGGGGCTCCAAAATCACTGCAGATGGTGACGGCAGTCATGAAATTAAAAGACGCTCACTCCTTGGAAGGAAAGTTATGACCAACCTAGACAGCATATTGAAAAGCAGAGACATTACTTTGCCAACTAAGGTCTGTGTAGTCAAGGCTATGGCTGCCATTCATGGGGTCACAAAGAGTCGGACGCAACTGAGCGACTGAACTAAACTGAACTGAACTGAGGAATATCCTGGTTGCTTTCAAGTCTGGGAAAATATGAATGAGGTATCCATAAACACTTAGCACCTCTAAGTATCTGTGTGCAGGTTCCAAGGAGGACATGAGTTTCAGCTCATTTGGTTAGATATCTAGGAGTGCAGCTTCTGAGCAGTACGGTGAGGTCGTATTTAGATTGTTAAGAAATTGCCAGACTGTCTTCCGAACTGGCTGCTTTGCTTCGCATCCAAGAGTGGATGAGAGCCCCTGTTGCTCTACACCCGCACCAGCGCTCGGAGACGTCAGGTTCCCGTTCTTTGTCCCCAGACTCTCACCATCGGAAGTTGTGCAGCGGCGGCTGAATCTGCGTCTACTCACTGCGTTCAGCCATGTGTTTAGTCATTGTGGTCTAACCCGCATCTCTGATGGCAGGTGAGGTGGAGCATCCTGTCACGTGACACTCCCGTCAGGAGTGTCTGTAAGTCTTCTTTGGGGAGAGGTCTGCACAGATCTTCTGCTCATTTGTAAGTCGGGGTGTTTGTGTCTCTGTTGTTGGGTTTTAACCATGCTCTGCCCGTTTTGGAATTAAGCCCTTTGTAAACCATGAGTTTTGCATGTCTACCCCTTTGTGGCCCATTTTTTCATTCTCCTGACCATGTCTTTCACAGGCAGACATGTTTCTTTTTTTAATATAAATGTATTTATTTTAATTGGAGGCTAATTACTTTACAATATTGTTTTGGTTTTGTCATACATTGACATGAATCCCCCACGGGTGTACACGTGTTCCCCATCCTGAATCCCCTCCCACCTCCCTCCCCATCCCATCCCTTTGGGTCGTCCCAGTGCCCCAGCCCCGAGCACCCTGTCTCATGCATCAAACCTGGACTGGCGATTCGTTTCACATATGATCATATACATGTTTCAATGCCATTCTCCCCAGACACATTTCAATTCAATCAAGTTCAGCTAACGAATTTTTGTTTTTCACTAAGTGGGCATTTGGTATTGGGTCTAAAACTCACTGCCAAACCACAGTCCCCTGGTATTCTGCTGTTTGCTATGGAATCTCTAGCGTATAAAATGACAGGTAGCTTTGTGTTTTGCACGTGGATCAGTGAGTTGACTCTGTGGCGGGGTCAGGGTTACATTCTGTGCGGGCGGGTGGCCCTGCTTCAGCGCTGTTTGTTTGGAAAGACCACCCCTTGAGCATTCGGCTTCCCCAGTGGCTCAGCAGCAAAGAACGCACGTACAACGCAGTAAGCACAGGAGATGTTGACATCCACACGAAAGAGCGGAACTAAGTCACTCTGGGACATGCAAGGTCTCCAAAACTTACCCCAGACGCCCTCTCTCAGGAAGCTAAAGCAGACAGCCCTCAGAGCAGAACCCTCCTCACAGGCTCCCCAGGGTCTGCAGTCCAGGCATTCACACACAAAGCCTGATGCACTGAGAGGCCAAGCAAACCAAAGGGTCGGAGTTTGGAACAGAGAGAGGCTCATTGCAGGGCCATGTGGGCGGAGGAGGTGGCTCATGTCCTAAGGAGCCCTGAACTCCCCGTTTCGGCAGCAGAGGGGAGGTGATGCAGGGGACGGATCAGTTGCGCACGGTCCTCTGATCGATGGGTGAGTGGCAATGTGGAGGTGTCACGGGGGTGGACGCTGCCGGCCTGGGCCCCAGGAGGCCTGCGACTCTGTGCTCATGACCGTCGTGATCATCAGGCTTGCCTGGTGCTCGTGCTCATGCCACTGTGAGGCAAAAGTCATTTCTGAGCTGCAAGCAATTAGAAAAGCAAGCATAGGAAAACTCCCCACTGACCATCTCCCACCAGGAAGGGCAGGGCGACTCCTCAGAGCACAGCAGGGCTTTGTCAACCAGAGGCCGCTGGACGGTATGCAGGGCAAGCCTGACTCGCGTGTCCCCCCCGCCCCGCCCCCCACCTGCCTTCCTGAGTGCCCTGCTCCAGGAGATCGCAGTCCCCCCACCCCGTCTTGTCACTTGCCTAGAGCCCAGGCCCTTGGTCAAGGTCTGTGGAAGCCCAGTGCCACCATGCTGTGGGATTCGACATGAGTGCCATGTGTGTGCGTGTCTCATGTATGTGCTCACGTGTGCACGTCTGTGCAAGTGTGTGTGCATGCACGCGTGTGAGCATGTTCCTAACCTTCTGGCTGCTCTCCCAGTCGATCTGTCCTGCCGAGTCACAGGGCCCAACCAGGGAACCCCATGTAGGTGGGGCTATTCCCACCCCACAAGAGCAAGCCCCTCCCCAGACCTGAAGGCCACTAGCAGTCTGTGGAAGGAGGTGGCTTCAGCCTCCCCCACATTTCCCTACAGCTGGTGCCTCCAGCAAGCTGACCCACCCATAGTCCAGGAGGAGGGGATCAGAGACCGCCTGAGGAGGGCAGTGGGCAGGTGGGGGAGGCAGGAAGGAGTCCAGAACCCGCTGCCCCTGCCCTGGGGAGATGCTGGGGTCTGGCCGGGAGCTAACCCCAGAGGGAACCACGGGCGGCCTGGTGGGATCTCCTGAGCAGACCACGGCAGGCGTCAGCTCAGGAAGACGGCCCACTCCTGCCTCAGGGGCCGACGCTGAAGGGGGAGGCCCCCCTCCCTGAGCCCCTTGAGGGCTTTTAGAGCCTTCTGTTTTGTGGAGTCAGACGGACAGGATTCCACGTGTTGCTTCCAGGTGACCCTAAGGGTGGCATGTGAGGGGACCTGCAGGCCGTCCATAAGGCCAGGACAGGCCGAGGCTGAGGCTGCTCTGGTGTCCAAGGGTGGAGAGGGCGGCCTGGAAATCGAGTCAAGAGGGACCACGTCACTGGTATAGTTGCCAGGGAGATGGGGGTTCAGAAGGGAAAATACATGTTCTGTACACCTGGAGGTCACACCTGGGGGGGGTCACATCCAGGGACACACGGGGGTCACTCAGAGAGGGAAACACATTTTCGTACACCTAGAGATCACACCTGGAGGGTCACGTCCAGGGTCACACCAGGTTCACAGCAGACAGCTGCTGGGGTTCAGATAAATATCTCAGTTAAAGAGGAGGGCTGCCTTCGTGGGGTGTCTGGGAGTTTGGCTCCTGGCTGCGCTCACATACCAAAGTCCACGGACGCTCAGTCCCCTTGCACGGCATGGGGTGGCACCCCTGTGCGGCCCCGCAAGTCCCCCCAGGTCACTTGTGATGCCCAGTGCAGTGCCACAGCTGTTAGGGTGCCAGCACACAGCCAGTTCAGGCCTCCTTCTTGGAACTTTCTGGATTTCGAATATGTGTTTAATCCACAGTTGGTTGTATGAGAGAATGCAGAGGGCCTGCTGTGCTTGCCTGATCAGCAGACAGCCTTCCGATGGGTCTCCATTCTTCATCGAGCGGCCCCCCACCCCCACCAGCTGCAGGGCAGGGTCTCATCAGCTGCAGGGCACGGTCTCAGCTTCCATGTGATGAGGACCCAGGGCCAGCCGGGGTACCACGGGGGCCACAGATGGGCAGGTTGCCCGGCGGTCACTTTACGTGTATGGATCCCGCTGAGCACCCCATACTCCAACAAGTCATACAATGGTCGACAGGGGTCACTCCCAGAGGCAGAGGGCCAGATGCATGGGAGAGTCTGTGCTCAAGGGGCGGGGAGTGCGGCTGGAGGAACCGCTGGAGGCCTTCCACACAGGCCTCACGAACATTCTCACTCACTACACTCTGGACCAGGATGTGCAGAGACATGAACTGACCGGAATCCCGGCCTGACACAAGCATGCACTCTGTCCGGGGATGCGGCCGCCAGCCGGGGACACCCAGCACCCCCACAGGAAGCAGCCCAGGACGCAGCCCCCTCCCTGTGGGCCAGACCTGCAGGATGTCAGACCGCCATCTCTAGCAACAGCCCCGGAAGCCCTGCCCCGCAGTGACATCCCCCCACGGCCCAGGCTCCATCAACACCGCACGGCTTCCTGGGCTTTGTCCTCGCTTCCCGCTGAGGACCAAGCAGAGAAAGCTGGACAGGACGTGGCCCAGCCTTCACACTGGGGTCCATATCTTGTCAGCCGTCCAGCTTCCCCAGCCCTGCATCCCCCATCAGGACCCCTGAGGGCCTCTTTTTCCTATAGAGAAGCTTTCCACGCACAGAAAATATTTTAACATACATGATCTAACATACGTGATTACATGCTAAAACTGATCAGTTGTGTCAAACTCTTTGCAACACTGTGGACTGTAGCCCTCCAATTTCATCTGTCCGTGGGATTCTCCAGGCCAGAATACTGGCATGGGTTCCGTGCCCTCCTCCAGGGGATCTTCCTGATCCAGGCCTCGAGCCTGTGTCTCTCACGCCTCCTGCACCAGCAGGCGGGTTGCTTACCTCTAGTGCCACCCGAGAAGCCCCAACCTGCTAGCGCACACATTGCCCACCGAGAATGCTACAGGCTCTCACACGCACGTGATCTCGCTCCCACGCAGTTAGCAAGTCGCCCAAGTACACAGAGGCAAGCCACCGAACCGCCACTCCCGTGAAGCCCAAGCCCTGGCCACAGCAGCTCGGAAGAAGCAGCCTCTGCTTTTCCCCTTAAAACGTCCCCAGTGCTTCAGGAGACACAGATCTCATCACAGCAGCTCAGGGTCACAGTGACGAACAGCCCCAGCGTATCCTGAGGCCTGATGCAAACAGGGACAGAGATGAAGCTGGCGGAGCAGCCTGGGCAGGGGAGGCAGTTGCCAGCAGACACGAAGGGAGATGGGGTGAGGGGGCAGCCGCCGAGCAGCCTCGTGGGCAGACAGGGTCCTGCTTGACCGCAGCCCGGACACTCGAGGAGGACCTCGCGTGATTAGTCACACAGCCGAGGACGCAGGCAGCCCTGGAGGGCATCCACACCACACACGAAGAAAGCCAGGCTTCCCTTGGAGACTCTGAGTGGGTGCTCCCACCCCCAGGGCCGAGCAGCTTCCGGACAGATGATCCCCAGCCTCCGTGGGGCCAGCTCACCTGCCGGCGCCCCGCCTCCTCTTATTACGATTCCATCAGCCTTTGGTTTCCTGAGAGGCAGCAGTCCTCGCTGAAGGGCCTCGAGGGGCTTCTGTTTCCTGGGTTAAACCTGAATGTGCACAAGAATGAAAAGTCCTTCCAGAAACAGATCCTGAGGGAGGGGCAGGCACCGCGCTCTGTCCTGGGAGCAGCGGCCGTCGGGATCTGGGGAGGCGGGTGTGAGGCCCGGTACCCGGCAGCCACGGGGCAGATGGGAAGGAGGTACAGAAAAGAGGGTTCAGAGGGGTCGGGTCACGCAGGTGCCTTTACAGCAGGTTGAGTCAAGAATGAGCCAGGTCCCAGACACGGTGGGGACTCACAGCTGGGCTGAGGGACACCTGAAAGGCTGACTCCTCTGCTGTGACATCCCAACCAGGACCCAGCCGCCAGGAACACCTCAAAGCCTCTGCTCTCACCATGAGGCGGCTTCTTCTCTAAGCAGACCCGGACTTCACCATGAGGCTCACAGTGTCACAGCACTCAGCAAACGGCCGGCCTCACCAGCCCTCTCCAGTAAAAGGGTTTGTCTAGAAAGAATGCGGCCTCAAGACCTGCTGTGCACACTGTGCATTTGATAAAGCCCAGGCCTCGAGCACCCGCATCCCATTGTCAGCCATCACCAGCCACAGCAGCTTGCCCCAGCTGCGTGGGGACAGAAATGTTCTGCAGGGATTCCCAAGAGGGACTGACCCTCCTCACCAAACACACAGCAGCAGGGGACCAGGAGGAGGAAACCAGCACCCTCCGTGCCCTGGGCCACGTGACAGTTTGTCTCCCCAGAAACCTGGGCTACAGGTGGGTGGACCCCACGGGCCTGACCCTCTAAGCCCAGACATTGTCAGGCCTTTTTCCGGACTCATCACTTGTGGTGAGCTGAGCAGGTTATGATATATGTGGTGCGTGAGCAATGCCGGTGCCTGTGGCCACAGCTTGCAGGCCCAGTGACCGGAGGCCAGGACACTAACACAGATCAGACCCACATTCCGCAGCCCCTCGCCACAGTGCTGGCCAGGTGGGGGGCGGGCCTGCAGCCGCACAGCAGGCAGGCTGCCCACCCAGCATGGAGGAGTGGCACCCTGCCCCCCGCACACGGCACGTCTGGGGTGGGGGCTATGAGGGCTCCTGGAATTCCGGACCCCAGGCCTAACGCTGAAGCCATCAGACGGCACAGCCACACTGTCCAGGGCGGCCCAGGAGCCCAGTGGGCTGGGAGGCCCAGAGGGTTCAGGTGTGGGGGCCCAGGCCCCGGGCTGCAGAGCAGCAACAGGCGTGATCCCTGCAGAGGGTGAAGGCCCGTGACCCTGGGGTTCCCACTGCTCCCCTGGGTCCCAGGGCCTCTCTCACCCACCTCCACACAGATACCCACACCAGGCACCTCAGCCGCGTCTGGACTCCCCCAGGCCCTCTGAGGCAGAAACACCCAGAAGAAAAGGGAACTTCAGGAAGCAAGTCGTGCCACCAAGTTTCAATCCACTTCGCAAGTTTGCAGGACTGGGGGCAGGGAGTTCACACCTCTGGGGGCCAAGTCACAAGTGCTAGGGAGCAGGGCTGCAGACACCGCGCACAGATCCCAGGAGCACATGTGTCGCCAGAGCAGGGGCCAGAGCAGGGAAGGGGCCCGGAGCCCCGGGCTGCAGGGGAGCCCCCTCCACGGCCCCCACCATGGGTGAGTGGGGACCCTGAGGGTGAGCACACAGGGACAGGAATAAGAGCCCTGGAGGGAGATTGGCCTCGGGACCCCAGGAGGGGCTGGAGCGGCCGAGTGGGCCTGGGGGAGGCAGCTGCCCCTAGTCACGGTGCGGGACGAGGGCGGGGACGGAACCCGGGCAGGGGGCACCGCACCAAGAGCGCTGCTGCCCGGGGCTGGGGAGCTCGGGGGGGGCTGTGGGCCGTCGAGGAGCAGGACGGGCTGGAGACGGGAGGGGAGGGCTGCGCATGACCAGGGGCTCTGGAGGCCAGGGCTGGGTGGGCATGAGGACCAGCCAGGATGGAAGGACGGTCTGATCTGAGGAGCAGGGAAGGGAGAGGACCCCAGGGCAGTGACGGCTCCTGGACAGGCTGGTGGAGCCGACGTGGGTCCCAGGGCAGGGCCATGTGCAGGGACTGTGGGTCCCAACTGGGCTGGGGCCGAGCGCAGCGGCAGCGACAAGGGGCAGGGCTGCAGGGCCGGCCAGGCTCCATGTCCACAGCGGGCAGCGAAAGGTTGAGCCCACCGCCCCCCAGGACGCAGGAGGCTGACCAGAGCCCAGGGCCTGAGGACCAGCAGCGGGAGCTGGAGAGAGGCAGGTGACCCGAAAACTGGAGGCAGCAAGGGGCCAGAGGAGGGTGTGGGTGGAGGGATAGAGAAGAGCGGAGAGCAAGGGCCAGGACCTCCGCCAGGAAGGGCCCGGGTGGACAGAGCTCCTCCAGGGGAGGGCTGCCTGGAGGCCATGTGGGCACCTGGCAAGTCCAGGGACGAGAGCTGAGCCCAGGAAATAAAGGGGTGAGGAGTGGAGCTGGGCAGGGGTGAGGGCTCCCAGAGGGGCCAGAGGGGCAGGAGAGGCTGAGGGGGCAGCCCAGGGACAGGGGGCAGCAAGGTCACCAGTGAGCAGGGGCTGGGAGGGTAGGGGGTGCCCCTGGTGCTTTGGGGGAGCAGGGACAGCTTGTGAGGGTGAGGAGGGGCTGGGAGGGTAGGGGGTGCCCCTGGTGCTTTGGGGGAGCAGGTACAGCTTGTGAGGGTGAGCAGGGCCTGGGAGGGCAGGGGAAGCCCTGAGGATTCGGGGGGTGGGTACAGCTTTTGGGAGTGAGCAGGGCCTGGGAGGGCAGGGGGCTCCTGGTGCTTTAGGGGAGCAGGTACAGGTTATGAGGGTGAGCAGGGGTTAGGAGGGCAGGGGACCTCCGGTGTTTGGGGAAGCAGGTACAGCTTTTGGGGGTGAGCAGGGCCTGGGAGGGCAGGGGGCTCCTGGTGCTTTAGGGGAGCAGGTACAGGTTATGAGGGTGAGCAGGGGTTAGGAGGGCAGGGGACCTCCGGTGTTTGGGGAAGCAGGTACAGCTTTTGGGGGTGAGCAGGGCCTGGGAGGGCAGGGGGCTCCTGGTGCTTTAGGGGAGCAGGTACAGGTTATGAGGGTGAGCAGGGGTTAGGAGGGCAGGGTACCTCCGGTGTTTGGGGAAGCAGGTACAGCTTTTGGGGGTGAGCAGGGCCTGGGAGGGCAGGGGGCTCCTGGTGCTTTAGGGGAGCAGGTACAGGTTATGAGGGTGAGCAGGGGTTAGGAGGGCAGGGGACCTCCGGTGTTTGGGGAAGCAGGTACAGCTTTTGGGGGTGAGCAGGGCCTGGGAGGGCAGGGGGCTCCTGGTGCTTTAGGGGAGCAGGTACAGGTTATGAGGGTGAGCAGGGGCCTAGTAGGACAGGGGGTGTCCCTGGTGTTTGGGGGAGCAGGTACAGCCTGTGAGGGTAAGCAAGGGGCTAGTAGGACGAGGGCAACCCTGGTGCTTTAGGGGAGAAGGTACAGCTTATGGGTGAGCAGGGGCTGGGAGGACAGGGGGTGTCCCTGGTGTTTGGGGGAGCAGGTACAGCTTATGGGTAAGCAAAACTTGGAGGACTTGGTGTGCCCCTGGGGATTTGGGGGAGCAGGTACAGCTTGTGAGGGTGGGCTGGGGCTGGGAGAACAGGGGGTGTCCCTGGTGTTTGGGGGAGCAGGTACAGCTTATGAGTGAGTAGGCCTTGGAGGACTTGTGCCCCTGGGGATTTGGGGGAGCAGGTACAGCTTGTGAGGGTGAGCAGAGGGCTAATAGGACTGGGGAAGCCCCTGGGTTTTGGGGGAGCAGGTACAGGTTATGAGGGTGAGCAGGGGCTGGGAGGGCAGGGGGCACCTAAGAGCTTTAGCAGAGCACGTAGAGCTTCTGAGGTGAGCAGGGGGCTGAAAGGACAGGGGCGACCCCAGAGCTTTGGGTGAGCAGGCATGGCTTGTGAAGGCGGGCAGGGGCCTGGGAGGACGGGGGAGCCCCCCAGAACTTTGGGGGATCGGGTACAGCTGTAGGGGTGAGCAGGGGCCTGGGAGGACGGGAGAGCCCCCCAGAACTTGGGGGATCGGGTACAGTTGTAGGGGTGAGCAGGGGCCTGGGAGGACGGGAGAGCCCCCCAGAACTTGGGGGATCGGGTACAGCTGTAGGGGTGAGCAGGGGCCGGGGAGGACAGGGGACGCCTGGCGCTCAGGGAGCAGGTAGGGCTTCTAGGGGTGAAAGGGGCAGGGAGGGCAGGGGTCTCTGGGGTGTCGGAGGGGAGAAGGTGGCGATTGAGCCGGTGAACCGGGCCCTGGGAACGAGCAGCTGGCCGGCTGGCGCTGCAGTCGTAGGCGGAGGGTCTGAGCTAAAGGGAGCCCTTTGGCTGCAGGGTCGGGGATAGCAAGGCCAAGTGCAGAGGAAAATGAAGGATGCTCTGGCCTGAAGCGGGAGGGCTTCCCAATGAGAGCAGGTGGCCTCCATTCATAGGCCCAGGGTTCCCATTGTGTTGCAGCCATCTCTGGGGACTCAGGGTGGATGGGGGTCGCCCAAGGCAAGGGGCAGCTGCCAAGACAGCGGACAAGGCTGGGACTACATGAGGCTCTTCCTCGAGGTCTCAGACAGGCAGGGGCCCGGGGAGCTGACCAGGCTCTTCTTCGAGGTCTCAGATGAGGCTGCAGGCCCACGGAGCTGACCAGGCTCTAGGGACAGCTCGGCCAGGGGCAGGGGCCCGGGGAGCTGACCAGACTCTTCCTCGAGGTCTCAGATGAGGCTGCAGGCCCACGGAGCTGACCAGGCTCTAGGGACAGCCCGGTTAGATGGGCTGGGGCCCGTGGAGCCACCCTGTGCTGGAGGTGCAGGCAGGGCCCAAGCAAGGCCCCCACAGTGCTGAGCGCGGGGTGCACCCAGGAAGATCAGGGCCTGGAGGGTCTGGTGAGGAGGAGCCGGGCAGCCAGGAGCGTGGAGCAGGGGCCGAGGGCCAATCAGGGGAACCAGGTGAGGTACAGGGCCAGAGACATACCTTTGGGAGCCTGGTTGGACCAGGGTTGGGAGGGGACAATCAAGGAGGAGAACTCAGAGACAGGGTCCAGGATCAGGGCTGGGACGTGAGCCCAGAGCGCCTGTGCACAGAGCTGGCCCCAAAGTCACCGGCCTGCAGGGCTGAGGCCAGGCCGGACGGGGGCTGGGGGCAGAGCAGGATGAGGGGGACAGGCTCCTCCAGGCTGAGGGAGCAGGGGCCATGGGTCAGGCCAGGCTCCAACAGGAGGGAAGGGGCCCTGGGGCTCTAATCCAGGAGGCCACACTCACCAACCCAAGCTGTGTCCAGACATCCCAGCTGCAGCACACAGAGCCGGGTGGCCACCATGCCGGGCAGTCGTCAGACCCTGGAAGCAGATGGTGGCTGGGCTCAGAGGTGCCCCAGGCCTGGGCACCTGAGGTCCTGCTGGACCCTGCATTCACCAGCCTCCTCTCTCACAGCCTCCACCACACCCCCGAAAGTCTACCCTCTGGCATCCAGCTGTGGGGACACGTCCAGCTCCACCGTGACCCTGGGCTGCCTGGTCTCCAGCTATATGCCTGAGCCGGTGACCGTGACCTGGAACTCGGGTGCCCTGACCAGTGGCGTGCGCACCTTCCCGGCCGTCCTGCAGTCCTCCGGGCTCTACTCTCTCAGCAGTATGGTGACCGTGCCGGCCAGCACCTCAGGAGCCCAGACCTTCATCTGCAACGTAGCCCACCCGGCCAGCAGCACCAAGGTGGACAAGCCTGTCACTGCAAGGCCTCGGGTCCCGAAGACAACGCCAGAGTCACCTATCCGTCCTGTAAGACCCACCACCCAGGGTATGTGAACCCCACACTCCCGCCTGCAGGGGCCTCACCCCAGGGGTGCTGTGAACCAGGCCCAGCATGTCAGGGGAGGCCCTGTCTGTCTCTCTCCTGAAGGTCTCGCAGGCTTGGGGAGGGAGTCTTCTGGAGTTTCCACAACGTTCAGGCTGCTGCAGGCTGGATGACACCTCGGCTCCTGGCCCCACAGAGGCAGGCCCTGGGCTCGGCTACTAAAACCTGTCCCTCCCCTAAGCCCGGCCCTTGGCTTCCTGCCCCTGGTAATCCCAGTCTGCTCTCTCTGCAGAGCCCAAAGGTGAACAGAAACCCTGCCAGTGTCCCAAATGCCCAGGTAAGTCAGCTGGCATCACCCACTGTCCGACAGTGGCGGACAGCGCTCATGGGCAGCCGGGTGGAGAACACACACCCAAAGGAGGTTTCCCAAGTGCAGAACCCCCACCGTGGTTTCTCACCAGCCACAGAACCTCTGGGAGGACTGTCTGTCTTCATCTTCCCACCGAAACCCAAGGACACCCTTACAATCTCTGGAACGCCCGAGGTCACGTGTGTGGTGGTGGACGTGGGCCAGGATGACCCCGAGGTGCAGTTCTCCTGGTTCGTGGACAACGTGCAGGTGCACACGGCCAGGACAACGCCGAGAGAGGAGCAGTTCAACAGCACCTACCGCGTGGTCAGCGCCCTGTCCATCCAGCACCAAGACTGGCTGCGGGGAAAGGAGTTCAAGTGCAAGGTCCACAATGAAGGCCTCCCGGCCCCCATCGTGAGGACCATCTCCAGGACCAAAGGTGGGCCAGGTGGGCGGGCCCAGGAGGGTTCCGTGGGCCAGTCAGAGTGACTGCTGTGCTAACAGGCTTGCCTGTCCGCACAGGGCAGGCCCGGGAGCCGCAGGTGTACGTCCTGGCCCCACCCCGGGAAGAGCTCAGCAAAAGCACGCTCAGCGTCACCTGCCTCATCACCGGCTTCTACCCAGAAGAGGTAGACGTGGAGTGGCAGAGAGATGGGCAGCCTGAGTCGGAGGACAAGTACCACACAACCCCGCCCCAGCTGGACGCCGACGGCTCCTACTTCCTGTACAGCAGGCTCAGGGTGAACAAGAGCAGCTGGCAGGAAGGAGAAACCTACACGTGTGCGGTGATGCATGAGGCTCTACGGAATCACTACAAAGAGAAGTCCATCTCTAAGTCTCCGGGTAAATGAGCCACACGCCGCTGATCTAGTGAACGTTCCCTCATCCACCCGCCCCTCCCCGCCCTCCCCGGGCTCCAGGTCCAGCCAGGACGCCCTAGCCCCTCCCTGTGTGCATGCCTCCTGGGCCGCCATGAATAAAGCACCCAGGCCGCCCTGGGCCCCTGCAATGCTGTGCTGGTTCTTTCCGAGGCAGAGCCCTGGTGACCGCCAGGCCTGCGGGGGGCGGGCTGAGCCCACTCTGGGCCGCTTTGTTCAGCATCTGTGGGGGCGCTGACCCCTCTCCGGGCCAGACACACAGTGAGTGGGTCCAGCAGGCCACCTGGGGGCTGCCCGAGGCCTCGGAGGGGCTTGGCCAGAGGCGCAGCTCCACGGCCCCCTCCAGCCACCACATGCTGGGCCGGACTCTGGGCGGGAACGGGGGACGCCCCCGAGACCTCAGGGATTGAGGCCCAACGCTTCCCGCCTCTTCTCCAGCCCACGCCGAGGGGCAGGGCCACGTCTTTGTCCCCAGGCCCCTGTTCCTGGGTGCCCGGAGTCCGTGTGTCCACTCTGGGCCTGCCTGGAGCCAGAGTGGCCCGGGGGGTGGCCCTGCTTCACCCTCAGGCTCCCGAGGTCAGGCGTCGTCCTCGTCGGCCAGGAGGCTCTGCCTGGCTCTCTCTGCCCGGGGCCAGGCCTGTGCGCCCATGGGGAGGTCGTCCCTGTGCCTGAAAAGGGCCCAGGCTGGGAGCCCTGAACGTCCAGGGCAGGGACCTAGCTGCTCCCTGGGGACACTGAGCCCAGAGCCACGGACACCAAGCCCCAGCCCTGCACGCACACGAGACAGCCCACACCCAGCCTCCTCCACACGCACTCAGGCGTCCACCCGCACACGAGCACGCTTCACCCCCCTCACTCACCCACACACCTGCACACACTCAGGTCTCGCACTCGGGGACCCATGGGGTGACCCCACAGGCCCAGACCCAGAGCTGGGTCTCGTGAGCCCTCCCTGTGGACACCAGCTGGTCCCCATCCTCCAGCGCCCTTGGGCTGCTCAGCGGCCCTTTCCCACACTGACCACACTGACCAGGTCAGACATCCTTCCTCGCCTCCCCTGGGGCACCCACGCCCCTCCCTCACAGGCTGAGATCCCCCCTCAGCCCCTCGTCCTGGCACCCTCACCCCTCGGGCACAGGGACACAGCCCGGCACTGTCTGCCCTCCCTCCCGGGGACAGGGCCCAGGCACGTGCGCTCTGCTGAGCCTCCCAGCTCCAGGCCTGGCCCCCAGGGCAGAGGAGGCCAGGAACTGAGCCTCTGTCCTGCGGGGAGGTGGGGTCAGGGCCCCAGCTCAGGGCACAGCTCAGGGTGGGAGCAGGACCCCACAGGCCAGGCCCAGACAGTGGCCAGGGCTGGAGGGGCTGGGGCTGGGGCTGGGGCCCACAGACTGACCTCAGGTGACGCCTGCCCGGCCCATGGGGGATCACACCGCCGTCCCCCCCGCCGCAGAGGGAGCCCTGCCCCGAAGCCCCAATGGCCCCGCCCAGCCCCCCGTGGGCTGACACAGCACTGACCCCCCTCCCTGTGCAGATCTGCTGCTGGAGGAGGAGAGCTGTGAGGATGACCAGGACGGGGAGCTGGACGGGCTCTGGACGACTATCTCCATCTTCATCACGCTCTTCCTGCTCAGCGTCTGCTACAGCGCCACCGTGACCCTCTTCAAGGTGGGGGCCCACCCTGCTGGGCCCTCGGGCCCCCTCTCTGTCCCCAGGGTCCCCGCAGAGTCCCTCCCTGCCCCTCACTGTCCACTCACTCTCTCCTCATACCCCTGGGGGAGGCCCACGTGGGGTCCAGTCCCTGCTCACCCTGTCCCCCCACAGGTGAAATGGATCTTCTCCTCAGCAGTGGAGCTGAAGAGGACGATCGTCCCCGACTACAGGAACATGATCGGGCAGGGCGCCTAGAGCTCCTGCGGGTGGAGGGCAAGGTCGCCCCAGACCCGGCGGGGCCGCGTCCAGCGCCCTGTGCTGCTCAGTTTCAGCCAGGCCTGCTCCTTTGCGCTCTGACCCAGCCAACCTCTAACCTCTCACCCAGACTCACCCACATCTCCACTCTGACGTTGGGGCCGTGGCAACCTGCCCCGCCCCCCTAAGACCCAAGTGGAAAACAGGTGGTGACCCCACCGAGCTGACGGACGCCGAGGCCTCTGGGAAGCCAGCAAGACACCAGTGGGCTGCGAGTCCCCCACCAAGAAGACACAGGTCAGAGTTCAGCTCTGCCTGGAGGAGTAGGAGGCTGGGTCCAGGGCTGTCTACACAGGGCACCCGCATCTTGCCCAGGCCTGGATCCAGACCGCAGGTCCCTGGGGGAGGAAGCTGAGTTCCCACACCGTATGCACAGGGCCCAGCCCCCGCATCTTGCCCAGGCCTGGATCCAGACCACAGGTCCCCAGGGGAGGCCCTTGTGTCAGATCCCTGGGAACAGCTGTCCTGCAGGGGCCCAGCCTCCCAGCAGGCAAGCTCCTGGGAGGACCACTAACGGCTCCTCAGGTCACCTCCACCAAGGATGCTGCTGGGAGCAGGGCCTGGGCCCACAGAGGCCACAGGAGCCCCGGTAGGGAAGGGGTGACGTCCCGCCAGACGGGCCGCCTGCAGACGGGCCTGGTGACCGGTTCCCAGTGGACAGAGCTGGAGGGGCTCCCAGGACACAGGACGGCACGGCAGCCAGTCCATCCGGTGGCCAACAGCCTGACACTCCCCCGGGAGCTCGGCCTGCACCGAGAGCGGGGGTGAGAGGTGAGACCAGAGACCCACAGAGGCCCAGCCCCAGGCCCCGGGCCCAGCCCGCCTCTTGGGACAGACTCTCCCGTCGTTGCAGAAATGTGCACGGGCTTCTCTGGATGGGAGGCGCTGCCCCAGGACTGGAAGGACCACAGCCCTGGGGCTTGGGAAGCTTCTTCTGCGGAATATGGTAGCCTGCTCTTTGCTGTCTCTTCATCTCTTCAACGACAATAAAGCATGTTTACTTCACCTAGCTCACCGGCCAGTCTCCGTGCGTTGACACACCTTCTCCCTTTGAGGAGTCCACAGCCTGGCTGCCCCACCCCCACTGGCCCCGGGCTTCCTGCCCCCACCACCTGCACCCAGGGTCCCTGGTCCCATCCCTACCTGACCCTGGGGTGCCTGACCCCCATCCACTACCCGCCCCTAGGGCTCCACTCCGCCTCCCAGGCAGAGGCCAGCCTGGCACCAGGGGAGCCACAGACAAGTGCCCCGTGTTGGGTGGTCAGCACAGGAGGCTGTAACAAACACCGCAGGGCGCTTGGACCACAGGCGTCACCACTCACACCCTGGAGCCTGGGAGCGCAGGGCCGGCTCCTGCTGAGGCCTGTCTCCGTGGGGTGTAGATGCCGTGTCCTCACAGGCGCACCCCTCTGTGCCTGTCTCTGTCCTCACCTCCTCTTAGAGGGTCTCCAGTCAGACTGGACGAGGGCCCACCCTGGGACCCCAGCTCACCCTCATCACCTCTTCAGAGACGCCACCTCCAAAAGCAGTGACGCTTGAGGTCTGGGGGTCAGGGCTGCAAGATTTGAATTTGGGGTCACAGTTCTGCCCCAAACAGGCTGGTTGGTGCCGGAAAGCCAGAGCAGGAGGGGCACCAGTGAAAGCAGGCCAGGAGGGGCAGCTGGGGGAGGGGTGTCAGAGGGACCTGGTTCAGTGCTCAGGACACACTGGTCAGTGAGAAGGACCTCAGAGGGCGCTGGGGACACTGTGCTCAGCCTGGGCTGTGCGGAGGTGATGGCTATCCCACAGGAAAAGCGGGAGGGGCCCAGGGCTCCAGAGAGGGACCAGGAAGTGTGGCCACCTGCATGCAATGAGGCCTCTGCGTCCACCAGCCGGCCTGGGTGCAGGATGCAGTCAGGACTCCATCCTCACAGACACCGGGGACCGAGGAGACTGGACCCTCCCCAAGGGTGGAGGAGGATCCTGCTCAGGGACAGCTCCAAGAAGGGGGCCAGGGCCTGGGAGGGTGCTGGCCGTGCTGGGCTCTCTCCGGAGGGCATTTTCAGGGAGCTGGGTCATCATGGGGGCATGCTAGTGCTTGCCCAAGCCTTTCGGGGGGAAGGGAGTGTTGTGCCCAGAGTCAGAGTCCCCAAAACGGAGAGAATAAGACGTCCACAGCAACGCAAAAGCATGAAGGGGTTTATTGCTAGCTAGGGTTCAAGTCTCATCCAGCGCAGTGGAGTCTTGATGAGAGCCCCGAGCTCTGAATCACATCTACTTTTATACAGACGGTTCTTTGTTCTTGTAACCGCATAGCTGATTGGTTAAACCGTACGTGTGCGCAGGACTTTTAACCTCGCATCCCTATCTGGATTGGCTCAGGTCTGGCGCAGGCGGGGGGCTATGGAGATTTTTTCTGATTGGTCGAGCTACACTGCCTGTGGGAGTTCCCGGTGCCTCAGCTTTCCTAGAGACTAAACCTCAGGCCTAGCCTGCCCCTTAGAGCCTGTCCCGGCTTCAGTTTGGTCCTAACATCCCCCCCCACCCCCACCCCCCGGTCTTCAGCTACATAGAGGAATCTTCCTCTTTATTTTGGGGCAGGGCCTGATACTGTTGCCTCAGTACCACCAGTTGGACGGTATTGACGCGGTCTTTTACAAAGGCAACAAGCTTAGTTATTATGCATGGACCAAAAGTGAGTATTAATAGTAGCACTATCAGAGGGCCCACCAGGGTGGAAATTAGCGTTGTTAACCACAGGGACTGTTGGAACCAGGACTCAAATCAATTTTGAGACATTTTTCTTTTTTTTTCTTTTTTTCTCTTTTGATTTAGCCCTTCTCTTATCTTGGCCAGGGACTCCCTGATTACCCCTGAGTGATTTACATAAAAACAACGTTCTTCCCCTAACGCAGCACACAGGCCCCCTGAGAGACTTCATACTCAAGATACTTTCTGGGAATTGGGGCGGAGGTCTCTTTTTTCTGTAACTTCTTCCTGCTGTGCATGGGCGTAGGCCTGCCTCGCAGAGCAGAAGTCTCTCTACCTGATCTAAGTTAGGGTTTTTCACATCTGAAACCAGCTTCTACCCTTGTAGTTGCAGCGATTTAGTTGGCCCCTCTCAGATGAAACAGACAAGGGCCAAACAGGAGACCTAACAGGATGGTCATCTCTGGTCCCTGGAAACAGAAGGCAACATTTGGGGCGAGGGTTGCAGGGTTTGTGACCCTTTCTGATGGGTTGGTGGTGAGGCAACAGAGCAGTGCTCCAGGAACCTTGTGTTCAGTCTGAAGTGACCATCTTCCACCTGGGTGGGGGAGCAAAGGCATTGCTATGCATATTTCTTTGAGCAGGAACCAGGACTCTGTCTGGAGGCTGTACCAATCTTTGATTGTTTCTGTTTTTGTATCCCCTCCCTTCCCTGATTAGCAATTGTTTGAATCCATGCTTTGGAATTCAGGGAAGGCCAAGGAGGCTGAACAAAGTCTGTATCTTACAGATAAGAAAAGGAGAACACAGAGCAGATCTGTACTCCAGAGCCCCACAGAGTCCCGCTCAGTTTTAATTTTAGGGAACTAGGCAACAGTGACTATGATACCTTCCTGTCAAAATGGGGTATAGGACTGCCCCAGCTTGGAGCAATACAAGCTCTAATCTGAAAGTACACCCATAGCATCACCTAGTTATTTTCCAGGATATCTGAACCGTAGCTACTCTATTTTGACTTTTAATTGTAAACTATTTCTTAATAGCCAAAGCAGATTTCAAAGTTAATGACGTCAGTGTTTCTCTAGATATGAGAAGATGCAAGAATTGGGACTCATAAAATCTTCTCCTGAAGAGATCTAACTATCTGATGGCCTGTTCTGCCAGTTTTTCCCAGAGCAGAGTGCCTCATTCCTGATTTTCACCCTGAACTCTTTTCAGGGGCGTTGAAAGTCAGCAGTTGCAGCGGCCATGATTTAATCTTTGTAGGTGCAGATGGCGAGTGTCAGTCTTCAGTTGGCAGAGCCCCTTTTCGCTCATAAACTTGACCATGATTATGAGGGGGGGGCACTTCATGACCATTTTATCCCATGGTGCTGAGAGTGTCCATTCTCAGGTTTGGCAAAGATTCTGGTGACAGGCCACTCAATGTGCTGTTACTGGATTAGGCCATAAAACAGTATCTAAAATTCTCTGGACCACCTGTCTTATTAGCTTTTCAGTCCAGGAAAATATTCCCTCTTGTTGCTTCTTCCCATGTCTAGAGTTACACTGTTACCATCATCGATCTCATATGGGACTATATATTATTTTATTAGAGGCCTCATGCACACATTTGACAGTGTAAGAAACAGCAATTTTGTAAGACAGGGGAAATACAAATAACATAGCCAGCAGTATTAGTAAAGTCACAAGTAAGACTTATGTTCAGAACTTCCATTAGATGTAGCCCAGTATATCTTCAGGTCATCTGACTTAGTCTGCCCTGTAGAATCTTTATCTTCCAGGGAAATTATATATTGGCACCATCTATAAGGCACATAGCCCAGTTTTCTAGTGTTACTAGACTGATTATCTTTAGTATGATTTACTTATTTATTTATCTTTTTTAACAGAGGAGACTTTAAACCTAAATTGTTGTAGCCTGGTATTATCTATATAAATCCATCCCATAATTGTGGGAGATTTTTTTCTTCTTTGTGGAAACTTTTCTTGTTCTGATTGAGCTTGGGTAGTAGAAAAAAGCTCAAATTTATAGCCAGAGTCAGAGCAGGCATTATTAATTGGCCCGGTGAGGGGATCTCATCTAGTAATACCATAGTGACCTGAATATGACTATAATTTTTAAGTAAATTTTCTCAGGGCCAACCAGTTAGAGTCTGGTAGTAGAGAAATTTACCAAGGTAACCCAGAACTAGACACAGGTAATTGGCCACAAACCCAACAATTGGATTGATTTTTAAAAGTAGTATAGGATCAGGCCTATGATAGAAAAGCATTTGACTTATATGCAAAGGTCTAAGAAGTCAAGGAAACATAAATGATGATACGAATCAGGGCCCGCATCTCGGGGAAGCTGTCCACCTCTGACGTCGTCGTCTTCTCATCCTGGTGCAGTGTAGTTTCTCCTGATAAAAAAGTCCTTCCATCCAGGTTGGAGACAGTCCCTAAAATTATGTCTTTTTCCAGTCCTGGTTGCAGGTCATGAGGCATCTGATCTTCATCCAAAGACAGATTACTGAGATAAGCTTCAGAAACAAACTTAGGGTGTTTTTCAAGAATTCAATTAAATTTTACATCAATATCACATAACAGCAAAGAACTATCTAAGAGATGAGTCTTACTAGATGCAGACCTCCATTAACAAACTGGGATTTATCGTTTTGAAATATCTTTTTCTCCTTATAGTTACCCTTATTTTTATTAAATATAACCAAATTAAGGCTAGTTTATTTGCAAAATAGGCCTGTTCTCACTGATTTTGGTCTGATGATTTTTATAACCATAATTGATTATAGGCTTTTTATTTTGCTGAAACATTTATAGAGTCTCAGATTGAACTTTTAAAATAAAACAGGGCTGGGAAACTCACACCAAAGGCTTATCATAGATTCTGCCTAACAAATCTAGGTGAATTTTTCCCTTTTTAAGGTCTCAAAAATTTCTTGAGATTTTTATATCCATGAGATAACCTTCCTAACTCATTTGATGAACTTACTGGAAACCTAAGAACTTCCAATTTTTAAAGGAGTCAGAAAATATAATTGTTTTGTTTATAACATTTAATTTTACCAAAGTATTGTCATAATTAGTTTGAGAGGAAGATTTTCCCTACTTCCTAAAAACATAAGATTTAAACCCATAATTTTTCAGATAGAAACCATAAAAGTTATAAGCATATTTACTGGTTCATTCAGTCCTCTTGCTAACTTTTGTGAAGTCATCAGGTTTTTCATTAAAATACCAGGACATATCAGAATGTTAAAAACTCCATATAATTTCTAGGATATCTGTATTTGTTAATTTACCATACATTATAACATGAGTGGATTTATTACTCATTTGATAATCTTTTCCATGTAATTTAACCAACCAAATAAACACAGTATCTCTCCCTGGGATGCTCCAGGGGCCCTCTGAAGCACCCCAGAGTTAGCTAGAGATATAAAAGCTCATATCTTATTTGCATTTTTAGAAGTTTCTTCACTTGGGGTAATTTCCTTGTTGACAAACTTGTAACAGATATAATGTTTAACTTATATTAATCCTAGGTACAATGAAAATATTCTACTTAACGTTAATTATTTTAAGACATGTCTATATTAGATAGGTCAACAAACAAACATTAATATCAGGTATTTAACATTGAATATTTCCCAGTTCACATGAACCTGAAATTTATTGTTTAATTCAGAATTACTTGATTTGTAAGCGCTTACCCCCCCTTTTTTTTAAGCCAAATAAATAGAGCTCATATACATATTAACCACAAAAATATTACCCAGAGACAGAGACACACCAAGACATATTTGGACAGACACAGTGCAAGATCCAGCTTTAAGTCTTTTTTTCTCCCCCCCTTTTTCCTCAGTGTCGGGAGTTGGAGATGGTCTAGATACGTGTTCCTGAAAGCCCTGGTCTCAGGCACAGGGAAAGAAAATCAAGTTCTAACAAAATGGCAGCAGTCTAAACCACATGGTGGCCAGACAAAGCAAAATTTCCTTCTCCAGGGGATCTTCTCGACCCAGGGATCGAACCCAGGTCTCCCATATTGTAGGCAGACGCTTTAACCTCGGCTCCACCACAGAAGCTCTTAAATACAAAAATATAGTCTCTCAGGAAACCTCCTATAGAGACACAGAACTTCAAATCTAAGTACTAACATCAAAGATTTCAAGGGAGGAAAGGAAGCCAGGTGGAAAGAAGAAGGGGGAGGAGGCAGGAGAGGGGGGCAAAGGGGGTGGCCTTACAGACGTCTCCTGCCACCTACAGATACCCAGGCGTTACGGGACTTTTCCCTGGGCCTCCAGAGAAGGGAGGACTGGAACTCGGCCCTACCAGAAATCAGAGCCAGAATTCGAGTTCTCTGCCAAGAGGAGGTGATCAGTCTCCAATCCTCAGCTCAGGCTGAGGGCCCTTCGACCAGATTTCTGTGTCCAGGACTGGGGGACTAGAAAAACAGGGAAGGATAGGAAGGGTTAAGGAGAGGAGACAGAGAGGGAAGGGGAGAGAGGTCAATAAAGTCTGTTGTTCTTTACCAGTCGGGGCACTCTGGCCAGTTGTCCACGTCAGGAGGAGACCAGGGACGAAAGGGTCCTGATTGCGGCCACTGGGTCTGGTCCATTGGCAGGCAAGCTGGCCCCTGAGTACCCCGAGTGGTCAGGATGTCAGTCTCGGCTTTTTCACCAATAATGATTGATTTTGCGTCCTAGATTTGAAATCAGAGAAATGGTCAGTCAAAAGGGACAAAGGAGTAGAAGTCACTTGCCCCATGATTACAGAGAAGAACACAGGAGACAAAATGAACACACACAGAGCAGAGACAATGCCGGCACTCACACAGACACAACAAACAGATAACAAATACACGTCGGCCGAGAACACAGCACTAGGTCTTCCTGGGCCCCCCTGAAACTCCCTTTCCCTCGAGGTAATCTTACCAACAAGGCGTCCACAGAGACAGCCGCCTCCCCAGCACAATGCCAGGCCTCGGCCTTACGCTGGTCTTAACCAGAGAACAGAGCCAGCCACCTCCCCAGCACCATGCTGGGCCTCGGCTTTACGCTGGTCTTAACCAGAACTAACACCAGTGTTCAGATATCTCTCCTCCTAGTGAGAAATTATTCTTCCCAGTTAAAGGGATCCCAGACGAGACCCCAAATGTTGTGCCCAGAGTCCGAGTCCCCAAAATTGAGAGAATAAGACGTCCACAGCAATGCAAAAGCATGAAGGGGTTTATTGCTAGCTAGGGCTCAAGTCTCATCCAGCATAGTGGAGTCTTGACGAGAGCCCCGAGCTCTGAATCACATCTACTTTTATACAGACGGTTCTTTGTTCTTGTAACAGCATAGCTGATTGGTTAAACAGTACGTGCATGCGGGACTTTTAACCTCACATCCCTATCCGGATTGGCTCAGGTGTGGCGCAGGCGGGGGGCTATGGAGATTTTTTCTGATTGGTCAAGCTACACTGCCTGCGGGAATTCCCAGTGCCTCAGCTTTCCTAGAGACTAAACCTCAGGCCTAGCCTGCCCCTTAGAGCCTGTCCTGGCTTCAGTTTGGTCCTAACAGGGAGGTCCTGCCGCTGGATAGCCCAGGCCTGGGCCCAACAAGACCGGCTCCAGACAGGGAGCTGCCATCATGTCAGCGTGACCACATCGCCCCAAGGCCCTTGGAGGTGCCGATCCAGGCTCCTGTGCATAGAGGGACAGACAGAGGACTTCACACATCACTCTGAGGACCAGACGTAAGACTGGGTGCTGGGAGGGGGCCAGCAGGATGGCCACGGGGTGGACACCATGGTCCAGGAAACCATCCGGCCCTGGGGGACCTGGCCAGGCAGCGTGAGCCTGGGGTTCCCTCTGTCTGCTGGCTCTTGGGTCCCCCACACTCTGCTTCTCCCACACACTAGTCATCTAAGCAAGGTGCTGACCATCCAATCGGCCATCCAGCCTGCCCAGCCCTGGGCCCTACCCCTCACGTCCATCTCCCAGACCAACAAACGACCTCTAACTGGCCTGTTGTAGCCATGCATTCTGGGAAACAAACTCACTCAGAAGGACACAAACCCGCCTCCCCAAATTCCCTAAAGCTCGTCTGAACAAAGGGAAAAGAAAGTTACCATCAAAGTTAACCCGTGATTCCTATGCCTTTAGCCTAAGTAGTTAGCAGTGGACAATTATCAATAGGCCTGTGGTCATACCCCAATAAGCATAATAGAATGTATGATTCTATTCAGTTGCACAGATAATTAGGGTATTCTTTTAGGCCATGGAGAGTCTAGGTACGAGCCCTGGGGCTCTTCCTTCTGGGGGCCTGGTATTCCAGTTGGTATGTCATTTCCATTGATACTGGGCATAGAGCTCAAAGTCCACAGTCCAGCTCAAGATGAAGTCCTGCTTTCAAGATGGAGCCTGTTCTGTCTCCTCCTTCAGGCCCAGCCCTCAGGAAGGCCAGGGTGGTCAAAGGGAGGGCTCTCCACAGGCCTTCTAACTGAACACAGTTCCAGCCTGGCCGTATTCAGTTCTTAGGAGCACCTGTCTGTTCTTGCTTACAAGTTATTCAACATGGGAGGAACCTCTTCTATACTATAAGAAACACTTCTTGAAGGTGCCCATAAGCCAATACTGTGAGAAGCCTGGAGACCACAATTAGAAAAGACTTGCTCCGCAATGAAGACCCAGTGCACCCAAAAATAAATGAATAAGTACATAGTTTTTAAAAGAGGACTGGAAACTTTTTAATTTAGATGGTGTAAGAAATCATCAGGCGAGTGTCATCCCCTTGGTTCCGTCTCATCTCAACAAAAATTTGAATCGACAGATATTAAAGCCTTCAGCGCATCACAGCTCTCGGATAGACCATGTGACGACTCTCGGACAGCTCCGTGTTACAGTTCAGTTTCAGTTAGAAAATAGCAGGAAAATACATCCTCGAGGGATGAGGGCATGCCAACACAAAGACGCGAAGAGAAGGAGAGCCCTGTCCTTTGGCCCCTCTCTTTATATGTCTTTTCCTCCCCCTGGGCCTGCCCTATGTAAATTGGGCTGTTTGCTCTCCTGAGGTCCTGACTCTAGTCCTGGACCTTCCTTTGTTCCATTTTCTCAGGCTTTTCCATTCCTTGTCTTTTCAGCTCCGTTCAGTTCAGTCGCTCAGTCGTGTCCGACTCTGCGACCCCATGAACCGCAGCCATTTTGGACTCCTGTTTCTTATACTAACTACCCAACAAAATGAAGCATGCAGGCTATATGTAACACCACCTGGCCTTTATGTCAGTTGGGGGATGGAGAGAAATGGCCCCAAAGTGGGTCTTGAAGTTATAATACTGTCTTGCAACTGGATCTATGTTGCCACAGTTGGGAAAATGGACTGAGGTTCCCTAGGATCAGGCCATCTGGTCTCTTTACCAGAATCCTGCACTATGCAGCTCCCTTAATCAGAGGCCTCGGAAGTCAGAGAACCCTCCCAGCATCCTGGATGATCATCATTTAACCTCACAGGACTCTCAAAAGGGAAAAAGGGAGACCAAGTCTCACCTACCCTGCACCCCTAATTCTGCACCCTTCACTGAGCAACTGTTACCAAGTCCAAGCTTGATATTCTTACTGCACAAGCCAGTAAATCCAAGAATGACTTTATTCAGAAAGCTGGCATACTGAGAAGATGTCAGGCTAATGTCTCAAAATAATCATCTCATAGGGGTGCTGATGCCCGGTTCTTTCACAGAACAAGGGTGTGGAGGTGAGGAAGCAGAGGACACATCAGTTCAGTCCCTCAGTCGTGTCCAACTCTTCGCGACCCCAAGGACTGCAGCATGTCAGGCCTCCCTGTCCATCACCAACTCCTGGAGCTTTCTCAAACTCATGTCCATTGAGTCGGTGATGCCATCCAACCATCTCATCCTCTGTTGTCCCCTTCTCCTCCTGTCCTCCTCTTTCCCAGCATCAGGGTCTTTCCCAATGAGTCAGTTCTTCACATCAGGTGGCCAAAGATGAGAGGGTAAGGCAGGAAGGCCAGGAGTCTCCAAACGGAGGGAATAGGCTGCAAGTGTCAGACATTTTTATCTCTGTCTTAAGTGGCAGGAAGAAACAAACCAGGGTGATGTTTTTTCCCTTTCTCTATACAAAGTTGAATAGAGGTTTCTCTTAAAATTCTGTGTTGCCTTAATGACACCTGGTTCCACCTGAACTTGATTTTTCTCAAGCCTTGAGCTGACCAGGGCATTTTCTTATGGAAACGTTTGCTTCAGCTATTTGAACGTGCTGCGTATTTACCCCAGACTCTGTCTCCAAGTCTGTTCCACCTAAAGGCTCAGAACTGACTTGACAAACCAGTACGTTATATTCATACATTGTTCTCCTAATCTATATTAATGAAACTAATTGTTTGTATGGAAATCTTCAAGATTCATGTCGATCGTTTTATGGCCTGGGATGACTCACCTGGTGTCAAGGTTATCTCAGAATGCATGTTGTGGGTGAGGGGCCTGCTGCCACTCTTTGAGTTTTGAGACATTTCCTTTCTTTAATTAGCAGACTGCTGCGTCACGGACTCTATGGACGTGAGTCTGAGTGAACTCCGGGAGTTGGTGATGGACAGGGAGGCCTGGTGTGCTGCGATTCATGGGGTCGCAAAGAGTCGGACACGGCTGATCGACTGAACTGAACTGAACTGAACTGAGTAGCTAAATAACATCCAGCTAAAGGCTAGTGGGGGAGGGGCGCTCTTTCTGCCCCCTTCTGGTGTCTATGTCAGAAGCTGTCTCTATCTCTTTTATACATTAATAAAACTTTATTACACAAAAGCTCTGAGTAATCAAGCCTCATCTCGGGCCCTGGGTTGAATTCTTCTCCTCTGGAGGCCGAGAATGCCAGCGTCTTTTGCGGTTCAGGAACAACCTTTCAAAGTATTGGAGCTTCAGCTTCAGCATCAATTTTTCCAATGAATATTCAGGACTGATTTCCTTTAGGATTGACTGGTTTGATCTCCTTGCAGTCCAAGGGACTCTCAAGAGTCCTCCAACACCACAGTTCAAAAACATCGATTCTTCGGTGCTCAGCTTTCTTTATGGTCCAACTCTCACATCCATACATGACTACTGGAAAAGCAGTTTTGACTACATGGACTTCTATTAGCAAAATAATATCTCTGCTTTTTAATACACTGTCTAGATTTGTCATAGCTTTTTTTCCAAGGAGAAGGTGTCTTTTAATTTCATGGCTGCAGTCACCATCTGCAGTGCTTTTGGAGCCCAAGAAAATAAAGTCTGTCACTGCTTCCATTGTTTCCCCATCTATTTGCACAGTGAAAAGATCACAAATATCTCCTAGAATGGCTAGCCTCAGGGAGGGGGTCCGTTATTTCCTTCCTTCCTATACCACCCACAGGTGGACAGGTCAGGACATCTCCCTGACCACAGGCACTTTGGTTTAACACTCAGGCAGTGGGGTGGGGTTCCCCATGCTGTTTTAAGTCGCTTCAGTCATGACTAATTCTTTGTGACTGTTCAGGTAGTTAGAACAGGGAAAAGGGGTCCAAAATGGCAGCGGCTAAAAAACAAGGGAAAAGCCCACGAAAACAGAACAAAGGAAGGTCCGAGGACTGGAGTGAGGACCTCAGGTGGAGCAAACAGCGCTCGCGGCTAGCGAGTTTACAAAGAGCAGGCCTGGGGGAGGAAAAGCACGCAAAACGAGGAGCCAAAGGGCCGGGGCCTCGCCCCTGTGCTCGCGCGTGCTCTCTGTCTCTCCCTCTCCCCCTCTCTCTCCTACTTGCGTCTTTTGGGTCAGCATGCAAATCCCATGGACAGAGGAGCCTGGTGGGCTGCAGTCCATGGGGTCACACAGAGTCTGACACGACTGAGCGACTTCACTTTCACTTTTCACTTTCATGCATTGGAGAAGGAAATGGCAGCCCACTCCAGTGTTCTTGCCTGGAGAATCCCAGGGATGAGGGAGCCTGGTCGGCTGCCATCTATGGGGTCACACAGAGTAGGACACGACTGAAGCGACTTAGCAGCGGCAGCAGCAGCCCTTGCGCCTCGAGGATGTATTGTCCCTTTATTTTCTAAATAAAACTGAGCTGTAACACGGATCTGTCAGAGAGCTTAGAGCTATAGCATGGTCTGTCTGAGAGCTGCGACATGCCGAGGGCTTTAACATCCATCGCTTCAAATTTTTGTTGTGATGAGACAAAACCAAGGAAGTTACACGCTCCCTTGACATGACCCTATGGACTCTAGACTCCTTTGTCCGTGGGATTCTCCAGGCAAGAACACTGGAGTGGATTGCAGTGTCCTCCTCCAGAGGATCTTCCTGACCTAGGGATGAAACCCAAGTCTCTAACACCTCCTGCACTGGCAGAGGTATTCCTTACCACTAGCACCATCTGGGAAACCCAGGGTTCCCTAATGCAGACCATTATGTGTGGACAGTATCATTTTAGTGAACAGAAGCAACAGGAAGCAAAAGTCAAAGAAACAGATCCAGCCTAGAGTCGGTTCTTCCCTGTAACACAATCCCAAAGCCCACCTCCCCATGCCCCTCTGTACCTGCCCTTTCCCCAGGATGAAAAAGGAGGACTCACTAGGCTAGCACGTACTGGGACTTCCTATCACGCAGCCTCGGGGAGAATGTGCCCTCTGGGGATGTGGCAGATGGCAAAGGCACAGAGGACACAAGCTCTTCTCCCTCACCATTTAGCCCTATACAGACAAACTCTGGGCCAAATGTCTGAAGACTCTAGTAGGTTCACTGAAGTATTTCAAGTCTGACTGAACAGAAAGGATGTCCAAATAGTACTATCTACTTATCTCCCCAAGAGGAGGAGCAAAGGATTTGGACAGCAGCCCAATGGCACACTGACCAGCTCACCAGGGACCATCCCAAAATTTATAACAGTGGTGAGAGTACAATCCCAAATTTGGAGCCCACTTGAGCTATAATCCCTGGGGGTGGGGGAGGGAGGAAAAAGAGCAGGAACCACTGGTCCATGCCAATCAAAGGGACAAGAAAGTGCATTAGAAGGCCAGTCAGCTGGGAAAAGGTCAAGGAAGTGACCCAAGAGAAAGAAAAAAGATGGCTCTTAAACCTACAAACTCCTATGCCCCAGCAGCTAGAGGTGACCTTTAGGGTATTTAATAATCGAGATCAGACTGAGGAGGAGGAAAAAACTGTCATGAGTAGAGGCAGGCTAGAGCTCAAGCTGAATTGATAGCCTGACCACAGTCATGCCCTGCAACCCAGGAAGACCCAAAGGACAGAAGAAGTCTCAGCCACCCATCCAGAGGTAAAAGCAACAGGAAGCAATGCTTCCAGTGCAAGTCAACCAGCCACTGGCCCATGAGTACCAGAAGAGGCCACCTGGGCCATCAGTTCAGCTCAGTTCAGTTGCTCAGTCATCCGACTCTTCGCAACCCCATGGACCACAGCACGCCAGGCCTCCCTGTCCATCACCAACTCCCAGAGTTTAGTCAAACTCATCTCCAGTGAGTCGGTGATACCATCCAACCATCTCATCTTCTGTCATCCCCTTCTCCATCTGCCCTCAATCTTTCCCAGCAACAGTGTCTTTTCAAATGAGTCAACTCTTTGCATCAGGTGGCCAAAGTATTGGAGTTTCAGCTTCAACATCAGTCCTTCCAATGAACACCCAGGACTGATCTCCTTTAGGATGGACTGGTTGGGTCTCCTTGCAGTCCAAGGGACTCTCAAGAGTCTTCTCCAACACCACAGTTCAAAAGCACCAATTCTTTGGTGCTCAGCCTTCTTCACAGTCCAACTCTCACATCATACATTACTACTGGAAAAACCATAGCCTTGACTAGACAGACCTTTGTTGACAAAGTAATGTCTCTGCTTTTTAACATGCTGTCTAAGTTGCTCATAACTTTCCTTACAAGTAGCAAGCATCTTTTAATTTCATGGCTGCAGTCACCATCTGCAGAGATTTTGGAGCCCAAAAAATAAAGTCAGCCACTGTTTCCACTGTTTCCCCATCTATTTGCCATGAACTGATGGGACCAGATGCCATGATCTTAGTTTTCTAAATGTTGAGCTTTAAGCCAACTTTTTCACTCTCCTCTTTCACTTTCATCAAGAGGCTCTTTAGTTCTTCTTCACTTTCTGCCATAAGGATGGTGTCATCTGCATATCTGAGGTTATTGATACTTCTCCTGGCAATCTTGATTCCAGCTTGTGTTCCTTCCAGTCCAGCATTTCTCATGATGTACTCTGCATATAAGTTAAATAAACAGGGTGACAATATACAGCCTTGACACACTCCTTTTCCTATTTGGAACCAGTCTGTTGTTCCATGTCCAGTTCTAACTCTTTCTTCCTGACCTGCATACAGATTTCTCAAGAGGCAGGTCAGGCGGTCTGGTATTCCCATCTCTTTCAGAATTTTCCACAGTTTGTTGTGATCCACACAGTCAAAGGCTTTGGCATAGTCAATAGAACAGAAATAGATGTTTTTCTGGAACTCTCTCGCTTTTTCCATGATCCAGCAGATGTTGGCAATTTGATCTCTGGTTTCTCTGCCTTTTCTAAAACCAGCTTGAACATCTGGAAGTTCACGGTTCACTGTAGCGCTGAAGCTTGGATTGGAGAATTTTGAGCATTACTTTACTAGCGTGTGAGATGAGTGCAATGGTGCAGTAGTTTGAGCATTCTTTGGCATTGCCTTTCTTTGGGATTGGGGTGAAAACTGACCTTTTCCAGTGTTGTGGCCACTGCTGAGTTTTCCAAATTTGCTGGCATCTTGAGTGCAGCACTTTCACAGCATCATCTTTTAGGGTTTGAAATAGCTCAACTGGAATTCCATCACCTCCACTAGCTTTGTTCATCATGATGCTTCCTAAGGCCCACTTGACTTCACATTCCAGGATGTCTGGCTCTAGGTGAGTAATCACACCATCATGATTATCTGGATCGTGAAGGTCTTTTTTGTACAGTTCTTCTGTGTGTTCTTGCCTAGGACATGCACAGTCTGAACACAGACAGGTCACTGGACATGGAACTCTCTTTGACCCCAGGAGGAGGGGGATCCCTCTGCAGAGATGGCCATGCTGTATGGCTGAGGGGTGCTGTGGTTTAAGCCCAAAAGACATCTCCATCAAGGAGCCCCAGGTGTCCCTTGATGTGGCAGGTAATAAGATTGATTTACCAATCGATATACCAAAGAAATTCTCACACTGTTAAGAAAGTTCTAGGACCCACACAGATCCCTAACCTGGAGGTCCAGCACAGGCACTGAGAACCTCCAGGGAATTCTACTTTGGAGCCAGTAGGAGACTGAGCTAGACATGCCTGTGAGTGTCCACAAGTCTCAGGTGGAGGCATGGGTCAACAGTTTGGCCTCAAGCCAAACAACAGGGAGGGGACTCAGCTCATCAATAGAAAATTGGATTAAAGATTTACTGAGCATGGCCCTGCCCATCAGAACAAGACCCAGTTTCCCTCACAGTCAGTATGTTCCAACAGAAAGCTTCCATAAGCCTCTTATCCTTATTTATCAGAGGGCAGACAGAATGAAAACCACAATCACAAAAATCTAACCAAACTGATCACAATGGATAACAGCCTGGTCTAATTCAATGAAACTATGAGCCATGCCATGCAGGGCCAACCAAGATGGATGGGTCATGGTGGAGAGTTCTGACTAAACATGGTCCACTGGAGAGGGGAAGAGCAAACCACTTCAGTATTCTTGCCTTGAGAGCCCCGTGAACAGTATGAAAAGGCAAAAAGATAGGACACTGAAAGATGAACTCCCCAGGTCAGCAGGTGCCCAATATCCTCCTGAAGAAGAATGGAGAAAATAACTCCAGAAACAATGAAAAGAGGGAACCAAGGTGGAAACAATGCCCAGTCGTGGATGCGACTGGTGAAGGACGTAAATTCTGATGCTGTAAAAAGCAATATTGCACAGGAACCTGGAATGTCAGGTCCATGAATCAAGGTAAACTAGAAGCAGCCAGACAGGAGAGGGCAAGAGTGAACATCGACATCTTAGGAATCAGCGAACTAAAATGGACTAGAATGGGCAAATTTAATTCACATGACCATTACATCTACTACTGTGGGCAAGAATCCCTTAGAACAAATGGAGTAGCCATCATAGTCGAGAAAAGAGTCTGAAATGCAGTACTTGGGTGCAATCTCAAAAATGACAGAATGATCTCTGTTCTTTTCCAAGGCAAGCCATTCAGTATCACAGTAATCCAAGTCTATGCCTCAATCACTAATGCCAAAGAAGCTGAAGTTGAACGGTTCTATGATGGCCTACAAGACCTTCTAGAATTAACACCAAAAAATGATGTCTTTTCATCATAGGGGATTGGAAGGCAAAAGTGGGAAGTCAAGAGATACCCAGAGTAACAGGCAAGTTTGACCTTGGAACACAGAAAGAAGCAGGGCAAAGGCTAACAATTTTGCCAAGAGAACGCACCAGTCAGAGCAAGCACCCTCTTCCAAAAACAAAACTGACAACTCTACACATGGACATCACCAGATGGCCAACACCAAAATCAGACTGATTATATTCTTTCCAGCTGAAGATGGAGAAGCTCTATACAGTCAACAAAAACAAGACGGGAAGCTGACTCTGGCTCAGATTGTGCTGACTGCAAAATTCAGACTTAAGTTGAAGAAAGTAGGGAAAACCACGAGACTGTTCAGGTGTGACCTAAAGCAAATCCCTTACGATTATACAGTGGAAGTGACAAATAGATTCAAGGGATTAGATCTGATAGAATGCCTTAAGAACTATGGATGGAGGCTCATGACATTGTATAGGAGACAATGATCAAGACCATCCCCAAGAAAAAGAAATGCAAAAACACAAAATGGCTGTCTGAGGAAGCCTTACAAATAGCTGAGAAAAGAAGAGAAGCAAAAGGCAGAGGAGAAAAGGAAAGATATACCCAGCTGAATGCAGAGTTCCAAGGAGAGATTAAGAAAGCCTTCCTCAGTGATCAATGCAAAGAAATAGAGGAAAACAATAGATTGGGAAAGACTAGAAATCTCCTCAAGAAACTTAGAGACATCAAGGGAACATTTCATGCAAAGATGGGCCCAAGGAAAGACAGAAATGGCATGGACCTAACAGAAGCAGAAGAGATTAAGAAGAGGTGGCAAGAATACACAGAACTATACAAAAAAGACCTTCATGATCCAGATAACCACAATGGTATGATCACTCACCTAGAGCCAGAAATCCTAGAGTCTGAAGTCAAGTGGACCTTAGGAAGCATCACTACGTACAAAGCTGGTGGAGGTGATGGAATTCCAGCTGAGCTAATTTAAGTCTTAAGGTTGATGCTGTCAAAGTGCTGCCCTCAATATGCCTGCAAATTTGGAAAACTCAGCAGTGGACACAGGACTGGAAAAGGTTAGTTTTCATTCCAATCCCAAAGAAAAAGCAATGCCAAATAATGTTCAAACTACCACACAATTGCACTCATCTCACACAGTAGCAAATAATTCTCAAAATTCTCCAATCCAAGCTTCAACTGTATGTGAACCGAGAACTTCCAGATGTTCAAGCTAAATTTAGAAAAGGCAGAAGAACCAGAGATCAAATTGCCAACATCTGTTGGATCATCAAAAAAGCAAGTGAGTTCCAGAAAAACTTTTATTTCTGCTTTATTGACTATGCCAAAGCCTTTGACTGTATAAATCACAACAAACTGTGGAAAATTCTTAAAGATCAGAATACCAGTCCACTTTACCTGCCTCCTAAGAAATCTGTGTGCAGGTCAAGAAGCAACAGTTAGAACTGGACATGAAACAAAGGACTGTCTCCATATTGGGAAAGGAGAATAATAAGAGTGCGCGTTGTCACCCTGCTTATTTAACTTCTATGCAGAGTACATCATGTGAAATGCCTGGATGGATGAAGCATGAGCTGGAATCAAGATTGCCAGGAGAAATATCAATAACCTCAGATGTGCAGATGACACCACCCTTATGGCAGAAAGCGAAGAGGAATGAAAGAGCCTCTTGATGAATGTGAAAGAGGAGAGTGAAAAAGCTGGTTTAAAACTCCACATTCATGAAACAAAGATCATGGCATCCAGTCCCATCACTCCATGGCAAACAGATGAGGAAACAATGGAAACAGTGTCAGGCTTTATTTTCTTGGGCTCCAGGATCACTGCAGATGGTGACTGCAGCCGTGAAATTAGAAGACGGTTGGTCCTTGGAAGAAAAGCCGCGTCAAACCCAGACAGCACGTTAGAAAGCAGAGCCATGACTTTGCCAACAGAGGTCCACACAGCAAAACTGTGGTTTTCCAGTGGTCATGTATGGATGTGAGAGCTGGACCATAAAGAAAGCTGAGCATTGAAGAACTGATGCTTTTGAACTGTGGTGTTGGAGAAAACTCTGGAGAGTCCCTTGGACTGCAAGATCAAACCAATCAATCCTAAAGGAAATCAGTCCTGAATATTCATTGGAAAGAATGATGCTTATGCTGAAGCTCCAATACTTTAGCCACCTGATGTGAAGAACTGACTCCTTGGAAAAGACCCTGATGCTTGGAAAGGCAGGAGGAGTAAAGACCCTGATTCAAGGCAGGAGGAGAAGGAGACAACAGAGGATGAGACGGCTGGATGGCATCACCAACTCAAAGCACATGAGTCTGAACAAACTCTGGGAGTTGGTGATGGACAGGGAAGCCTGGCTTACTGCAGTCCATGAGATCACAAAGAGTCGGACATAAGTGAGTGACTGAACTGAACTATAACATTCTTAATATACAATGTGTGTATTAGCAGGTTAACGTGTTTTCTGTCTATAGAAAGCTTCTCTATAGGAAATGTGATGTGATTTCCTATAGAGAAATTAGAGATGTGATGGGGTCTGCAAGGCTGGGAAAGCTGGATGGCTGACAAGATATGGATCGCAGTGTGAAGGTTGGGCCACGTCCTGTCCAGCTTTCTCTGGTTGGTCCTCAGTGGGAAGTGATGACAAAATCCAGGAAGCCATGGGGTATTAAGGAGACTGGGCCGTGGGAGGAAGTCACAGAGTGGTGGTAGGGCTTCCTGGGCTGTCGATAGAGATAGAGGTCTGACAACGTGCAGGTCTGAGGTGGAAGGAAAGGACTGTGTCCCAGTCTGGCTCCGGTGGCGGAGCTGGATGCTCTGGGCTGGTGGCTGCCTACATAGGTCATTGTTCTGAGACTGTCAATGGTCTGGCCTTGGCTCCAGTGTCTTACGAAGAGGAAAGTTCATGAGGCCCCCCTGGGATTTAACCTGGGCAAGTTGGCCCCTCCACCTCCTGCACAGATCTCTGGGCATCCCCCCTTCCACTGGCCAGGAAGAGATCTCCAGTGAGTGTTGACCTGTGAGGGTGGAGCAGACCAGGCTGTGGCCTTGGCCTGGTATGAGGCTCTCTCCTTGTCTCGTGTTCCATGTGAACCAGACCCTTGGTGTCTCTGGACAACCTCAGAGTTGCCCAACCCTGGGTGTTCTACCCTCGATCTCTGCAGGCTGCAGGGTTGTGTCAGCATCCATGGGATGTGATCTCCCAGCATGGACGGCAGCTGCGAGAAGGGTCTTCACTGAAAGTGGACTCTCCTGTCAACATGGTCTAGGCACTGTGTACTGGGCATGAGGCCACCCTGCCATGATGTATGGTCTACGTGCTCAACCACCCTCAGGAGGCCCAGAAGGTCCCTGCCCCCAGTTTCCTCCTTAGGTTCCTTTTCTAATTATTGACCACTTTCCTCCTGGGGGTGGCCACCCCATTCTCCTTCCTGTGAAGCCCCCCTGGTCACGTGTTTTTCTGCTCATTGGGTGCAGAGTGCTCTTTGTATCTGAAGGAACCCTGCCCTTGGGCACGTGTGTCCATCTCTCTGCCCTGTTTCCGTGGGGCTCCAGATGCCCTCACTTGCTCACCAGGCCGTCTAGGCTGGCTGGTGGGACAGGGCCTAAAGACTGGCTGCTTTTGCCTGAGATCAGTGGGTGGATGGGTTGGGTGGTGACTAGGCCCACCTTGATGCTGTGTAGCTGTATTTCTGTGGCCTCAGCACCGAGTGACTGACCCCTTAGGGTATGCCCACTGGGAGTGAGACTGTTGTTTGACCTTGTTGTTTGACCTTCGTGTAGGGAGGGGCAGTGAGTCTGAGCTGGAGGCCAGCAGAGCAGGTGTGGTGGAATCTGAGCTTGGGTTTCTGTGGGCATCAAAGTATGTGAAGCAGGACAGACTGTCCTGCTTTGTCCACTTGCTTGAACTCAAGTGTCCTGGCTGGACACTTGGGTCCTCGGGGCCAGGTTCACTCCTCTGCCCCCTGCTCTCGGTCCTTTGTCCACATCCTCTGGTGGGGGCACCACTCACTTCCAAGGGACCACAAGCACCTAGCCCAGAGTTCATTCATGGGATTTTATTTTAAGGGAACTTTACTAGAAAGAGTCAGGGGAGAGAGGTCACACTGATTCCACTGGTGGGGCCATCTGTCTCCTACCTCACATCCCCCCTAAGATACCTGGACCCCAAGGAATCTAATTAGGGGGATGAGGGTAATGGTCCTTCTGTAGCTCCTTCAGGCTGGCACTGGACTCCTGGACTCTACCTACCTTGGGCCATGAACTCTGCCTGGTGAGTCCTGCTGCCACCTGGTTGAAATCTGCTGCAGGGAGTGGATGGGACCCTGCATCACCATCATCTGGACATGCATGACTGATCTGGAGGAGACAGGCCTTTCTACGAGGATAAATAGATGTGGGCCAAAGGGGAGAAGAAGAAAGATAGAGGTCAAAGATCCTACAAGGAGTAGGATCCAGGAGAACCTGGACCCGCTGAGAGCCATTGCCGTGAGGTGATGCCTTAGATGAGAAGCCCTGAGTATCTTTATGGACTTGACCTGTCCCATTTACCCCAAACCAGCATCGCTCATTTAACATGATGGCAATTCACCCCAGGCAGCAGCTGGCATGTGGAGGGCCATCCCAGGGGTCCCTATACGCAGGCCACAGGGGAATGGCAGGCATGGGTCTGGCTCCCTCTTCTGATTAGCTTCAGTTGGGGCCAAATAAGGGGTTATCCAGGGTCTCCTAACAACACGATGGCCCCAGTAAAGCCCAGAAATCCTCTCCCCAAAGTGGGGTGAGACCTTCAGGGACGATCAGAAAGGCATGTGGGTCAAACACTGTCAGACCAACATGAGAGAGCCCCAACACCAGGTGTGAAGCGTCCCCCAGACCCTAGTTACCGTGCAGCGCGTAGAGGGGAGAGGTGCAGTGGGGAGACCGGGACCGAGAAAGCGACCCCTGTCAGTCAGTCCAGCTGCTCTGTCGTGTCCAACTCTTTGCAACCCCATGGGCTGCAGCACGTCAGGCCTCCCTGTCCATCACCAACTCCCAGAGCTTGCTCAAAGTCACGTCCATTGAATGAGTGATGCCATCCAGCCATCTCATCCTCTGTCGTCCCCTTCTCCTTCTGCCCCCAATCCCTCCCAGCATCAGAGTCTTTTCCAATGAGTCAACACTTGGCATGAGGTGGCCAAAGTATTGGAGTTTCAGCTTCAACATCAGTGCTTCCAATGAATACCCAGGACTGATCTCCTTTAGATTGGAGTGGTTGGATCTCCTTGTAGTCCAAGGGATTCTCAAGAGTCTTTTCCAACACCACAGTTCAAAAGCATTGATTCTTCACTCAGCTTTCTTTATGGTCCAATTCTCATATCCATACATGACTGCTGGAGAAACCATAGCTTTGACTAAATGGACCCTTGCCAGCAAAGTAATATCTCTGCTTTCTAGTGTGCTGTCTACGTTGGTCATTGCTTTTCTTCAAGGAACAGGTGTCTTTTAATTTCATGGCTGCAGTCACCATCTGCAGTGATTTTGGAGCCCAAGAAAATAGTCTGTCACTGTTTCCATTGTTTCCTCATCTATTTTGCCATGAACGCCATGATCTTCATGTTTTGAATGTTGAGTTTTAAGCCAGCTTTTTCACTCTCCTCTTTCACTTCCTCTTTAGTTCCTCTTCATTTTCTGCCATAAGGGTGGTGTCATCTGCATATCTGAGGTTATTGCTATTTTTCCTGGCAATCTTGATTCCAGCTGTGCTTCTCCATCCAGGCATTTCCCATGAGGTGCTCGGCATAGACGTTAAATAAGCAGGGGGACAATATACAATCTTGATGTTCTCCTTTTCCAAATTTGAACCAGTCTGTTGTTCCTTATCTGGTTCTAACTGTTACTTCTTGACCTGCATACAGGTTTCTCAGGAGGCAGTTAATGTGGTCTGGTATTCCCCTCTCTTTAAGAATGTTCCAGTCTGTTGTGATGCACCCATTCAAAGGCTTTAGTGTAGTCAGTAAACCAGAAGCAGTAAAGTGCTGCCGCATTCCGGGTGGAGCTCACGTGTGGATATCACACACAAGCCTTGGCCGAGCCAGTACCTCATGACGGACACGTGCAGTGCTATAAACGATCTCAGCTATTACACAGTCACTATTTGCAAAATGTGGGGCAAGAGATCCTGAACACTCCACCTTGGCCAGTTTTCTCTCTCCTCGTGGGTTGTTTAGCTTTATTTTACTTTTATTTTTTATTGAGCTGTATGAGCTGCTTGCACATTTTGGAAGTTTATCCTTTAGTGGTCACATGATTTGCAAATATCTTCTCACATTCTGCAGGTAGTATTGTTTTGTTGATGGTTTTCCATGCTGTACAAAAGCCTTTTAGCTTAATTAGGTCCCATTTGTTTATTTTTCTTTTTATTTCTATTACCCTAGGAGATGGTTACAAAAAGATACCACCTTGATTTATGTCAAAGAGCGTTTTGCCCATGTTTTCCTCTTTCTCTTTGATAGCCTCCCATTTCACACTTTTGTCTTTAATCCATTTTGAGTTTATTTTTGCCCATGGATCTAGAGAATTTATAAGTTCATTTATTAGAAAGTAACAATCCAGTTTTTCCAGGACTTATTCAAGAGACCGACGGTCTTTTCTCCGTGTTGTGTCTTGCCCCCTGTGCCGCAGATGAATTGACCGTAGGTGGGTGGGATCACTCCTGGGCTGTCCACCTGTTTCTCTGATCACCGACCTATGACTGTGTTTTTGTGCAAGCATCATAATGTTTCGTTGCCTGTAGCTTCGTGGTTTACTCTGAAGTCAGGGAGCCCGATGCCTCCAGCTCCATTTTTGTTTCTTGAGATTGCTTTGACTATCTGGGGTCTTTATGTCACCCAACAAATTTTTTTAATTTTGTTTTGGGTCTGTGAAAATTGCCATTGGTCATCTGACAGGTGTTACGTGGAACCTGTAGGCTGCTTTGGGTAGAAGCGTCATTGGCGCACTATCGATTCTTCTGATTTAAGAGCATCTTTCCATCTGCTTGTGTCGCCTTAATTTCTTCATCGGTGTCATAGCTTTCAGAGAAGAGGAATTTTGCCTCCTCAGTTCAGCTCAGTTCAGTTCAGTCACTCAGTTGTGTCTGACTCCTTGCGACCCCATGAATCGCAGCACACCAGGCCTCCCTGTCCATCACCAACTCCCGGAGTTCACTCAGACTCACGTCCATCGAGTCAGTGATGCCATCCAGCCATCTCATCCTCGGTCGTCCCCTTCTCCTCCTGCCCCCAATCCCTCCCAGCATCAGAGTCTTTTCCAATGAGTCAACACTTGGCATGAGGTGGCCAAAGTACTGGAGCTTCAGCTTCAGCATCATTCCCTCCAAAGAAATCCCAGGGCTGATCTCCTGCAGAATGGACTGGTTGGATCTCCTTGCAGTCCCAGGGACCCTCAAGAGTCTTCTCCAACACCACAGTTCAAAAGCATCAATTCTTCGGTGCTCAGCCCTCTTCACAGTCCAACTCTCGCATCCATACGTGACCACAGGAAAAACCATAGCCTTGACTAGGGAAGGGTTATTCCTAGGTATTATTCTTTTTGATGGGATGGTAAATGTGATTCTTTCCTTAAATTCTCTTTATGGTATTTCATCGCTGCCATATAGAATGCAACAGATTTCTATGTATTAATTTTGTACCCATAAATTTTATCCAATTCATTACGGAGCTCTAGGAGCTTTCCGGTACCTTCTTTAGCATTTTGCATGTATTAAATTATGTCATCTGCAAACAGTGACGTTTTTCTTACTTGCCATTCTGGATCCCTCGCATTCCTTTCTCTCCCCCTATTCCTGTCCCTAGGGCTTCACTATGCTGTGCTGTAGGTCCTTGCTGGCTATCTACTGTGTATGCAGTCGTGTGGATATATTAACACCAGACTCCTGCTTTATCCCTGGGATGTGGTGGGTTGGCCAGGCACAATGCATGAGGGAGAGCAACACCGTGACGGCCGGGATTCCCGCTCCTCCCCTGGGTGCAAGGGCGCTGTTTAAGCCACCCCACCAACGCACAAGACATACCTCAGCCGCGTCTGGACTCCCCCAGGCCCTCTGAGACAGAAAACACTCAGAAGAAAAGGGAACTTCAGGAAGCAAGTCGCGTCACCAGGTTTCATTCCTGTTCTTAGTCTTCACGGCACTGGGGGAAGGGCCCTCACGCCTCCTGGGACTGGTGCCCAAGTCCCAGGGAGCAGGGCTGCAGACACAGTGCACAGGGAACTTCAGGAGGCAGATGGAGTCACCAGGTTTCATTCCTGTTCTTAGTGTTCACGGCACTGGGGGAAGGGCCCTCACACCTCCTGGGACTGGTGCCCAAGTCCTAGGGAGCAGGGCTGCAGACACAGCGCACAGATCCCAGGAGCACATGTGTCTGGGGCCAGAGCAGGGAAGGGGCCCGGAGCCCCGGGCTGCAGGGGAGCCCCCTCCACGGCCCCCACCATGGGTGAGTGGGGACCCTGAGGGTGAGCACACAGGGACAGGAATGAGAGCCCTGGAGGGAGATTGGCCTCGGGACCCCAGGAGGGGCTGGAGCGGCCGAGTGGGCCTGGGGGAGGCAGCTGCCCCTAGTCACGGTGCGGGACGAGGGCGGGGACGGAACCCGGGCAGGGGGCACCGCACCAAGAGCGCTGCTGCCCGGGGCTGGGGAGCTCGGGGGGGGGGGGGGGGCTGTGGGCTGTCGAGGAGCAGGACGGGCTGGAGACGGGAGGGGAGGGCTGCGCATGACCAGGGGCTCTGGAGGCCAGGGCTGGGTGGGCATGAGGACCAGCCAGGATGGAAGGACGGTCTGATCTGAGGAGCAGGGAAGGGAGAGGACCCCAGGGCAGTGACGGCTCCTGGACAGGCTGGTGGAGCCGACGTGGGTCCCAGGATAGGGCCATGTGCGGGGACTGTGGGTCCCGACTGGGCTGGGGCTGAGCACAGCGGCAGAGCTGGGGGCAGGACTGCAGGGCCAGCTGGGTTCCGTGTCCACAGTGGGCAACATAGGGCTGAGCCCACAGCCCCCCAGGACACAAGGGGCTGACCAGAGCCCAGGGCCTGAGGACCAGCAGCGGGAGCTGGAGAGAGGCAGGTGACCCGAAAACTAGAGGCAGCAAGGGGCCAGAGGAGGGTATGGGTGGAGGGATAGAGAAGAGCGGAGAGCAAGGGCCAGGACCTCCACCAGGAGGGGCCCAGGTGGACAGAGCTCCGCCAGGGGAGGGCTGCTTGGAGGCCGCGTGGGCACCTGGCAAGTCCAGAGATGAGAGCTGAGCCCAGGAAATAAAGGGGTGAGGAGTGGACATGGGCAGGGGTGAGGGCTCCCAGAGGGGCCAGAGGGGCAGGAGAGGCTGAGGAGGCAGCCCAGGGACAGGGAGGAGCAAGGCTGCAAGGGAGCAGGGGCTGGGAGGGCGGGGGTGGAGGGCCTGGAGATCTGGAAGAGCAGGTACAGCCTGTGGGTGAGCAGCAGTAAGGAGGGCAGGGGGTCCCTGGTGTTTGGGGAAGCAGGTACAGCCTGTAAGGGTGAGCAGGGGCTGGGAGGACAGGGGAGCCCCTGGTGCTTTGGGGGAGCAGGTACAGCTTGTCAGGGTGAGCAGGGGCTGGGAAGGTGGGAAGATGGCCTGGTGCTTCGTAGGAGCAGGTACAGCCTGTGAGGGTGAGCAGGGCGCTGGGAGGACAGGGAATGCCCCTGCTGCTTTAGGGGAGCAGGTACAGCCTGTGAGGGTGAGCAGGGGCTGGGAGCACAGGGGGAGCCCCTGGTGCTTTGGGGGAGCAGGTACAGCTTGAGAGGGTGAGCAAGGGGCTAGGAGGACAGGGGGAGCCTCTGGTGCTTTGGGGGAGCAGGTACAGCTTGAGAGGGTGAGCAAGGTGCTGGGAGGAAAGGGGGAGCCCCTGGTGTTTTGGGGGAGCAGGTACAGCTTGTGATGGTGAGAAGGAGCTGGGAAGACAGTGGGGGCCCCTGGTGCTTTGGGGGAGCAGGTACAGCCTGTAAGGGTGAGCAGGGGCTGGGAGGACAGGGGAGCCCCTGGTGCTTTGGGGGAGCAGGTACAGCCTGTGAGGGTGAGCAGCGGCTGGGAGGGCAGGGGAACCTCTGGTGCTTTGGGGGAGCAGGTACAGCCTGTGAGGGTGAGCAGGGCGCTGGGAGGACAGGGGGAGCCCCTGGTGCTTTGGGGGAGCAGGTACAACTTGAGAGGGTGAGCAGGGGCTGGGAGGGCAGGGGGATGCCCTGGTGCTTTGGGGGAGCAGGTACAGCCTGTAACGCTGAGTAGGGGCTGGGAGGACAAGGGGAGCCCCTGGTGCTTTGTGGGAGCAGGTACAGCCTGTAACGGTGAGCTGGGGCTGGGAGGGCAGGGGGATGCCCTGGTGCTTTGGGGGAGCAGGTACAGCCTGAGAGGGTGAGCAGGGGCTGGGAGGGGAGGGGAGCCCCTGGTGCTTTGGGGGAGCAGGTACAGCTTGAGAGGGTGAGCAAGGGGCTAGGAGGACAGGGGGAGCCCCTGGTGCTTTGGGGGAGCAGGTACAGCCTGTGAGGGTGAGCTGGGGCTGGGAGGGCAGGGGGATGCCCTGGTGCTTTGGGGGAGCAGGTACAGCCTGAGAGGGTGAGCAGGGGCTGGGAGGGGAGGGGAGCCCCTGGTGCTTTGGGGGAGCAGGTACAGCTTGAGAGGGTGAGCAAGGGGCTAGGAGGACAGGGGGAGCCTCTGGTGCTTTGGGGAAGCAGGTACAGCTTGAGAGGGTGAGCAAGGTGCTGGGAGGAAAGGGGGAGCCCCTGGTGTTTTGGGGGAGCAGGTACAGCTTGTGATGGTGAGAAGGAGCTGGGAAGACAGTGGGGGCCCCTGGTGCTTTGGGGGAGCAGGTACAGCCTGTAAGGGTGAGCAGGGGCTGGGAGGACAGGGGAGCCCCTGGTGCTTTGGGGGAGCAGGTACAGCCTGTGAGGGTGAGCAGCGGCTGGGAGGGCAGGGGAGCCTCTGGTGCTTTGGGGGAGCAGGTACAGCCTGTGAGGGTGAGCAGGGTGCTGGGAGGACAGGGGGAGCCCCTGGTGCTTTGGGGGAGCAGGTACAGCCTCTGAGGGTGAGCAGGGCGCTGGGAGGACAGGGGGAGCCCCTGGTGCTTTGGGGGAGCAGGTACAACTTGAGAGGGTGAGCAGGGGCTGGAAGGGCAGGGGGATGCCCTGGTGCTTTGGGGGAGCAGGTACAGCCTGTAACGCTGAGTAGGGGCTGGGAGGACAAGGGGAGCCCCTGGTGCTTTGTGGGAGCAGGTACAGCCTGTAACGGTGAGCTGGGGCTGGGAGGGCAGGGGGATGCCCTGGTGCTTTGTGGGAGCAGGTACAGCCTGTAACGGTGAGCTGGGGCTGGGAGAAAAGGGGGTGTCCCTGGTGCTTTGTGGGAGCAGGTACAGCCTGTGAGGGTGAGCTGGGGCTGGGAGGGCAGGGGGATGCCCTGGTGCTTTGGGGGAGCAGGTACAGCCTGAGAGGGTGAGCAGGGGCTGGGAGGGGAGGGGAGCCCCTGGTGCTTTTGGGGAGCAGGTACAGCTTGAGAGGGTGAGCAAGGGGCTAGGAGGACAGGGGGAGCCCCTGGTGCTTTGGGGGAGCAGGTACAGCCTGTGAGGGTGAGCTGGGGCTGGGAGGGCAGGGGGATGCCCTGGTGCTTTGGGGGAGCAGGTACAGCCTGAGAGGGTGAGCAGGGGCTGGGAGGGGAGGGGAGCCCCTGGTGCTTTGGGGGAGCAGGTACAGCTTGAGAGGGTGAGCAAGGGGCTAGGAGGACAGGGGGATGCCCTTGTGCTTTGGGGGAGCAGGTACAGCTTGAGAGGGTGAGCAAGGTGCTGGGAGGAAAGGGGGAGCCCCTGGTGTTTTGGGGGAGCAGGTACAGCTTGTGATGGTGAGAAGGAGCTGGGAAGACAGTGGGGGCCCCTGGTGCTTTGGGGGAGCAGGTACAGCCTGTAAGGGTGAGCAGGGGCTGGGAGGACAGGGGAGCCCCTGGTGCTTTGGGGGAGCAGGTACAGCCTGTGAGGGTGAGCAGCGGCTGGGAGGGCAGGGGAACCTCTGGTGCTTTGGGGGAGCAGGTACAGCCTGTGAGGGTGAGCAGGGCGCTGGGAGGACAGGGGGAGCCCCTGGTGCTTTGGGGGAGCAGGTACAACTTGAGAGGGTGAGCAGAGGCTGGGAGGGCAGGGGGATGCCCTGGTGCTTTGGGGGAGCAGGTACAGCCTGTAACGCTGAGTAGGGGCTGGGAGGACAAGGGGAGCCCCTGGTGCTTTGTGGGAACAGGTACAGCCTGTGAGGGTGAGCTGGGGCTGGGAGGGCAGGGGGATGCCCCGGTGCTTTGGGGGAGCAGGTACATTTTGAGAGGGTGAGCAGGGGCTGGGAGGGGAGGGGAGCCCCTGGTGCTTTGGGGGAGCAGGTACAGCTTGAGAGGGTGAGCAAGGGGCTAGGAGGACAGGGCGAGCCCCTGGTGCTTTGGGGGAGCAGGTACAGCCTGTGAGGGTGAGCTGGGGCTGGGAGGGCAGGGGGATGCCCTGGTGCTTTGGGGGAGCAGGTACAGCATGAGAGGGTGAGCAGGGGCTGGGAGGGGAGGGGAGCCCCTGGTGCTTTGGGGGAGCAGGTACAGCTTGAGAGGGTGAGCAAGGGGCTAGGAGGACAGGGGGAGCCCCTGGTGCTTTGGGGGAGCAGGTACAGCCTGTGAGGGTGAGCTGGGGCTGGGAGGGCAGGGGGATGCCCTGGTGCTCTGGGGGAGCAGGTACAGCTTGAGAGGGTGAGCAGGGGCTGGGAAGACAGGGGGAGCCCCTGGTTCTTTGAGGGAGCAGGTACAGCTTGTGACGGTGAGAAGGAGCTGGGTGGACAGTGGGGGCCCCTGGTACTTTGCAGGAGCGTGTACAGCCTTTCAGTGTGAGTAGGAGGTTGGGAGGCCAGGGGGAGCCCCTACTGCTTTGGGGGAGCTGGTACAGGTTATGAGGGTGAGCAGGGGCCTGAGAAAGCAGGGGGTATCTCAAGAGCTTTCAGGGAGCAGGTATAGGTTATGAGGGTGAGCAGGGGCTGGGAGGACAGGGGGAGCCCCTTGTGCTTTGGGGAAGCAGGCACAGGTTATGAGGGTGAGCAGGGGGCTGAAAGTAAGGGGGTGTGCCTGGTGCTTTGGGGGAGCAGGTACAGCTTGTGAGGGTGAGCAGGGGGCTGGGAAAGCAGGGAGTATGTCAAGAGCTTTAGGGGAGCAGGTAGTGCTTCTGTGGATGAGCAGGGGGCTGGTAGGGCAGAGGGAGCCCTTGGTGTTTTGAGGGAGCAGGTACAGCTTGTGAGGGTAACCAGGGGGCTGGGAGGACATGGGGTGCCCCTGGAGATTTGGGGGAGCAGTTATAGCTTGAGGGTAAGCAGGAGGCTGGGAGGACAGGAGGTGCATTGTTGCTTTGGGTGAACGGGTACAGCTTGTGTTGGTTAGCAGGAGGCTGGGAGGACAGGAGGTGCTCCTGTTGCTTTGGGTGAACAGGTGTAGCTTGTGGGTGAGCAGGGGCTGGGAGGACAGGGAGTGCCTTGGAGATCTGAGGGAGCAGGTACAGCTTCTGGGGATAAGCAGGGGGCTGGGAGTTCAGGGAGCTCTCCCAGGGTATTAGGGGGGCAGACAACGACGGTGCAACTGAGCAGGCGCTGGGATGTCGCGCCCCTGCCGAGGGCCTCAGCTGACCATGTGTGCTCAGCACACCAGCAGGAAAGGGTCCTAGGGTGCAAGCAGCCGTTTGTGCTATGGGGCTAGATTCAGGGACACCGGGCAGTGCGGGCCCTGCAGAGAAGATGGGCCCAAGAGCGCAGCCGTCCAGAGCTGAGTCCAAAGGGCTGAGACAGGGGTGTGGGTGCTGGACGAGGGCAAGGAGCGGGCGTCAGGGAGCAAGGACACAGCGCTGGGAGAGCCCCGGCCACAGCTGGTGAGGCGGAGGGCTGAGACAGGGGCGTGGGCCGCCCCTCAAGCTGACGGGGGCGCGGTTTGGTGGAGGGTCTGCATGAAGAACAAAGCAAGGAGGAGCAAAGACCCGAGAGGAAGGGCTCTGGGGCTGCAGGGAAGGGGCACCTGAGGGCACCGGGTGGGCTGCACTTCCTGGGCCGAGGGTCCGCCTGTCCCAGTAGCCTGTGTGGCTCAGGAGCCAAAGTAGGGCCAGACCTGGCACGGTGTGCTTGATAGGGCGGTGCGAGGGGGCAAGGAAATACAGGGCGCCCTCTCAGCAGTCAGACAGGCTGCAGGCCCAGGGAGCTGACCAGGATGGGGGAGCAGGGGCCATGGGTCAGGCCAGGCTCCAACAGGAGGGAAGGGGCCCTAGGGCTCTAATAAAGGAGGCCACACTCACCGACCCAAGCTGTGTCCAGACATCCCAGCTGCAGCACACAGAGCCAGGTGGCCACCATGCCGGGCAGTCGTCAGACCCTGGAAGCAGATGGTGGCTGGGCTCAGAGGTGCCCCAGGCCTGGGCACCTGAGGTCCTGCTGGACCCTGCATTCACCCAGCCTCCTCTCTCACAGCCTCCACCACACCCCCGAAAGTCTACCCTCTGACTTCTTGCTGCGGGGACACGTCCAGCTCCATCGTGACCCTGGGCTGCCTGGTCTCCAGCTATATGCCCGAGCCGGTGACCGTGACCTGGAACTCGGGTGCCCTGACCAGCGGCGTGCACACCTTCCCGGCCGTCCTGCAGTCCTCTGGGCTCTACTCTCTCAGCAGCATGGTGACCGTGCCGGCCAGCACCTCAGGAGCCCAGACCTTCATCTGCAACGTAGCCCACCCGGCCAGCAGCACCAAGGTGGACAAGCGTGTTGGTGAGAAGATGACCCCCGGGGAGGGTGTCCACTCCAGGAGACCAGGGTCAGCCCCTCTGCCTGCAGGGACCCCACCCCCAGGGGTGCTGTGAACCAGGCCCAGCGTGTCAGGGGAGGCCCTGTCTGTCTCTCTCCCGATGGTCTCGCAGGCTTGGGGAGGGGGTCGTCTGGAGTTTCCTCCAGGTCCAGGGTAGCCGAGGCTGGTCGACGTCCACATGCCTGGACCCACAGAGACAGGCCCTGGGCTCAGACCTGCCAAAACCCATCCCTGCCCTAAGCCCAGCCCATGGCTTCCTGCCCCTGGTAACCCCCAGTCTGCTCTCTCTTCAGAGCCCGGATGCCCAGACCCATGCAAACGTTGCCAATGCCCACGTAAGTCACCCAGTCTCACCATCAACCCTGGACGTGGTCAGGGTCCGGGAGGGCCACAGGCGAGGCTGTGGGGCCAAGAGGAAGTCTGCCCAGGGGCTGACACCTGTTATGTCTTCCCCAAAGCCCCTGAGCTCCCCGGAGGACCGTCTGTCTTCATCTTCCCACCGAAACCCAAGGACACCCTTACAATCTCTGGAAAGCCCGAGGTCACGTGTGTGGTGGTGGACGTGGGCCAGGATGACCCCGAGGTGCAGTTCTCCTGGTTCGTGGACAACGTGCAGGTGCACACGGCCAGGACAAAGCCGAGAGAGGAGCAGTTCAACAGCACCTTCCGCGTGGTCAGCGCCCTGCCCATCCAGCACCAAGACTGGACAGGAGGAAAGGAGTTCAAATGCAAGGTCCACAACGAAGGCCTCCCGGCCCCCATCGTGAGGACCATCTCCAGGACCAAAGGTGGGCCAGGTGGGCGGGCCCAGGAGGGTCCCGTGGGCCAGTCAGAGTGACTGCTGTGCTAACAGGCTTGTCTGTCCCCGCAGGGCAGGCCCGGGAGCCGCAGGTGTACGTCCTGGCCCCACCCCAGGAAGAGCTCAGCAAAAGCACGCTCAGCGTCACCTGCCTCGTCACCGGCTTCTACCCAGACTACATCGCCGTGGAGTGGCAGAGAGATGGGCAGCCTGAGTCGGAGGACAAATACGGCACGACCACATCCCAGCGGGACGCCGACGGCTCCTACTTCCTGTACAGCAGGCTCAGGGTGGACAAGAGCAGCTGGCAAAGAGGAGACACCTACGCGTGTGTGGTGATGCATGAGGCTCTGCACAATCACTACACACAGAAGTCCATCTCTAAGCCTCCGGGTAAATGAGCCACACGTCCCCGCACCAGCAAGCCCTCACCCAGCCCGCCCTCCCCGGGCTCCAGGTCCAGCCAGGACGCCCTAGCCCCTCCCTGTGTGCATGCCTCCTGGGCCGCCATGAATAAAGCACCCAGGCCGCCCTGGGCCCCTGCAATGCTGTGCTGGTTCTTTCCGAGGCAGAGCCCTGGTGACCGCCAGGCCTGCGGGGGGCGGGCTGAGCCCACTCTGGGCCGCTTTGTTCAGCATCTGTGGGGGCGCTGACCCCTCTCCGGGCCAGACACACAGTGAGTGGGTCCAGCAGGCCACCTGGGGGCTGCCCGAGGCCTCGGAGGGGCTTGGCCAGAGGCGCAGCTCCACGGCCCCCTCCAGCCACCACATGCTGGGCCGGACTCTGGGCGGGAACGGGGGACGCCCCCGAGACCTCAGGGATTGAGGCCCAATGCTTCCCGCCTCTTCTCCAGCCCACGCCGAGGGGCAGGGCCACGTCTTTGTCCCCAGGCCCCTGTTCCTGGGTGCCCGGAGTCCGTGTGTCCACTCTGGGCCTCCTGGAGCCAGAGTGGCCCGGGGGGTGGCCCTGCTTCACCCTCAGGCTCCCGAGGTCAGGCGTCGTCCTCGTCGGCCAGGAGGCTCTGCCTGGCTCTCTCTGCCTGGGGCCAGGCCTGTGCGCCCATGGGGAGGTCGTCCCTGTGCCTGAAAAGGGCCCAGGCTGGGAGCCCTGAACGTCCAGGGCAGGGACCTAGCTGCTCCCTGGGGACACTGAGCCCAGAGCCACGGACACCAAGCCCCAGCCCCGCACGCACACGAGACAGCCCACACCCAGCCTCCTCCACACGCACTCAGGCGTCCACCCGCACACGAGCACGCTTCACCCCCCTCACTCACCCACACACCTGCACACACTCAGGTCTCGCACTCGGGGACCCATGGGGTGTCCCCACAGGCCCAGACCCAGAGCTGGGTCTCGTGAGCCCTCCCTGTGGACACCAGCTGGTCCCCATCCTCCAGCGCCCTTGGGCTGCTCAGCGGCCCTTTCCCACACTGACCACACTGACCAGGTCAGACATCCTTCCTCGCCTCCCCTGGGGCACCCACGCCCCTCCCTCACAGGCTGAGATCCCCCCTCAGCCCCTCGTCCTGGCACCCTCACCCCTCGGGCACAGGGACACAGCCCGGCACTGTCTGCCCTCCCTCCCGGGGACAGGGCCCAGGCACGTGCGCTCTGCTGAGCCTCCCGGCTCCAGGCCTGGCCCCCAGGGCAGAGGAGGCCAGGAACTGAGCCTCTGTCCTGCGGGGAGGTGGGGTCAGGGCCCCAGCTCAGGGCACAGCTCAGGGTGGGAGCAGGACCCCACAGGCCAGGCCCAGACAGTGGCCAGGGCTGGAGGGGCTGGGGCTGGGGCTGGGGCCCACAGACTGACCTCGGGTGACGCCTGCCCGGCCCATGGGGGATCACACCGCCGTCCCCCCCGCCGCAGAGGGAGCCCTGCCCCGAAGCCCCAATGGCCCCGCCCAGCCCCCCGTGGGCTGACACAGCACTGACCCCCCTCCCTGTGCAGATCTGCTGCTGGAGGAGGAGAGCTGTGCGGACGCCCAGGACGGGGAGCTGGACGGGCTCTGGACGACTATCTCCATCTTCATCACGCTCTTCCTGCTCAGCGTCTGCTACAGCGCCACCGTGACCCTCTTCAAGGTGGGGGCCCACCCTGCTGGGCCCTCGGGCCCCCCTCTGTCCCCAGGGTCCCCGCAGAGTCCCTCCCTGCCCCTCACTGTCCCTCACTGCCCCTCTCTATCTGTTCATTTTCCCTTCACCGTAACCTTGAAACAGATTGGGGTCATTTCAGAGGGCGTCTGAAGAGTTTCTGTACCACATGCCTCCCTTCATGTCAGTGGGGAGAATTCAGCAAGGGTAGAGTGGTAGATGGGAAATGAGTTTTTAGACGAGGAGGCTTGTGACGCTTACGAGCGGTGATGGGGCGCTGCTGCTCCCTGACAACTTCGTGGACACCGGTTTCCATCGAGGGAGAAGTGGGGAAGGGAAAACGCCTTCTTGGTCTCTCTTGAGTAAATGTCCCATTTTGGTCATCAGTTCCTCCCCCAGTTAGGCTAGAGGAGTTTACTTTTCCCTCTTGATGGTCAGGTCAGGACTGTCATAGACTCCGGAAAATATTTTAGGTCTCCGTACAATGAGGGTCTTTCATTTTGGAAGTCACCTTCCTGTAAATGCTTGCTTTTTGTGTGCAGAGAGCCTGTTTTAGCTCAGGGGTCCTCAACTCACTGAGCTCACGGGGCAGGATGTGGGCTCAGGCGTCGTCGCCTCACTGCTTGGGAGCGCATCTCAGGCTGCTGTTGCAGCTTCGTTGCTAAGTGAGACTGCTTAGTCTTGTGGTTAAACCAGACTGCTTTCTCGAGTGATTGTTAATTTACAGGAGTTTCCTGTATTTTTCAACTTATAATCCCCTAGTCAGATAGCTCTTTAATCACCTATTCTGCCCCTTCATTTTCTTCCTATCGATCTCAGCAACCCATCACTGCCCTCACTGTCCTTAAACTGTCCCCTAACTGACCAGACTGTCCCTCAGTGTCCCCTCAGAGTCACCTCCCTATCACTTTACTGTCCCTCTCTGCCCCTCCCCGTCCCCTCTCTGCTCCTCTCTGCTCCTCCCTGTCCCCTCTCTGTCCCTCTCTGTCCCTCTCTGCCCCTCTCTGCCCCTCTCTGCTCCTCCCTGCTCCTCTCTGCCCCTCCCCATCCCCTCTCTGCCCCTCTCTGCCCCTCTCTCCCCCTCACTGCTCCTCTCTGCCCCTCCCCGTCCCCTCTCTGCCCCTCACTGCTCCTCTCTGCCCTGGGGGAGGCCCGCATCGAGGTGCCTCTGCTCACCCCGTACCCCACCGCCCTGTCCCCCCTGCCAGGTGAAGTGGATCTTCTCGTCAGTGGTGGAGCTGAAGAGGACCATCGTCCCCGACTACAGGAATATGATCGGGCAGGGCGCCTAGCGCTCCTGTGAGCAGAGTCCAGGGTGGCCACAGAACCATCTGGACAGCGTCCATTATTTCGAGCATCAACCTGCACCAGGCCTGCTCCTTCACGCTCTGACCCAGCGACCTCTGACCTCTTGGCCAGCCTTGCCCGCATCTCTACCCGCAGGCCTCATGGTCACCAAAACCTGCCCCCATCCCCGGAGACCCGAGTGGACAGCAGGCGTACACCCCACCGAGCTGACGGACGCCGAGGCCTCTGGGAAGCCAGCAAGACACCAGTGGGCCGTGAGTCCCCCACCAGAAACACACACGTCGGAGTTCAGCTCTGCCTGGAGGAGTAGGAGGCTGGGTCCAGGGCTGTCTACACAGGGCACCCGCATCTTGCCCAGGCCTGGATCCAGACCGCAGGTCCCTGGGGGAGGAAGCTGAGTTCCCACACCGTATGCACAGGGCCCAGCCCCCGCATCTTGCCCAGGCCTGGATCCAGACCACAGGTCCCCAGGGGAGGCCCTTGTGTCAGATCCCTGGGAACAGCTGTCCTGCAGGGGCCCAGCCTCCCAGCAGGCAAGCTCCTGGGAGGACCACTAACGGCTCCTCAGGTCACCTCCACCAAGGATGCTGCTGGGAGCAGGGCCTGGGCCCACAGAGGCCACAGGAGCCCCGGTAGGGAAGGGGTGACGTCCCGCCAGACGGGCCGCCTGCAGACGGGCCTGGTGACCGGTTCCCAGTGGACAGAGCTGGAGGGGCTCCCAGGACACAGGACGGCACGGCAGCCAGTCCATCCGGTGGCCAACAGCCTGACACTCCCCCGGGAGCTCGGCCTGCACCGAGAGCGGGGGTGAGAGGTGAGACCAGAGACCCACAGAGGCCCAGCCCCAGGCCCCGGGCCCAGCCCGCCTCTTGGGACAGACTCTCCCGTCGTTGCAGAAATGTGCACGGGCTTCTCTGGATGGGAGGCGCTGCCCCAGGACTGGAAGGACCACAGCCCTGGGGCTTGGGAAGCTTCTTCTGAGGAATATGGTAGCCTGCTCTTTGCTGTCTCTTCATCTCTTCAACGACAATAAAGCATGTTTACTTCACCTAGCTCACCGGCCAGTCTCCGTGCGTTGACACACCTTCTCCCTTTGAGGAGTCCACAGCCTGGCTGCCCCACCCCCACTGGCCCCGGGCTTCCTGCCCCCACCACCTGCACCCAGGGTCCCTGGTCCCATCCCTACCTGACCCTGGGGTGCCTGACCCCCATCCACTACCCGCCCCTAGGGCTCCACTCCGCCTCCCAGGCAGAGGCCAGCCTGGCACCAGGGGAGCCACAGACAAGTGCCCCGTGTTGGGTGGTCAGCACAGGAGGCTGTAACAAACACCGCAGGGCGCTTGGACCACAGGCGTCACCACTCACACCCTGGAGCCTGGGAGCGCAGGGCCGGCTCCTGCTGAGGCCTGTCTCCGTGGGGTGTAGATGCCGTGTCCTCACAGGCGCACCCCTCTGTGCCTGTCTCTGTCCTCACCTCCTCTTAGAGGGTCTCCAGTCAGACTGGACGAGGGCCCACCCTGGGACCCCAGCTCACCCTCATCACCTCTGCAGAGACGCCACCTCCAAAAGCAGTGACGCTTGAGGTCTGGGGGTCAGGGCTGCAAGATTTGAATTTGGGGTCACAGTTCTGCCCCAAACAGGCTAGTTGGTGCCAGAAACCCAGAGCAGGAGGGGCACCAGTGAAAGCAGGCCAGGAGGGGCAGCTGGGGGAGGGGTGTCAGAGGGACCTGGTTCAGTGCTCAGGACACACTGGTCAGTGAGAAGGACCTCAGAGGGCGCTGGGGACACTGTGCTCAGCCTGGGCTGCACGGAGGTGATGGCTCTGCCACAGGAAAAGCGGGAGGGGCCCAGGGCTCCAGAGAGGGACCAGGAAGTGTGGCCACCTGCATGCGATGAGGCCTCTGTGTCCACCAGCCGGCCTAGGTGCAGGATGCAGTCAGGACTCCATCCTCACAGACACCGGGGACCAAGGAGACTGGACCCTCCCCAAGGGTGGAGGAGGATCCTGCTCAGGGACAGCTCCAAGAAGGGGGCCAGGGCCTGGGAGGGTGCTGGCCGCGCTGGGCTCTCTCCGGAGGGCATTTTCAGGGAGCTGGGTCATAGTGGAGGGGTGCCTTGTCAGCTGGGGGCCATGCTAGTGTTTTTCCAAACCTTTCAGGGGTCAGGAAGGACCTGCCACTGGACAGCCCTGGTCCTTGCCTGCTTTGTCAAGAAAGAATTCAGACAAGGTGGCAAAAGGTAAAACTGAAAAGTATGTTAAAAAAGAAAAATACACCTGGAAAGACACCAGGGCAAACTCAAGAGAGAGCCCCACGTCCGGGAAGCTTGGTGGTTTAGTCGTTAAGTCATGGCCAGTGCTTGGGGCCCCATGGACTGTAGCCTGCCAGGCTCCTCTGTCCATGGGATTTCCCAGGCAAGAATGCAGGCAAGAATGGGTTGCCATTTCCTTCTCCAGAGGATCCTTCCAACCCAGGAATCAAGCCCAGGTCTCCTGTGTTGTAGGCAGATTCTTTAAGAATTGAGCTATAAGGGGTGGCAGTGTCCCGGATCTTTGTCTTCCTTCAAGCCAGTCATCTTGCTTTGCCCACAGCTCCCCGCAGGCTAATTTGTCTCAGGACCCTCCCCTGGGTGTGCACCGCCCCTCAGCCAAGCTGGATCTCAAAGTGAAGTTCCAGGAGGAGCAAGACTCATTACGGCCTGGTGTTATTCCCTGGCTTTTGACCCACGAGGAAACTTTCCGCACCTGTGTAGAATTTCACATGTCTCCAAAAGGAGCAGAGATCCCTTAATTCTTTACTCAAACACGGTTTGGTCCCTCTTTGTCGATTGTTGCCATGACTATTTCCTTAACATCTTTACAAGAGACCAAGATGGCCTGTTTACCCTCTTTTTACCAATGCTGTAAAGAACACTATTGCATAGGAACCTGGAATGTTAGGTTCAAGAATCAAGTGGTCAGCAAGGAGACAGCAAGAGTGAACATCAACGTATTAGGAATCAGTGAACTAAAATGGATGGGAATGGGCAAATTTAAATCAGATGACTATTATATCTACTACTGTGGGCAAGAATACCTTATACTCAGTGGAGTAGCCCCCATACTCAATGAAAGAGTCTGAAATGCAGTACTTGGGTGCAATCTCAAAAAAAAAAAAAAAAAAGCAGAATGATTTCAGCTCATTTCTAAGGCAAACAATTCAACACCACAGTAACCCAAGTCTATGCCTCGACCATCAATGCCAGAAAGGCTGATGTCGAATGGCTGAAGACCTACAGGGCCTTCTAGAACTGACACCCAGAACAGATGTCCTTTTCATCACAGGGGACTGGAGTGCAAAAGTAGAAAGTCAAGAGATACCTGGAGTGACAGGTAAGTTTGACCTTGGAGCACAAAGAGAAGCAGGGAAAAGGCTAACAGAATTTTGCCAAGAGAACAACACACTGGTCAAGCAAACACCCTCTTCCAAGAACACAAGAGATGACTCTAAACATGAGCATCACCAGGCGGTCGTACCAAAATCTAACTGATTATATTCTTTGCAGCTGAAGACAGAACAGCTCTATAAAGTCAAAAAAAAAAAAAAAACCAAGACCTGGAGATGACTGTGGCTCAGATCATGAACTCTTTATTTCAAAATTCAGGCTTAAATTGAAAAAAGTAAAGAAAATCACAAGACCATTCAGGTATGACCTAAATCAAAAGCCTTGTGATTAAACAGTGGAGGTGACAAACACATTCAAGGGGTTAGATCCGGTAGACTGAGAACATGAAGAACTATGGATGGAAGCTCATAACATGGTACAGGAGGTGGTGACCAAAACCACCCCAAAGAAGAAGAAATGCAAGAAGGCCAAGTGGTGGTCTGAAGAGGCCTCACACACAACTGAGAAAAGAAGAGAAGTAAGGGGCAGAGGAGAAAGGGAAAGATACACCCAACTGAATGCAGAGTTCCTGAGGGGAGATAGGAAAGCCTTCTTAAGTGAACAGTGCAAAGAAATAGAGGAAAACAAAGGATACGGCAGGCTAGAGATCTCTTCAAGAAAACTGGAGAGATCAAGGGAATATTTCATGCAAAGACGGGCACATTAAAGACAGAAGTTATGTGGACCTAACAAAGCACGAGAGGTTAAGAAGAGGCGGCAAGAATACACAGAAGAGCTACACAAAAAGGTCTTTGTTGTTGTTCAGGAGCCAAGTCATGCCCAGCTCTTTGTGACACCACAAACTGCAGCACACCAGGCTTCCCTGTCCTTCACTGTCTGGGAGTTTGCTCAGACTCATGTCCACTGAGTAAGTAAGGCCATCCAACCGTCTCACCCTCTGTCGCACCCTTCTCCTCCTGCCCTCAGTCTTTCCCAGCACTGAGTCTGCTCTTCGCATCAGGTGACCAGAGTATTGGAACTTCAACATCAGTCATTCCAATGAATATTCAGGGTTGACTTCCTTTAGGATTGATTGATTTGATCTTCTTGCTGGGCAAGGGACTCTTAAGAGTCTTCTCCAGCAACACAATTCAAAAGCATCCATTCTTCAGTGCTCAACCTTCTCTATGGTCCAACTTTCATATCGGTACATGACTACTGGGAAAAAAAGTCTTAATGACCCGGATAACCATGATGGTGTGATCACTCACCTAGAGCCAGACAGCCTGAGAATGAAGTCAAGCAGGCCTTAGGAAGCATCGCTATGAAGAAAGCTAGTGGAGTTCCAAATGAGCTATTTCAAATCCTAAAAGATGGCACCATTAAAGTGCTGCACTCAATATGCCAGCAAATTTAGAAAACTCAACAGTGGTCACAGGCCTGGAAAAGGTCAGTTTTCATTCCAATTCCAAAGAAAGGCAATGCCAAAGAATGTTCGATCATACAGTTGCACTCATTTCACAACTAGTTAGGTTATACCGCAAATCCTTCCAGCCAGGCTTCAATAGTAGTGAACAGAGAACTCCCAGATGTGCAGTCTGGATTCAGAAAAGGCAGAGGAACCAGAGATTAAATTGCCAACATCCGTTGGACCATAGAAAAAGCAAGGGAATTCCAGAAAAACGTATACTTCTGCTTCACTGACTATGCTAAAGCTTTTGACTCTGTGGATCACAGCAATCTTTGGAAAATTCTTAAGGAGATGGAAATACCAGACCTCCTTACCTGCCTCCTGAGAAACCTGTATGCAGGTCAAGAGACAACAGGTAGAACTAGACAGGAAACAATAGACTGATTCAAAATTGGGAAAGGAGAACATCAAAGCTGTGTATTCTCACCCTGCTTATTTAACTTCTATGCAGAGTACATCGTGCACACTGCTGGGCCGGAGGAAGCACAAGCTGGAATAAAGATTGCCAGGAGATATATCAGCTACCTCAGATATGCAGATGACACCACCCTGATGGCAGAAAATGAAGAGGAACTAAAGAGCCTCTTGATGAGGGTGATAGAGGAGAGTGAAAAAGCTGGCTTCAAATTCAACATTCAAAAAACAAAGGTCATGGTATCCGGTCCCATCACTTCCTGGCAAATAGATGGGGAAGAAATGGAGACCAAGGCAGATTTCGCTTCGTTTTCCTTGGGCTCTGAGGTCATTTTGGCCAGTGACTACAGGCATGAAATTAGAAGATGCTTGCTCGTTGGAAGAAAAGCTATAACAAACCTACTTACTGTTCAGTTGCTCAGTCGTGTCTGACTCTGTAACCCCATGGACTACAGCACACCAGACTTCCCTGTCCTTCACTGTCTCCAGGAGTTTCTCAACTCATGTCCGCTGAGTCGAGCATGCCATTCAATCATCTCATCCTCTGTGGCCCCATCTCCTCCTGCCCTCAATCTTTCTCAGCATCACTGTCTTTTCCAATGAGTTAGCTCTTCACATCATCTGCCCAAAGTATTGGAGCTTCAGTATAAATCTTTCCAATGAATATTTAAGGTTGGTTTCCTTTAGGATTGACTGGTTTGATCTCCTTGCTTCCAAGGGACTCTCAAGAGTCTTCTTCAGCACCACAGTTCACTCAGCCTTCTGCATGGTCCAACACTCACATCTATATATGACTACTGGGAAAACCACAGCTTTGATTAGATGGATCTTTGTTGGCAAGGTGGTGTCTCTGTTTTTTAATATGCTGTATAGGTTTGTCACAGCTTTCCTTCCAAGGAGCAAGCCTCTTTTATTTTCACGGCTGCGGTCACCATTCACAGTGATTTTGGAGCCCAAGAAAATAAAGTCTCTCACTGTTTCTGTTTTCCCACCTATATTTGTCATGAAGTGATGGGGCCAGATGCCATGATCTTGTTTTCTTTTAATGCTGACTTTTAAGCCAGGTTTCTCACTGCGCTATGATCCTCATCGAGAGGCTCTTTAGTTCCTCTTCACATTCTGCCATTAGAGTGGTGTTATTCACATATTTGAGGTCACCGGTGTTTCTCCTGGTAATCTTGATTCCAGCTTGAGCTTCATCAGCCTGCCATTTTACCTGATGTACTCTGCATGGAAGTGAAATAAGCAGGGTGACAATATGCTGCCTTGATGTTCTGTCCCCATTTTGAAGCAGTTTGCTGTTCCCTGGTCAGTCCTAACTGTTGCTTCTTGGCCAGGACGTGGGTTTCCTGAGAGGCAGGTCGGGTGGTCAGGCATTCCCATCTCTCTCAGAATTTTCCACAGTTTACTGTGATCCACACAGTCAAAGGCTTTGGCATAGTCAATAAAGCAGAAGTAGATGGTTTTCTGGAACTCTCTTGCTTTTTCAATGATCCAGCGGATGTTGGCAATCTGATCTCTGGTTTCTCTGCCTTTTCTAAATCCAGCTTGAACATCTGGAAGTTCTCCGTTCATGTATTGTTGAAGTCTGGCTTGGAGAATTTTGAGCATTACTTTACTAGTGTGTGAGATGAGTGCAACTGTGCAGTAGTTTGAGCGTTCTTTGGCATTGCCTTTCTTTGGGATTGGAATGAAAACGGACCTTTTCCAGTCCTGTGGCCACTGCTGAGTTTTCCAAACTTGCTGGCATATTGAGTGCAGCACTTTCACAGCATCATCCTTCAGGATTTGAAACAGCTCCACTGGAATTCCATCACCTCCACTAGCTTTGTTCACAGTGATGCTTCCTGAGGCCCACTTGACTTCCACTCCAGGATGTCTGGCTCTAGGTGAGTGACCACAACATAGTGGTTATGTGGGTCGTGAAGATCTTTTTTGTAGAGTTCTTCTGTGCATTCTTGCCACCTCTTCTTAATATCTTGTGCCTCTGTTAGGTCCATACCGTTTCTGTCCTTTATCGAGCCCATCTTTGCATGAAATGTTCCCTTGGTATCTCTAATTTTCTTGAGAACATCTCTAGTCTTTCCCATTTTATTGTTTTCCTCCATTTCTTTGCATTGATCACTGAGGCAGGCTTTCTGATCTCTCCTTGCTATTCTTTGGAACTTGTCATTCAGTTGGGTATATCTTTCCTTTTCTCCTTTGCCTTTTGCTTCTCTTCTTTTCTCAGCTATTTGTAAGGCCTCCTCAGACAACCATTTTGCCTTTTTGCTTTACTTTTTCTTGGGGATGGTCTTGATCCTTGCCTCCTGTACAATGTCATGAGCCTCCATCCGTAGTTCTTCAGCCGCTCTGTCTATCAGATCTAAGCCCTTGAATCTATTTCTCACTTCCACTGTATAATTGTGAGGAAGTTGCTTTAGATCACACCTGAACAGTCTGGTGGTTTTCCCTACTTTCTTCAGTTTAAGCCTGAATTTTGCAAAAAAGAGTTCATGATTGGAGCCACAGTCAGTTCCCAGTCTTGTTTTAGCTGACTGTATACAGCTTCTCTGTCTTCAGCTCTGAAGACTATAATTAATCTAATTTCAGTGTTGACCATCTGATGATGTCCATGTGGATAGTTGTGACTTTTGTGTTTGGAAGAGGGTGCTTGCTATGCCCAGTGCGTTCTCTTGGCAAAACTCTGTTAGCCTTTGCCCTGCTTCATTTGGTACGTCAAGGCCAAACTTTCCTGTTGCTCCAGGTGTCTCTTGACTTCCTGTTTTGCACTCCAGTCTCCTGTGATGAAAAGGGCGTCTTTTTTTGGTGTTAGTTCCCCAGCATCCTGTAGGTCTTCATAGCACCTACAACATCGGCTTCTCCAGCATTAGTGGTGGGGCATAGACTTGGATTCTGTGATACTGAATGGTTTCCCTTGGAAATGAAGAGAGATCCTTCCGTCATTTTTGAGCTTGCACCCAAGCACTGCATTTCAGACTCTTTTCTTGACTATGAGGGCTACTCCATTTCTTCTAAGGGATTCTTCCACACAGTAGTAGTTGTGATGTAGCGGACTACGTTCACCCATTCTGGTCCATTCTGGTTCACTAGTTTCTAAAATATTGATGTTCATTCCTTCCATCTCCTGTTTGACCACTTCTAATTTACCTTGATTTATGGACCTAATATTTCAGATTCCTGTGCAGTATTGTTCTTCACAGCATCAGACTTTACATCCGTCACCAGTCACACCCACCGCTGGGTGTGGCTTTCGCTCTGGCTCGGCCTCTTCACTCTTTCTGGAGCTGTTTCTCCGCTCTTCTCCTGTAGCATATTGAGCACCTTCCAACCTGGGGAGTTCATCTTCCAGTGTCTTATCTTTCTGCCTTTTCGTATTGCTCATGGGATTCTCAAGGCAGGAATGCTGAAGTGGTCTGCCGTTCCCTTCTCCAGTGGACCACGTTCTGTCAGAACTCTCCACCATGACCCATCCATCTTGGGCGGCCCTACATAGCATGGCTCATAGTTTCATTGAGTTAGACAAGGCAGTGATCCCTGCGATCAGCTTGGCTCATTTTCTGTGACTGCGGTTTTTATTCTGTCTTCCCTCTGATGTATGCGGCTAAGAGGCTTGTGGAAGCTTCCTGGTGGGAGGGACTGGATGTGGGGGAATCTGGGTCTTGTTCTGATGGGCAGGGCCATGCTCAGCAAACCTTTAATCCGATTTTCTGTTGATGGCTGGGGCTGGATTCTCTCCCTGTATTTTGGTATGAGGCCAGACTATGGTGGGGGTAATGGTTGTAATGGCGACCTCCTTCAAAAGGACTTTTGCCAGCAACCCCCGTGGCCCCCGGGACCTTGGTACTCCGTGCCCTTGACCCTGCAGCAGGCCACTGTAGCCCATGCCTCTGCCAGAGTCTCCTGGACACGCAGACGAAAGTCTGGCCCGTCTCTTGTTGGGCCACCACTCCTTTCTCCTGGGTCCTGGTGAGCACAAAGTTTTGTCTGTGCCCTACAAGAGTTTGTTTCCCCAGTCCTGTGGAAGTTCTGTATTCAAATCCCACTGGCTTTCATAGCCAAATTCCCTGGGGGTTCTCAGTCCCTTTGCTGATCCCAAGGCTGGGGAGTCTGCTGTGGGCCCAGAACTTCTGCCGCAGTGCAAGGACTCATTTCATATACCCCTTCCCCAGTCTGTGGGTCGGCTGCTCGGCGGCTTGATGGTGAGGCCAATGGTGACCTCCTCCAAGAGGGTTCAGGCCACATGCAGTGCCTGCCAGATCTGCTGCACAGTGCCATCCCTGCGGCAGCCACTGCTGGTCCGTGCCTCTGCAGGAGACACTCGAACACTCAGTGGCAGGTCTGGCTCACTCTCTCATGGGGTCTCTGGGTCCTGGTGTGCAAAAGGTTTCGTATTAGCCCTCTGAGTGTCTCTGGCAGGTATGGGGTTTGATTCTAAACACAATTTTGCCCCTCCTACTGACTTTTTGGGGCTTTTCCTTTGCCCTTGGATGTGGAGTATCTTTTTTTGGTGGGATCCAACATTCCCCTGTCAACAGTTGTTCAGCAGCCAGTTGCAATTTTGGAGTTCTCACACATCCTTCTAGACTGTCATCTTGAGACCCAAGCCATAGGAGGCTAGTAAGACAGGTGGTCCAGAGACTTCCAGTTCAGTCAGTTCAGTTGCTCAGTCGTGTCCGACTCTTTGCAACCCCATGAATTGCAGCACGCCAGGCCTCCCTGTCCATCACCAACTCCCGGAGTTTACTCAAACTTATGTCCATCGAATCAGTGATGCCATCCAGCCATCTCATCCTCTGTCATCCCCTTCTCTTCCTGCCCCCAATCCTTCCCAGCATCAAGGTCTTTTCCAATGAGTCAACTCTTCACATGGGGTAGCCAAAGTATTGGAGTTTCAGCTTTAGCATCAGTCCTTCCAATGAACACCAGGACTGATCTCCTTCAGAATGGACTGGTTGGATCTCCTTGCAGTCCAAGGGACTCTCAAGAGTCTTCTCCAACACCACAGTTCAGAAGCATCAATTCTTCGGCTCTCAGCTTTCTACACAGTCCAACTCTCACATCCATACATGACCACAGGAAAAGCCATAGCCTTGACTAGACGGACCTTTGTTGGCAAAGTAATGTCTCTGCTTTTGAATATGCTGTCTAGGTTGGTCATAACTTTCCTTCCAAGGAGTAAGTGTCTTTTAATTTCATGACTGCAATCACGATCTGCAGTGATTTTGGAGCCCCCAAAAATACAGTCTGACACTGTTTCCACTGTTTCTGCATCTATTCCCCATGAAGTGATGGGACCAGATGCCATGGTCTTAGTTTTCTGAATGTTGAGCTTTAAGCCAACTTTTTCACTCTCCTCTTTCACTTTCATCAAGAGGCTTTTTAGTTCCTCTTCACTTTCTGCCATAAGGGTGGTGTCATCTGCATATCTGAGGTTATTGATACTTCCCCTGGCAATCTTGATTCCAGCTTGTGCTTCCTCCAGCCCAGCGTTTCTCATGATGTACTCTGCATATAAGTTACATAAGCAGAGTGACAATATACAGCCTTGACGTACTCCTTTTCCTATTTGGAACCAGTCTGTTGTTCCATGTCCAGTTCTAACTGTTGCTTCCTGACCTGCATATAGGTTTATCAAGAGGCAGGTCAGGTGGTCTGGTATTCCCATCTCCTTCAGAATTTTCCACAGTTTATTGTGATCCACACAGTCAAAGGCTTTGTCATAGTCAATAAAGCAGAAATAGATGTTTTTCTGGAACTCTCTTGCTTTTTCAATGATCCAGCGGATGTTGGCAATTTGATCTCTGGTTTCTCTGCCTTTTCTAAAACCAGCTTGAACATCTGGAATTTCACGGTTCAGATATAGCTACTATATAGTTACTACCTATATATAATAAGGTCTAGTCCAGTAACAATACATTGAGTGGCCTGTCAATGAAATCTTTTCCAGAACCAGGAATGAGCATTCCTAGCACAGTGGGGTGAAACGGTCATGAAATGCCCCCCAAAACTTGGTCAGATTCATAACCATGAAGGGACCCTGCCAGCTGGAAACTGGCACTTGCCAACTATCTCTACAGGATTGATTCATGAACCACTATAGCTGCTGACCTTCAATACCCTCTGAAAGGAGTTCAGGGTGGAGATCAGCAAAGAGGATCTCTGTGCTCCGGGAAGACTGACCAAACAGGCCTTCAGATAGTCAGGTCTTCTCAGGTAAGGATGTCTACAAGCCCAGATTCTTTCAACTTCTCATACCTAGAAAAACACTAAAATCATTAATAGTGACATCTGTTTGGGCTATTCCGGAAAAAATTACAATTAGAAGTCGAGAGGGGAGCACTGTGGCTCAGACATCCAAGGTAATATTACGGGACACTATGGGTGTGATTTGACATAGCTCCTTGCACTGCTGAGAGCTTCAGTTTTATGAGCTGCATCAGACTTGAGGCCATCAGCCATTCTCAAGACAACACCAGCTGGCAGCTGGTGGCTGAGCCTCACATTTTCAAAGTCTCGTCTAGCACCTATTTCATTTGAGACAATGAAATTGCTTTAGTCCATATATTAGCATAAAGAAGAAACAAATAGTGCCTATTATTTATGTGTTGATACCAAATTAAAGGTTAAAACCTGCTTAGATAAAACCAGACAACTGGCCACCTGGCTACAAGTCTCTTTGAAATACCAGGTCCAGACTGGGTCTCAGGCTTACTCTCTTGAGAAGAAATGAGACTGGTTTTGTCGACTCACCTCCAGATTGTCCAACTACTCCTAACTGGACCTGCTAAACCCACATGCATCACAGTGGGCTAATAAACAAGGACATTAGAAACGTGTCTGGCAAACGGCTCCATTCCTTTGAACAGGATGATCCAGGCTCTGACTCTGCGGCATCACAATCAAAACTCTTACCAAACATGGCCGTCTTACTCCTGCCAGGCCCCTGACTAAGTTCTTACTCCTACCTGAGCCCCTGGCCACAGTATATTTTTTTCTGACTTCTGGTCCCGTCCTGATTTAATCCATATGCTCAATCTGTTCTCTTCGAGCACTACAGTCTTCCAGGCAAGAGGACAGTGATGCAGAGATTCCAGCAACTCATCGGAACAGATTCTTTCAAAATGACAGCAGAAGTCACCCTTGGCCCCTTAATAAAACAAGGCAGAAACTCTGTGGCCCCCAGCTAGGTGTCTGTGAACGCATGCCAACCTGAAGAAGCTACAGAAGACAGACCTTCGCCCTTCATCTTCCAAATAAACATTTCTTGGGGTTCTTGTCTCTCAGAGGAATTTGAGGTAGTAGAGAAAAGAGCCCCAAGGCTGAGCAGGTGGATTTTGCCAAGCACAGTAGGTGACTCCCTGACACTCCAAGGACAAAGCTAGTGGCAGGAGCTGAGCTCGCCTGGGACAGAGACAAGAGGGCCCCATCGATCAGACAGGGGAGCCTCCCCAACTGCACTTGTGCAGGAAGGTGCCTTGAGGGTCACAAGGTTGGGGGGGAGGCACCACCCCTTAATAAATGTTATCAAACCTCCTGCTACCCATGCGCTGCAATCTTTCTTGGTAAAAAGATCCACACGCATAAGGGCAGGGCCCAAGGACAGGTCAAATGTGAGGAAAGAGGTGAGATAATCAGCCAGAGGAGAACAAAACCCAGAAGAACTGCCCCATAGACATGAGTCAACACACACGTGAGTCAACACACACGAGAGTCAACACACACAGGAGTCAACATACACGTGAGTCTACATAGACAGGAGTCAACACAGACATGAATCAACATTGCCATCAGTCAATACAGACATGGGTCAACACACACATGAGTCAACACAGACATGAGTCAACACACATGTGTGTATACATACATGTGAGTCAACATACACGTGAGTCTACACACACATGAGTCAACACAACATGAACCAACATTGTCATGAGTCAACATAGACATGGGTCAGCACACACAGGAGTCAACACAGACATGGGTCAGCACACACACGCTGGCAGCCTCTTCACTGCACCCCCCCCGTTAGGGAGGACGCCCGCACCCTTTCTCCCCAGGCTGGTCTCCCCGCCTGCCCGGCCTTGAATAAATAGGCCTCTTCTCTGCGTGCTGTCCACATGCTGTGCTCTGTCTCTAACCATAAACGTCACACCTGTATTTACAGTGTTTGCCTCCTCGGAACACTCGTGCTTTCAAATGAGGCGAGAGCCAGGCGGCCCTTCCTTCTAGTCCGCAGCCCCTGGTGCTCTAGCTGCTAGGACTCCGGGATTTCATCCAGGCTGTGCAGGTCCAATTCCAGGACAGGGAACTAAGCTCCGGCTTCAGGACCGCTCCCTGCTGTCTCTCGAAGGAAAAGACCTCCCCCCACAGCACTTCCAGGGTAGGGCCTATGGTGTCTCCCAATCCCTCCTGCTCTATCGATGGGACAGCCAGCGTGCACATGGGGTCTAGGGTGCCCTGCAGCATTTCACGGCACTAGGGACAGAGGGACCCTGTCGTCCACACGCAGGGAGGCCACTGTGCCCACAGCCAGCAGTGGAGGGGCTGCACCGTGTCTCTCAGTTCGACCATCACTTTGGGCCCCAGTGACCACCATGACTCTGCCAACAGGCAACAGCTATGGCCAGGAGAACAGCTGCCCTCTGACCGTAGATGCTATTCCGGCCTCTGTCAGATATCAGAGCCATAGAAGAAGGCAGGGGGAGGAGGTGGGCAGAGTCAGGACCCAGACGAGGACAGTGGTCTAGAGGGAAGCCCACGCGGGCTGGGGGCCCAGACCCGGCCCGAGGCTGGGCCACACGCTGGGCACGACACCCCGCACAGGGCTGCAGAGGAGCCCACCAGGGCTGGGAGGCCCAGAGGGCACAAGCGAGGGGCCCAGACCCTGGGCTGTGGTGGTTCAACCAGGCATAATCCCAGCGGAAGGTGGAAAGCCGTGACGGCTGGGGTTCCCACTCCTCCCTTGGGTCCCAGAGCACTGCTCAAACCACCCCACTCACCCACAAGACGCAACTCACTGCATCTGGACTCCCCCAGGCCCTCTGAGGCAGAAACCACGCAGAAGAAAAGGGAACTTCAGGAAGCAAGGTGTGCCACCAGGTTTCAATCCACTTCTTAGTGTTTGGAGACTTGTGGGCAGGGAGTTCACACATCGGGGGACTGGTGCCCAAGTGCTAGGGAGCAGGGCTGCAGACACAGTGCACAGATCCCAGGAGTACATGTGTCTGGAGCCAGAGCAGGGAAGGGGCCCGGAGCCCCGGGCTGCAGGGGAGCCCCCTCCACGGCCCCCACCATGGGTGAGTGGGGACCCTGAGGGTGAGCACACAGGGACAGGAATGAGAGCCCTGGAGGGAGATTGGCCTCGGGACCCCAGGAGGGGCTGGAGCGGCCGAGTGGGCCTGGGGGAGGCAGCTGCCCCTAGTCACGGTGCGGGACGAGGGCGGGGACGGAACCCGGGCAGGGGGCACCGCACCAAGAGCGCTGCTGCCCGGGGCTGGGGAGCTCGGGGGGGGGGCTGTGGGCCGTCGAGGAGCAGGACAGGCTGGAGACGGGAGGGGAGGGCTGCGCATGACCAGGGGCTCTGGAGGCCAGGGCTGGGTGGGCATGAGGACCAGCCAGGATGGAAGGACGGTCTGATCTGAGGAGCAGGGAAGGGAGAGGACCCCAGGGCAGTGACGGCTCCTGGACAGGCTGGTGGAGCCGACGTGGGTCCCAGGGCAGGGCCATGTGCAGGGACTGTGGGTCCCAACTGGGCTGGGGCTGAGCGCAGCGGCAGCGACAAGGGGCAAGGCTGCAGGGCCGGCCAGGCTCCGTGTCCACAGCGGGCAGCAAAAGGCTGAGCCCACCGCCCCCCAGGACGCAGGAGGCTGACCAGAGCCCAGGGCCTGAGGATCAGCAGCGGGAGCTGGAGAGAGGCAGGTGACCCGAAAACTGGAGGCAGCAAGGGGCCAGAGGAGGGTGTGGGTGGAATGACAGAGAAGAGCGGAGAGCAAGGGCCAGGACCTCCGCCAGGAAGGGCCCGGGTGGACAGAGCTCCTCCAGGGGAGGGCTGCCTGGAGGCCATGTGGGCACCTGGCAAGTCCAGGGACGAGAGCTGAGCCCAGGAGATAAAGGGGTGAGGAGTGGAGCTGGGCAAGGGGAAGGGTTCCTGGAGGGGCCAGAGGGGCAGGAGAGGCTGAGGGGGGCAGCCCATGGACAGGGGGCAGCGAGGCTGCAAGGGAGCAGGGGCTGGGAGGGCAGGGGAGCCCCTGGTGTTTGGAGGAACAAGTACAGCTAATGGGTGTTCAGGGACTGGGAGGACAAGGGGTGTCCCTGGTGTTTGGGGGAGCAGGTACAGCTTATGGGTAAGCAAAATTGGAGGACTTGGTGTGCCCCTGGGGATTTGGGGGAGCAGGTACAGCTTGTGAGGGTGGGCTGGGGCTGGGAGAACAGGGGGTGTCCCTGGTGTTTGGGGGAGCAGGTACAACTTGTGAGGGTGAGCAGGGGGCTAATAGGACTGGGGAAGCCCCTGGGTTTGGGGGGAGCAGGTACAGGTTATGAGGGTGAGCCAGAGGCTGGGAGGGCAGGGGGCACCTAAGAGCTTTAGCAGAGCACGTAGAGCTTCTGAGGTGAGCAGGGGGCTGAAAGGACAGGGGCGACCCCAGAGCTTTGGGTGAGCAGGCATGGCTTGTGAAGGCGGGCAGGGGCCTGGGAGGACGGGGGAGCCCCCCAGAACTTTGGGGGATCGGGTACAGCTGTAGGGGTGAGCAGGGGCCTGGGAGGACGGGGGAGCCCCCCAGAGCTTTGGGGGATCGGGTACAGCTGTAGGGGTGAGCAGGGGCCTGGGAGGACGGGAGAGCCCCCCAGAACTTGGGGGATCGGGTACAGCTGTAGGGGTGAGCAGGGGCCGGGGAGGACGGGGGACGCCTGGCGCTCAGGGAGCAGGTAGGGCTTCTAGGGGTGAAAGGGGCAGGGAGGGCAGGGGACTCTCTGGGGTGTCGGAGGGGAGAAGGTGGCGATTGAGCCGGTGAACCGGGCCCTGGGAACGAGCAGCTGGCCGGCTGGTGCTGCAGTCGGAGGCGGAGGGTCTGAGCTAAAGGGAGCCCTTTGGCTGCAGGGTCGGGGATAGCAAGGCCAAGTGCAGAGGAAAATGAAGGATGCTCTGGCCTGAAGCGGGAGGGCTTCCCAATGAGAGCAGGTGGCCTCCATTCATAGGCCCAGGGTTCCCATTGTGTTGCAGCCATCTCTGGGGATTCAGGGTGGATGGGGGTCGCCCAAGGCAAGGGGCAGCTGCCAAGACAGCGGACAAGGCTGGGACTACATGAGGCTCTTCCTCGAGGTGTCAGATGAGGCTGCAGGCCCACGGAGCTGACCAGGCTCTAGGGACAGCTCGGCCAGGGGCAGGGGCCTGGGGAGCTGACCAGGCTCTTCCTCGAGGTCTCAGATGAGGCTGCAGGCCCACGGAGCTGACCAGGCTCTAGGGACAGCCCGGTTAGATGGGCTGGGGCCCGTGGAGCCACCCTGTGCTGGAGGTGCAGGCAGGGCCCAAGCAAGGCCCCCACAGTGCTGAGCGCGGGGTGCACCCAGGAAGATCAGGGCCTGGAGGGTCTGGTGAGGAGGAGCCGGGCAGCCAGGAGCGTGGAGCAGGGGCCGAGGGCCAATCAGGGGAACCAGGTGAGGTACAGGGCCAGAGACATACCTTTGGGAGCCTGGTTGGACCAGGGTTGGGAGGGGACAATCAAGGAGGAGAACTCAGAGACAGGGTCCAGGATCAGGGCTGGGACGTGAGCCCAGAGCGCCTGTGCACAGAGCTGGCCCCAAAGTCACCGGCCTGCAGGGCTGAGGCCAGGCCGGACGGGGGCTGGGGGCAGAGCAGGATGAGGGGGACAGGCTCCTCCAGGCTGAGGGAGCAGGGGCCACCAGAAGGGCCAGGCGCCCAGAGGAAGGAAGGGGCCCTGGGCTCTAATCCAGGAGGCCACACTCACCAACCCAAGCTGTGTCCAGACATCCTAGCTGCAGCACACAGGGCCGGGTGGCCACCATGCCGGGCAGTCGTCAGACCCTGGAAGCAGATGGTGGCTGGGCTCAGAGGTGCCCCAGGCCTGGGCACCTGAGGTCCTGCTGGACCCTGCATTCACCAGCCTCCTCTCTCACAGCCTCCACCACACCCCCGAAAGTCTACCCTCTGACTTCTCGCTGCGGGGACACGTCCAGCTCCATCGTGACCCTGGGCTGCCTGGTCTCCAGCTATATGCCCGAGCCGGTGACCGTGACCTGGAACTCGGGTGCCCTGACCAGCGGCGTGCACACCTTCCCGGCCGTCCTGCAGTCCTCTGGGCTCTACTCTCTCAGCAGCATGGTGACCGTGCCGGCCAGCACCTCAGGAGCCCAGACCTTCATCTGCAACGTAGCCCACCCGGCCAGCAGCACCAAGGTGGACAAGCGTGTTGGTGAGAAGATGACCCCCGGGGAGGGTGTCCACTCCAGGAGACCAGGGTCAGCCCCTCTGCCTGCAGGGACCCCACCCCCAGGGGTGCTGTGAACCAGGCCCAGCGTGTCAGGGGAGGCCCTGTCTGTCTCTCTCCCGATGGTCTCGCAGGCTTGGGGAGGGGGTCGTCTGGAGTTTCCACCAGGTCCAGGGTAGCCGAGGCTGGTCGACGTCCACATGCCTGGACCCACAGAGACAGGCCCTGGGCTCAGACCTGCCAAAACCCATCCCTGCCCTAAGCCCAGCCCATGGCTTCCTGCCCCTGGTAACCCCCAGTCTGCTCTCTCTGCAGGGATCTCCAATGACTGCTCCAAGTGCCCTAAACCGCCTTGTAAGTCGGGAAACCTTTTCTCCATCCAGCAGATGGGGACAGCACCAGGAGGACTCAGGGTGTGGGGGTGGAGGGGGACGGCTGCCTTAGATGAGTGAGACCCCGATGCTAATCTGCCATGTCTCCGCCGTCAGGCGTGAAGGGACCGTCTGTCTTCATCTTCCCCCCGAAACCCAAGGACAGCCTCATGATCACAGGAACGCCCGAGGTCACGTGTGTGGTGGTGGACATGGGCCAGGATGACCCCGAGGTGCAGTTCTCCTGGTTCGTGGACAACGTGCAGGTGCACACGGCCAGGACAAAGCCGAGAGAGGAGCAGTTCAACAGCACCTTCCGCGTGGTCAGCGCCCTGCCCATCCAGCACCAAGACTGGACAGGAGGAAAGGAGTTCAAATGCAAGGTCCACAACAAAGCCCTCCCGGCCCCCATCGTGAGGACCATCTCCAGGACCAAAGGTGGGCCAGGTGGGCGGGCCCAGGAGGGTCCCGTGGGCCAGTCAGAGTGACTGCTGTGCTAACAGGCTTGTCTGTCCCCACAGGGCAGGCCCGGGAGCCGCAGGTGTACGTCCTGGCCCCACCCCAGGAAGAGCTCAGCAAAAGCACGCTCAGCGTCACCTGCCTCGTCACCGGCTTCTACCCAGACTACATCGCCGTGGAGTGGCAGAAAGAGCGGCAGCCTGAGTCGGAGGACAAATACGGCACGACCACATCCCAGCGGGACGCCGACGGCTCCTACTTCCTGTACAGCAGGCTCAGGGTGGACAAGGGCAGCTGGCAAGAAGGAGACACCTACGCGTGTGTGGTGATGCATGAGGCTCTGCACAATCACTACACACAGAAGTCCATCTCTAAGCCTCCGGGTAAATGAGCCACACGTCCCCGCACCAGCAAGCCCTCACCCAGCCCGCCCTCCCCGGGCTCCAGGTCCAGCCAGGACGCCCTAGCCCCTCCCTGTGTGCATGCCTCCTGGGCCGCCATGAATAAAGCACCCAGGCCGCCCTGGGCCCCTGCAATGCTGTGCTGGTTCTTTCCGAGGCAGAGCCCTGGTGACCGCCAGGCCTGCGGGGGGCGGGCTGAGCCCACTCTGGGCCGCTTTGTTCAGCATCTGTGGGGGCGCTGACCCCTCTCCGGGCCAGACACACAGTGAGTGGGTCCAGCAGGCCACCTGGGGGCTGCCCGAGGCCTCGGAGGGGCTTGGCCAGAGGCGCAGCTCCACGGCCCCCTCCAGCCACCACATGCTGGGCCGGACTCTGGGCGGGAACGGGGGACGCCCCCGAGACCTCAGGGATTGAGGCCCAATGCTTCCCGCCTCTTCTCCAGCCCACGCCGAGGGGCAGGGCCACGTCTTTGTCCCCAGGCCCCTGTTCCTGGGTGCCCGGAGTCCGTGTGTCCACTCTGGGCCTGCCTGGAGCCAGAGTGGCCCGGGGGGTGGCCCTGCTTCACCCTCAGGCTCCCGAGGTCAGGCGTCGTCCTCGTCGGCCAGGAGGCTCTGCCTGGCTCTCTCTGCCCGGGGCCAGGCCTGTGCGCCCATGGGGAGGTCGTCCCTGTGCCTGAAAAGGGCCCAGGCTGGGAGCCCTGAACGTCCAGGGCAGGGACCTAGCTGCTCCCTGGGGACACTGAGCCCAGAGCCACGGACACCAAGCCCCAGCCCCGCACGCACACGAGACAGCCCACACCCAGCCTCCTCCACACGCACTCAGGCGTCCACCCGCACACGAGCACGCTTCACCCCCCTCACTCACCCACACACCTGCACACACTCAGGTCTCGCACTCGGGGACCCATGGGGTGACCCCACGGGCCCAGACCCAGAGCTGGGTCTCGTGAGCCCTCCCTGTGGACACCAGCTGGTCCCCATCCTCCAGCGCCCTTGGGCTGCTCAGCGGCCCTTTCCCACACTGACCACACTGACCAGGTCAGACATCCTTCCTCGCCTCCCCTGGGGCACCCACGCCCCTCCCTCACAGGCTGAGATCCCCCCTCAGCCCCTCGTCCTGGCACCCTCACCCCTCGGGCACAGGGACACAGCCCGGCACTGTCTGCCCTCCCTCCCGGGGACAGGGCCCAGGCACGTGCGCTCTGCTGAGCCTCCTGGCTCCAGGCCTGGCCCCCAGGGCAGAGGAGGCCAGGAACTGAGCCTCTGTCCTGCGGGGAGGTGGGGTCAGGGCCCCAGCTCAGGGCACAGCTCAGGGTGGGAGCAGGACCCCACAGGCCAGCCCCAGACAGTGGCCAGGGCTGGAGGGGCTGGGGCTGGGGCTGGGGCCCACAGACTGACCTCAGGTGACGCCTGCCCGGCCCATGGGGGATCACACCGCCGTCCCCCCCGCCGCAGAGGGAGCCCTGCCCCGAAGCCCCAATGGCCCCGCCCAGCCCCCCGTGGGCTGACACAGCACTGACCCCCCTCCCTGTGCAGATCTGCTGCTGGAGGAGGAGAGCTGTGCGGACGCCCAGGACGGGGAGCTGGACGGGCTCTGGACGACTATCTCCATCTTCATCACGCTCTTCCTGCTCAGCGTCTGCTACAGCGCCACCGTGACCCTCTTCAAGGTGGGGGCCCACCCTGCTGGGCCCTCGGGCCCCCTCTCAGTCCCCAGGGTCCCCGCAGAGTCCCTCACCGTCCACTGACTGCCACTCACTGTCCACTCACTGCCCCTCTCTGTCCCCAGGGTCCCGGGGGAGTCCCTCACCATCCATTGACTGTCCCTCACTGCCCCTCTCTGTCCACTCACTGTCCACTCACTGCCCCTCTCTGTCCCAGGGTCCCGGGGGAGTCCCTCATCATCCATTGACTGTCCCTCACTGCCCCTCTCTGTCCACTCACTGTCCACTCACTGCCCCTCTCTGTCCCCAGGGTCCCCAGAGAGTCCCTCCCCATCCATTGACTGCCCCCTCCCTGTCCCTGCCTGCCCCTCCCTGCCCCTCCCTGTCCCTGCCTGTCCCTCCCGTCTCTCCCTGCCCTCCCTGTCCCTCCCTGCCCCTCCCTGTCCCTCCCTGCCCCTCCCTGCCCCTCCCTGTCCCTCCCTGCCCCTCCCTGCCCCTCCCTGCCCCTCCCTGCCCCTCCCTGCCCCTCTCTGTCCCTGGGAGCAAGCCGGTGGTGTCCAGGCTGCACTCACCCCACTCTCCCCGGCAGGTGAAGTGGGTCCTCTCATCTGTGGTGGAGCTGAAGCAGTCAATCACTCCCAACTACAGAAACATGATCGGACAGGGCGCCTAGAGCTCCTGCGGGCCACGTCCGGACCACCTCAGACCCGGCTGGACCACCCCTTTCCGCTCGTGACTCTCAGCCTGTGCCAGGGCTGCCCCATTGCCTTGTGAGCTCGCTAACCCCTGAGCTCTCGGCCATCCTTCCCTGCACCTCAGAACTCCGGCACTGTAGCCGCCACTGTCTGCCCAGCCCCCCTCAAAGACCCAAGTGAACAGCAGGTGATGCCCCAACCTGAGCTGATGGATGCCGAGGGCCTCTGCGCAGCCTGCAAGACACCATTGCCACCAGTTGCCCTACGAAGAGTGCATGGGTCCAGGACTGTCTGCACAGGGCGCCCATCTTGCCCAGGCCTGGATCCAGGCCGCAGGTCCCTGGGGGAGGAAGCTGAGTTCCCACACCGGATGCACAGGGCACCCATCCTGCCCAGGGTGGGATCCAGACCACAGGTCCCTGGAGGAGGCCCCTGTGTCAGATCCTTGGGAACAGCTGTCCGACAGTTGCCCTGCTGACCAAGCTCCTGGGAGGACCACTACCGGTCACTCAGGTCACCTCCACCGAGGATGCTGCTGGGAGCAGGGCCTGGGCCCACGGCGGCTGCAGGCGCCCTGGTGGGGGAAGGGGTGACGTCCCGCCAGACGGGCCGCCTGCAGACGGGCCTGGTGACCGGTTCCCAGTGGACAGAGCTGGAGGGGCTCCCAGGACACAGGACGGCACGGCAGCCAGTCCATCCGGTGGCCAACAGCCTGACACTCCCCCGGGAGCTCGGCCTGCACCGAGAGCAGGGGTGAGAGGTGAGACCAGAGACCCACAGAGGCCCAGCCCCAGGCCCCGGGCCCAGCCCGCCTCTCGGGACAGACTCTCCCGTCGTTGCAGAAATGTGCACGGGCTTCTCTGGATGGGAGGCGCTGCCCCAGGACTGGAAGGACCACAGCCCTGGGGCTTGGGAAGCTTCTTCTGCGGAATGTGGTAGCCTGCTCTTTGCTGTCTCTTCACCTCTTCAACGACAATAAAGCATGTTTACTTCACCTAGCTCACCGGCCAGTCTCCGTGCGTTGACACACCTTCTCCCTTTGAGGAGTCCACAGCCTGGCTGCCCCACCCCCACTGGCCCTGGGCTTCCTGCCCCCACCACCTGCACCCAGGGTCCCTGGTCCCATCCCTACCTGACTCGTGGGTGCCTGACCCCCACCCACTACCCGCCCCTAGGGCTCCACTCCACCTCCCAGGCAGAGGCCAGCCTGGCACCAGGGGAGCCACAGACAAGTGCCCCGTGTTGGGTGGTCAGCACAGGAGGCTGTAACAAACACCGCAGGGCGCTTGGACCACAGGCGTCACCACTCACACCCTGGAGCCTGGGACCCCGGATCCAGGAGCGCAGGGCCGGCTCCTGCTGAGGCCTGTCTCCGTGGGGTGTAGATGCCGTGTCCTCACAGGCGCACCCCTCTGTGCCTGTCTCTGTCCTCACCTCCTCTTAGAGGGTCTCCAGTCAGACTGGACGAGGGCCCACCCTGGGACCCCAGCTCACCCTCATCACCTCTTCAGAGACGCCACCTCCAAAAGCAGTGACGCTTGAGGTCTGGGGGTCAGGGCTGCAAGATTTGAATTTGGGGTCACAGTTCTGCCCCAAACAGGCTGGTTGGTGCCGGAAACCCAGAGCAGGAGGGGCACCAGTGAAAGCAGGCCAGGAGGGGCAGCTGGGGGAGGGGTGTCAGAGGGACCTGGTTCAGTGCTCAGGACACACTGGTCAGTGAGAAGGACCTCAGAGGGCGCTGGGGACACTGTGCTCAGCCTGGGCTGCATGGAGGTGATGGCTGTGCCACAGGAAAAGCAGGAGGGGCCCAGGGCTCCAGAGAGGGACCAGGAAGTGTGGCCACCTGCATGCAATGAGGCCTCTGTGTCCACCAGCCGGCCTGGGTGCAGGATGCAGTCAGGACTCCATCCTCACAGACACCGGGGACCGAGGAGACTGGACCCTCCCCAAGGGCGGAGGAGGATCCGGGAGCTCAGGGACAGCTCCAAGAAGGGGGCCAGGGCCTGGGAGGGTGCTGGCCGCGCTGGGCTCTCTCCGGAGGGCATTTTCAGGGAGCTGGGTCATCATGGGGTCATGCTAGTGTTTGCCCAAGCTTATCGAGAGGTGGGGAGGTCCTGCCGCTGGACAGCCCAGGCCTGGGCCCAGCAAGACCGGCTCCAGACAGGGAGCTGCCATCATGTCAGCGTGGCCACATCGCCCCAAGGCCCTCGGAGGTGCCAATCCAGGCTCCTGTGCGTAGAGGGACAGACAGAGGACTTCACACATCACTCTGAGGACCAGACGTAAGACGTAAGACTGCTGGGAGGGGGCCAGCAGGATGGCCACGGGGTGGACACCATGGTCCAGGAAACCATCTGGCCTTGGGGGACCCAGCCAGGCCACATGTACATGAGGCCTCTCTGCCAGCAGGCTCTTGGAGGTCCCCCACACTCTGCTTTCCCCACACACTAACCATCTAACCAAGACACTGACCATCCAATCAGCTGTCCAGCCTGCCCAGCCCTGGGCCTTGCCCCTCACATCCATCTCCCAGACCAACAATCAGCCGCTAGCTGGTCCAGCCATCGGGAAGGCTAGGGTAGCCAACTCGGGCACTGGCTCTCTGGCCTCCTGGCTGAACACAACCCCTGGCAAGGCTACCCCTGGTCCCCTGGAGAACTGACCCCCCACACCACCTTCCAGGACTCCCATGCTGCCTTCTCAAAAGCCACACCACAGGGCACCCCTCCTCACAGTTTCCCTCTGTCGATTTAAAAACATTCACAACCTAAAAGTTAAGAGTTATGTTTAATTGGGTGGGAATTTTTAGGACTTCAAGCCCGGGCGCAGCACCTCAAGCATCCTGAGAGAACGGCTATGAGGAGAGGAGGGGAGTAGCCAGCCTGTAGAAGTTTGCAACAAAGGGCAGGCGATCTGAATGTCAAAAGGTTATTGTTAATTAAATAAAATCGGAAGCCCAAGTTAAGGGACTTAGCACTTTTCTGTATGCCTGAAGATACAAGAGTCTGGGTTTGCTGACATGGTTCCTTTCATACGCACCTCAGCTATCCTGGGGCCAGCATCCTGTGATTTCACACCCTGCGGTCCCTAAGACTCACCACAGGGAGTGGCTGCAGCCTGCGGGCTTCTAGGAGGCAAGTGTTCTTCTCGCTCCTGAGTGCCCTCAGGGCCAGTGGCTGACACTGGAGGGATGCAGCCACAGATGACTGTGGCATTCTCGTTTACTGATGTGGCAGGAAACACGCCATTTCTCACCCCCACCTCTGCACATTCCCCATGCCCCTCAAAGCCCAGTGGGGGTGCCTGCCCTTGAGCCGCTCCAGCTGTGCCCACATGAGCCTGAGGTCAGCCTCCAGCTGCCTCCTCACCCCAAGAGACTCCAGAGTAAGAGCCCTGGGTCACACCCGTCACTGTGCCACCTGGTGTACACACACCTCCATCTGAGTCTGCACACAGAGACACACACACAACATCAGTGTGTTACCACATGCACACACACCTCCGTCTGCATCTACACACACACACCTGTCAGTGTGTCACCTGTGTACATACACCTCCATCTGCGTCTATGCACACCTCCATCTGTGTCTATGCACACCTATCCACCCTGTCAGTGTGTCACCTGGTGTGTGCACAACTCCATCTATGTCTACACACACACACACACACACCTGTCAGTGTGTCACCTGTGTACACACACCTCCATCTGCATCTACACACACCTCCATCTGTGTCTACACACACACACACACACCCCTGTCAGTGTGTCACCTCCTGTACACACACCTCCATCTGTGTCTACACACACCTCCATCTGTATCTACACACACACACACGCACCTCTCAGAATGTCACCTCATGTACACACACCTCCATATGCATCTTACACACACACACACACACACCCCCCTCCACCATGAGGCCCCCTGTCCCAGCCTCCTGCCTTGTCCCATGGGAATCATCTGAACTCTGAACCTGATGTAGCCTCAGTGGTGTGGTGTCTTTGGTGTGGTGTCCCTGGGGGGCCCAGGCTGTAGAGTGGTCAGTGTGAGTGGGAGAGGGAAAGAAGAGGGGCAATGGGCTGAATTTCCCCCGAGATTCCTGCGTTGAAGTCCTCAGCCCAAATGCGATGCCACTCAGAGGTGGGGCTTTGAGAGAGGATGTGCTCCTGATGGTGGAGCCCTTTGGGAATGGATTGCCGTCCCTGTTGGGACCCCCAGGGCTCTCAGCCCTCCTGTCTCAGGGCACAGCAGGGAGATGCCCCCTATGAACCAGGAAGCAGCCCCCACAAGACACCGAGTCTGCCAGCACCGAGACCTTGAACTTCCTGCCCCAAGAACAGTGAGAGCATGTCTGCCATCCACACGCCTGTGGTGCCCGGTCAGAGCAGCCAGACCCACTAAGACAGGAAACTCCTGGCCAGATGCCCCCACCCCAGGACCCAGCTGGGTTGGCAGAGCAACACTTGGGCTACTGAGATGGGGGAGGGACCCACCACAACCTGGGTGTAGGCACGTGAGACCCCATGCACTTGCTACCAAAGCCCCACCGTGAGCTCAGCCTGCATGGGTGGGCCTGGGGACTGGCCAGGCCCGGGAGTGAGGTTCCTATGGCGTCCTGGCGGGGGCTGTCCTGGCCCACAGGCTCCAGGCACCGCAGTTGCCAGGGCACCAGGCAGCCCAAAGCCGCAGGGTCAGTCAGCCTGGTGGGGAGGGGTGGGGAGAGCAGGTGGGCCGCCCCCAGGAGGCTCTTACAGGCATCCCCAGATGTGTCTGGACCCCTGAACAAGCGAGGGAGCCAGACGGGCACCCATCTGCCCACTGCCCCTGTGGGCTCGTCAGACTTCTCTGCAGGCTGGGGTCACTGGGGCCAAGGCCTGCCCAGACCCACCCAGAATGGCCCAGCTGCGGGCTGTGGCTAGCAGCCAGTAAGTAGAGGTGTCGGTCACAGCATTAGCATAACTTCAGGCTGGGGGTTAGTCCCACCACCACTACCTCCGGGCTCCCTTCAAATGTAGGCTGCAGAGGACCAAGCCAGAGGAGAGGCCAAGGGGGGATCAAGCCAGTGAGGAGCCAACAGCGTCAGGGGCACAGACAGACCCGGCAGGGCACAGTCACGGGACAGGGCTGACACACCAGCTCGCAGGCAGCTGGCTTCAGGCTCCTTGAGTGTGTCCTCATCCTGGGGGCACGCTGGTGACTGTCCCCACAGCTCACCAGGCACCCCCTACGGCTCTGTCCCTCGGTGCAGTGACGCTCCCCTCCCACCGGCCTTGCCTCGGCGGCAGGAGCATGCATGGCAGCGTCCATCACAGCCCACACCTGCTCCGTCCCTCCACCCTGACAATGGCAAGTTCCAGAAACACCTGCTCCTTCGGCCTGGATCCCAGGACAGAGAAGCCCAGACAGCGTGCAGGAGACACGGCCGCAAAAGAGGAATATGGCCTCTGACACCGCAGCCTGCTCACCTGGGGCTGGTATGGTGGCCTCCTGGTGAGAGCTGGCGACACAGTGGCCCTCGGACGCCACTGAGCAACGTACGCTCAACGAGTATAAACACGTCTGACGTGTGCAGAGTCCTGACTGCTCCAGAGTTTTCAGAGACTGTTAGGGTTGTCAAGAGAAACAGAGCCAACAGGACAAAGATGACTCGTGCGCCGCATAAATCCGTACGACACAGCCACACGCAGACGCACGCGCAACGAGAGGCGGAGCTGGGAGCACAGCGAAGCGCGGCCCGGGCATCGGCGACGCACGCGTGTCGACGCACAGGGACGACGGGCTCTCTTCCGAAGGCCTGGCTCTCTGCTAGCACGGGGCTGACCGGCAGGGCTCACACGCGCGGGGCAGGCCAGTGGGCTGGAGGCTCAGCCAGGAGCGGCTGCTGCTGTCCTGAGGAAGAAGCCCTTCCTCCCCGAGGAAGCCTCGGCTCTGTTTTCAGATCCTTCACTGGTCACATGAGGCTTGCCCATGTCGCAGAGGGTCAGCTCCCTTACTCAGAGCCCTTTGGTTGTAGACGTTAACCACGTGTACAAAATCCCTTCACAGCAACACCCAGCCTCGCGTCAGAATGAATCGCCTCACTGAGTGGGCGTGTGACTGACCCTCACAAGGGCCTGATCTCGTGTGTGCCCACGACGCCCCACGAGGCCGGGGCACTGCCACTGCCTTACCGCTGAAGGGTGAGCACCTGCAGCCACTGTCCGTGGGGAGCCCCTGCCTCTGGCGGGAGGGAGGTGCCAGGCCTTCATCTACGTCTTCTGAGCCCAAAGCTCATGTTGTCGCCATTGTCCACGCTGCCTCTTACAGAGACCCTGGGAGGCCCTCCCGGTCAGATTCCTGCCCTCGGGACAGGCTGCCTGAGGGCATCCATCCAGCCGGGAGGCTTTCAGAGAGAAAGAAGCCCTGGAAGGTCTGTGAAGGTGCGTCTGTTTATCTACTGGACAGCTCCTCCCCAGACAGCAACTCTGCCATCAAGCCAGCCACCAAGTTTCCCTGATGAATGACACAGGCGTGGCCTCTGACCTCAGGAAAGACAGAGCAGGGCAAAGCCAGGTGCCGAGTGAGTTGTCCCACAAGCACTGACGTGAGGGCTGCCACGACCAGTGCTAAGAAGGGGAAGCTGGGGCAGGAGGCCCTACAGCAGAGAAAACAGCCCCTTCTGCGGGGTCAGGGCAAGCGTCCCAGGGCACGCCCTGGAGCAGAGCCCTGGGGCGATGGTGCGGCTGCCTTGGGTCTGCTGGTCAACGCCTGGTCTCCTGCCCTCCAGGCCACAGGACTTCCTGGACTCGGGCTGCGTGAGGCCACTTGGGAGGACATCGCAGTGACCTGCTGAAGAGCAGGTTTCGAAACAGGGTCTGAGGACGAGCGGACACACAAAGGGCACTCCTCACAGGCAACTCACTGTCTAGTGGGCCACACCCAGTGCAGAGCAGAGTTCACAGTGCTGCATGCATACAGCTGAACCAGGGGTGCAGAAATGAGTTGATAGCGGCTTCCCTGGCGGCTCAGATGGTAAAGCGCCTGTCTACAATGCGGGAGAGGGAAGATCCTCTGGAGAAGGCAGTGGCACCCCACTCCAGTACTATTGCCTGGAGAATCCCATGGACAGAGGAGCTTGGTAGGGTACAGTCCATGGGGTCGCAAAGAGTCGGACACGACTGAGCGACTTCACTTTCACTTTCACTTTTCCTTGGTGATCCAGGGGTTAAAATTCCGCCTTGCAATGCAGGGGACACAGGTTAGCTCCTTGGTTGGGGAACTAAGATCACACATGCCGTGGGGCAACTTTGCCCGCACACCACAACTGCTGAGCCCGCATGCCATGATGAAAGGTCCCACGCCAAGACTAAGAGCAACACAACCGAATAAGTGAATGCCTTCTGGAGGGGCTTTCCTCACAGCTCAGTAGGAAAGAATCTGCCTGCCCCTGCAGGAGATGCGAGTTCTCTCCCTGATCCAGGAAGATCCCACATGCCCCGGCCAACTAAGCCTGGGAGCCGCAACTGCGGACCCTGCGCTCTGGAGCCCAGGGGCCGCAGCTGCTGAAGCCCGCGCACCTTAGTGCCCGCGCTGCACAGCAGAAGCTGCCGCAGTGAGAAGCCTGCGCACCACCTCCAGAAAGCAGCACCCGCTCACCGCAACGGCAGAGGCCCAGCACAGCCAGAATTAAAGAGATAAAAATGCGTTAAGAAAGGAGTCTACAGATGGGAGGCAGGGAAGAAACAACTCTCCTTCCAAAACAGAGAATTTGCATTGCGATCGATTATCCAGGGCTTATGGAGTTAGAAAGTAGCCCAAAGACAGTGAGAATCGCAGAGCCCTCTAGGACCAGACAGCCTTGCAGGGTATGCAAGACAGCACCTTGCTTTCCACAGAAAACACAAGCAGCAGCCTTTTGGCCCACTGCCAAGTCTTTCACAGTTTCTCCTACTAACATGCACAACAGAAACAGATCCAGAATAGAGAAGGAGCGCCTGCAAACCAATCAGAAAATCAAACACGCTGGCAGAGAAGTGGCCAAGAGAATCAAACAGAGGTTTCACAAAAGATGTCCAAACAGCCCTCAAACGTTTGAAAGGAAACATGCTGGTTACCAGGGAAATGAAAGTGAAAACCCACATCAGAGAAAGTAGTTCTGATCCCAGCACAGGTGGGGCAGCCTGGCCCAGACTAACCCCTTGCAAATAATAATTATAAGCCGTGGGAGGAAAAAAAAACTATCTAAAAAAGGATCTGAAGGCACTGGGGAATGCCCAAAAGACACTGGAGACCCTCTGAAAGGTTAGTCTGAGGATGTACCTGTGGCCAGGCACCAGGTGTGGCTAGGACACGAGCAGGAACCGCAGTCGGCACAGCGTCGCATCACAGGACGCAAGGCTGTGTGCAAGGGCAGCTGGGGCTTGAGGAGAGAAGTCCAGAAAAGGAGGGAGCCACAGAAAGGGAGCCCCCAACACTGCAGCGCACTCTGCCCAGATCTCAGCCGGCCCCTTCCCTGCGCATGTGTAGGGAAACTCCAAAGGGCCTGGAGAAGGCATCAGCAAGAGCTCAAAAGGACTGAGGTGACCTGAGCTACCGCCAAATACAGGAACGGTGCCAGAGCAGACAGACTGGAGCTAACTGCCTCCCAACAGAAAACCAGTCCTTGTCTGAGGAAGAGCGCACAGTCCATCACCTTTGTTACGTTTAATCTGCAGCACCAAGCACACACTCAAAAGTCACTGCTTGTGCAAAGAAACAAGGAAATGCGACCCACAGTCAAAATACAAGGTTGTCAATGGAGCAGATAATCTCTACAGAAAATGTTTAGACTATTTACAAGAACCAAATTAAAATTCTAGAACTAGAAGTACAATTCTGAATTTTTTAAGTCACTTGATGAGCTTAACAGCAGATTGAAGACTCTAAAAGAAAGGTCAGAAAACTGCATTTCAATATAGAGATATTCTATATTTATTATAGATATTCTAATGTGTTACATATGTAAAATACATTTTAAATAATATATAGATACACATTGAATCTGTACTTTATATATCAATAAAATGTTTTTAATCCAATTCAAAGAACACAAAGAAAAATATTGGGGAAAATAAAGAAAAGAGACTCAGTGTCCTGCAGGACACTGTGAAACACTTGAAAACACGTAAAACTGGATGGAGCCCTAGAAAGGGACAAGCGATAGAACGGGGCGGGAAAAGGTTCCCAATGTGGCCAAAGTATCAATTCACAGATTTAAGAAGCTCAGCCAGTTCCTAACAGCAAGTACGATATGATGTGCCATGTGGAGGCATATTGCTCAGACTGATGAAAACCAGAGATGAAGAGGGTGCCTTGAGAGCAGCCAGGGAAATGACACGAATGTGCAGGGAGCAAGTCACGTCTGGCTTCTCACAGGGAGAAGCGGTGACCAGGAGCCAGTGGAACGGGGAGTTTCAGCCAGAATTCTGCATCCAGGGAAAATACCATTCCAAAATGCAGGGAGCAAGTCACGTCTGCCTTCTCACAGGGAAAAGCGGTGACCAGGAGCCAGTGGAACGGGGAGTTTCAGCCAGAATTCTGCATCCAGGGAAAATACCATTCCAAAATGCAGGGAGCAAGTCACGTCTGGCTTCTCACAGGGAGAAGCGGTGACCAGGAGCCAGTGGAACGGGGAGTTTCAGCCAGAATTCTGCATCCAGGGAAAATACCATTCCAAAATGCAGGGAGCAAGTCACGTCTGGCTTCTCACAGGGAGAAGCGGTGACCAGGAGCCAGTGGAACGGGGAGTTTCAGCCAGAATTCTGCATCCAGGGAAAATACCATTCCAAAATGAGTATGAGTACGTGATAGACATTTACAGACACACAGAGCCTGAGGGAGCACATTTCCAAGAGGCCTGCAGTAAAGGAAAGGCTAACAGAGACACTTTGTGCTGAAAGGAAATGACACCAACTGAAAACTCAGACCTACAGGATGGAAAGAGGCGCTTCAGGGATGGTACAGATGCAAGTGCAAAAAATTATCTTTCTTCTCTTCGTTTCTTGAAAAGATAATTGATTGTTGAAAAATCACCAACAGTGTGTTATGCGGGTTTTGATAGGTATGGACGCAGTGTACATGACAATAGCACAGAGGATGAGTCCATAAATGACACCAAAGTTTTCACAGATCTAATGACTTATGTGAGGTAGCAAATATTTAATCTAAGTTCACCGTGGTGAGTTCGGAATGCACAGTATATTGTCACAAAAACCATAATGCAAAGAGACTCATCTAAAAAGTCAACAAGGGAACTAGAATGGAAGGCTAAGAAGTACTTATCGACCCAGAAGAATGTAAGAAAGAAGGAATACACTTGACAGACAGGTTGTAGAGGCGTTCCCATGAGATTGGAGATGTGTAGTGGGAATCCCTAATAATGTACTTTCACAGCCTTGAGAAATCCCGCAGAAATAGGATCTGGAAAAACAGCAGATATTAAGAAACTGTGTTAATGATTAACTTTCAAGCCCCAAGGCCCGACCCGGAGGGAGTATGACTGGCATCGTGAAAACATGGACCTTGGAACACTGGGTCGGCGCCGGGTGTGAACGCTGCCTGTGAACTTGCTAATTGTTCCCGAGACTAGACCGAAAGAGGACGGCCTGGGGTGTAAACAAGCAGACCTGGACCACATCAGCGTCGCCCAGGACATTCAGGAGTACGTGATTAACACAGCATGTGTCTTGAGAAAGATAGGGTTTGAGAAAGTCTTGTAGTCTGCAATTAGGAATAGAAGCTGGACTCAGAGTGTACGCTGCATGCCAGTCCAATACAGGCTGCAGGTCCCCTGACCCATTGCACCAGATTTTGTATCCTGTCTTCATTCTCGTCACTCGCCCCTGGACCATTAGGGCAACAGAGATGAAGCAAGTATGCCCGTCCCTCCTGCCATACTATTGTGCAGTGCTTTTCACACATGTGACCTGACTATTTGTGGACAGTGAAATCAAATCAGAGAGCTACTTTTTTTAATAAAGAAAGAGTGAAAAACCTTTATATGGTTTCATAATAAAGGTTTTTAAATAAAAAACCTTTTGTAATAAATAAAGAAAATGAGAAAAATCTATGCATTGTATACAACAAGACTAAATATTTTTGTGAAACTTTTTTTTCAGTTACATAAATAAATATCCATAATATATGTTATATATAAATAATGTTGGGCTTCCCTGGTGACTCAAACAGTAAAGAAACTAGCTGCAGTGCAGGGGACCTTGGTTCAATCCCTGGGTGGGGAAGATCCCCCGGAGAAGGAAATGGCAACCCACTCCAGTATTATTGCCTGGAGAATTCCATGGACAGAGGAACCTGGCAGGCTACAGCCAACAGGGTTGCAAAGAGTTGGACACAACTGAGCGACTAACACTTTCACTATTCTTTCATAAATAATGTATGCATGTGAATTACATTAAAATGTGAAACAAGGACTGTGGTCGAAACAGCTTGAAAGATCGTCATTTAATAGATTATTGGAGGTCCTGGCCAATGGTACATGACAAGAAAAAAGAAACAGGGCTGTTTCAATTGAAAGGAAAGATGTGAAATAGGTATTATTTGCAGATGATATGCTCATTTCCAAGGAAAAGCCAACACAATCAGCAAACTGTTAGAACTAATGAGAAAACCAGCACAATTCCTATGCAAGACCAGTTTACCAAGAGTAGTCATGCTCTTCCACGTCAGCAAAAGCCTACTAGAAACTGCGATCAAAAAGACAGCACAAGCCACAGCAGCTCAAGGGAGAACCGGAAAAGAAAGTCCCAGGTCTTTTAAGGAAAAAGTCAGATTCCACTCAAGGGCATGAAAGAAATCTGAGTGGCTGGAGAAATACACCAGTCAAGAAAGGGACGGCTTATTAAAGCATCATTTGTCTCCCAGACTAAGAGATACAGTGTATGCCAAATCAAAATCCCAGCTGAGTTGGTTGGTTGGTTGGTTGGTGGGTTGGTGGGATCCATTTACAGCTTAGACCATTTTGAAACATAAAGCAAAGAATGGAGGGTTTGGGGGAGACTGTCCGCCTCAGTGTTAGCACATACCCCTAACTGTCACTGAAAATGATGGTCTCACACACAAATGAGCAGACCCAAGGACTAGGAGAACACTCAGAACCAGCCTGGCCATGCCTAGGAGCTTGGACTACAGTGAGTGTGGCACTGTCGGCCAGCAGGAAAGCTTCTGAGGTGACCGCGGAAACTGGCTTGTTCCATGGAGAAATTCAACCTGCATTTCTACTCCACAGCAGTTGCGAGGTGAGTGGGTGGTGGGGGAGCCTGCTGGAATCCAACACTTACATCAGAAAGGCCAGCTTGAAAGCTGGAAGAAAAGGACTGGCCGAGGCTGGCGAAGAGTAGAAGCAGCATCTCCCTGGTGCCGTGTGCATGCCCCCAGAACTCCACAATGGGACCTTGTCTGGATATGAGGTCTCTGCAAATGTCATTTGCTTAAGGACCTTGAGGTTAGTTCACACTAGATTTCAGAAGCACGTTAAGTCCAATGGCTTAAAGCGGGAGGAGCTGACACAAAGGGCAGATGGCCGTGTGAGGATGGAGGCCAAGACTGGATGCCACCAGGCACTGAAAGAGGCAGGAGGGCTCCTCGCCTGGAGCCTTCTGGAGAGTTCAGACTCCCAAAATGTGAGGGTCCACTTCTTTGGTTTTAAGCCACCAACTATGTGGCCTTTGTTACGGCAGGCCCAGGAAGCTCACACAGCAGCCCCGAAAGTGCAAGCTGGAGGGTTAATAACCGATGAATCGGTCATGTGGAAACCAATAATTTCTGTTCAACGAAAAGGATTCAATAAGCAGCATTAACAGCCAAGGGATTAACCAGGAGAAGCTTATCACAAGTTGAAAACTAGCAAGGGGGAACTTTGCTGCTGGCCCACCGGTTAAGATGCCATGCTCCCAATTCAGGGGGCCTGGGTTCGATCCCTGGCCAGAGAACTAGCTTCCACGTGCCACAACTAAAGATCTCACGTGCCACAACTAAGCCCCAGCACAGCCAGATAAACATATATATTGGCTGGGCACCAAGGCCTCTGCCCTGAGTGCCCACAGCAGGAGAGAATGAGCAAAGGGATGCCGGGGTAGGCCCAGGCAGACAGGCCAAGCCCCAGCCCCACTCACACAGTGAAGGCTGCAGGGCCTGACACCACCTGGCGGGAGGCTCCCCAGTGGGGCTCTGCCCTCCCTGTGGTTTCTCTGAGAACCCTGGGTCCTTCCAGGGAACTCAGTGTCCTCCCGTCCACCTCCCATGCACCATCTGTCCCTGGGGCCAAGGGGGGAGGGGTGGCACAGGTCAGAACAATCTGTTCTGGGGTCCTCGGGGCCCCAGCTCTGTGCACTGGGTCCACCCCCAGGCATCCAGCTGCCCCTCTGGGGTCTTCTGCCCTCCAAGGGGACCAGGCCTGACAAGGCCTCTGGCAATGCAGACCTCCAGCCCAGGACGTCCTGGGTCAAGGGGACAGGGTCCTGTAGCCCAGGTCCATGACAGGGAGGCAAGGCTGACACTCAGCCATCACCAGCTGAGCCACATTGGTGAGCATCTGTGGGGGACCAGCTGCCCCACAGGTCAAAGGTCACCACTGTCCTCACACCCTGGGTGGACAATGGCAGCCCAGGGGGCACGGTCCACCCCAGGCTCCAGGGAAGCTCATGTCCAGCCTTCCCCAGGCCCTCGCTAACCTGATGGGAGCCTGGCTGCGGGACAGTGATCGGGCAGCGGGCACACAGAGGACAAGACTGCCGGCAGGCGGGCTGTCACTCCCCTACCTACACCCAGCTGGACTCACGGCCCCGCACACACAGCCAGGGCCACCCCAGTGGGCCAGACTCCAGCCTGCTCCTCCTGGCAGTGTGCCCTCGGGTAGCCCCAGGGTCCACCGCAGGCTCTGGGGCCACCAGGCCTCGACCTCTCGCTCGCAGGGTGGCCTCGGGGACAGTGGTGGTAGTGCCCGCTGCCCTGTCCCTTCCTGGCTATCACACGACCACAGTGCATACCAAGGGCTCACCGAGGCAGCTGGTGGCATTGAGGAGAGAGGCCACGAGCCAGCAGCAGAGGCCAGGGGGTGAGGCCACAAAGAGGAGCCTGGCCTGGGACCCGCCATCACTCAGCCGACTTCCCAAGAACAGAGAGAGAAGGGAAGTTCCAGGGCTGCTGCGGCCTCCGGGGGTTCCCAACCCATTTTTAGCTGAGAGCAGTGAGGCAGAGCTCCCCCAATCCCCGCCCAGGCCCTACCATCTGGATGTAAAAATATCAGCAATGAGTCTTAACGATTCACCTCACCCAGGAGCCTATCCTGGGATCCTGCAGATGGCCACCACTGGCCAGACGGGCCACATCAGCCATAGACACATGACGGAGGACCCAGCACCTCGGGCGCCCCAGTTCTTGGAGCCACCCAGACCCTGCTGGGGGAAGATACCTGAACTGCCTGCCATGGGAATGCAGCCTCCAGGCCACTGCTTGTCTCTCCACTGTCCACTCCCCGCATGGGGACAAAGGAAAGGGAGAAAATGCTCGAAGCCGACCTGGAGGAGACAAGGGGGTCGAGATTCTCAGACAGGTCAGGGCCAGGGCAGGGACAACACACAGGGCGTGGAAAGTGAGCTGAGCGTGAATCTGTCCACAGCCAGCCAGGACAGTGGTGGCCAGCCCAGGATCGAAAGCTGCCGGGGTCAGTCCACATGCCAGGCAGCACAGCAGGAGTGCTGCGCCCATATCGTCCAGCCTGAGCCACCCTGACCCAGGTAGGCCAGGCAGGGCTCCTCTGGGCCAAGTGCGGCTTAGTGGATGGAGCTACAAGGAGGGAGACGAACCATCCCAGCCTCAGCTGGGCCTCACTGGCCATATGGGCTGTCCTCAGCCACGTGGGACTGTGCACTGAGCTGAAGGGAGCTGGGCTGCTTGGAGTCAAGGTGATCCAGGGTTAAACTGGGTGGACTGAGCCAGGTGGCTTGGAGAGATGCCGTCCTAAAGGGGCCAGAGTAGCCTATCTTGGCTGTCCTAGACCAGGCTGGTCCAGCTGAGCAGAGCTCAGGAGTCAGCTGTCCTGGGTTGGCTGAACTGGGCTGTGCTAAGCTGAACTAGGTGGACCTGGACTTGACTGGACTCAGCTGGACTAAGTTGGGCTGAGTCAGAAGAAACTGGGCTCAGCTGAGTACAGCCGAACTAGAATGGCTAGGTGGGTAAGATGGGCAACCCAGACCTATCTGGGCTGGTGGGGTGAACAGGGCTGAGCTGGGCTGAACTGGATTGAACTGGCTTGAATAGGGCTGAACCAGGTTGAGTGGGGCTGAACTGGGCTGAGATGGGTGGAAAAGGGTTGAGCTGAACTGAACTGGGTTGAGCTTGTTTGAACTGGCTTGAACAGGGCTGAACTAAGCTGAACGGGGCTGAACCAGGCTAAGCTGAACTAGGTGGACCTGGACTTGACTGGACTCGGCTGGACTGAGTTGGGCTGAGTCAGAGGAAACTGGGCTCAGCTGAGTACAGCCGAACTAGAAAGGCTATGTGGGTAAGATGGGCAGCCCAGACCTACCTGGGCTGGTGGGCTGGGCTGGGCTAGAATTTCCTCTAGTGAGTTCACCTACCCTGGAGGGGTGGGGCTGAGTGTGGATTGGCTGGGTTGAGCTGTATCAAACTGGGCTGAGCTAGGTTGAGCTGCACTGTGCTGGGCTGAACAGGGCTAAACTGGGCTGACCTGGGTTTAGCTGGGCAGAACTGGGCTGAGCTGGGCTGAAAAGGGTTGAGTTGGGCTGAACTAGGCTAAGCTGAGTTGAATAGGGTTGGTCTGGGCTTACTTGGGCTGAACTGGGTTGAAGTTGGCTGAACTGGGCTGAACTGGGTTGAGCTTGGTTGAACTGGCTTGAACAGGGCTGAACTAGGCTGAACCGGGCTGAGCTGGGCTGAACTGGATTGAACTGGCTTGAACTGCCTTGAACAGAGCTGAACTAGGCTGAACGGGGCTGAACTAGGCTGAGCGGGGCTGAACCGGGCTGAGCTGGGCTGAAAAGAGTGAGCTGGGCTGAACTGGGTTGAACTGGCTTGAATAGGGCTGAACCAGTCTAAGTGGGGCTGAACTGGGCTGAGATGGGTGGGAAAGGGTTGAGCTGAACTGAACTGGGTTGAACTTGTTTGAACTGGCTTGAACAGGGCTGAACTAAGCTGAACGGGGCTGAACCAGGCTAAGCTGGGCTGAAAGGGGCTGGGCTGAGCTGAGTTAAACTGGGCTGAGCTGGGTTACACTGGGTTGAGCTGAGCTGAATAGAGCTGAGCTGGGATGAACAGGGCTGAATAAGGCTGAGGACGGCTGAACTAGACTGAGCCAAGCTGAACAGACTGAACAGGGATGAGCTGGCCTGAGCTGCACTGGTCTGAACTGACTGAACTGGACTGAACTGTGCTGAGCTGGGCTTGGTTGAGTTGAACTGGGCTTGATTGAGTTGAGCTGGGCTGACCTGAGCTGAGCTGGGTTGAGCTGGGCTGAACTTGGCTAAACTGGGCTGAGCTGAACTGAACTGGGCTAAGTTGGGCTGATTTGGGCTGAACTGAGTTGAGCTGGGCTTAGCTGGGCTGAACTAGACTGAGTTGGGCTTATCTGAGCTGAACTGAGCTAAACAGAGCTGAACTGGGATGAACAGGGCTGAGCTGGGGTGAACATGGCTGAGCTGGGCTTGGTTGAGTTGAGCTGAGCTGAGCTGAGCTGGGCTGAACAGTGTCGAGCTGGGCTGAAATGGCCTGAACAGGGCTGAACTGGACTGAGTTGAGCTGAGCTGGGCTAAACTGGGCTGAGTTGGGCTGAACTGGGCTGAGCTGAGCTGAACTGGGGTGAACAGGAATCAACGGGGCTTAGCTGGGCTGAAATGGGTTGAGCTGGGCTGAACTGGACTGAGTTAAGCTGGGCTGAACTGGGATGAACAGGGTTGAATTGGGCTGAACTGGGATGAACAGGGTTGAATTGGGCTGAACTGGGATGAACAGGGCTGAATTGGGCTGAACTGGGATGAACAGGGCTGAATTGGGCTGAACTGGGATGAACAGGGTTGAATTGGGCTGAACTGGGATGAACAGGGTTGAATTGGGCTGAACTGGGATGAACAGGGCTGAATAGGCTGAGATGAATGAATTGGGCTGAGCCTGTGGGGGGCGCTTCAGAGGGGGCTGAGAAGGGCCTTGAGGGATCTTCATCCTCTCTCAACGGGACTGTAGTTGGAATTCCCTGGGGGTCCACAGGCAGAGAACCAGGGGGCCTGGGCTGTTCAGGGGAAGAATGGGGTGAGGGGGCAGCCGTGATGGAACAGCTCAGGGACCTGAAGGGCTAAGCCACTGGCTTCAGGGAGCAGGGCCCAGAGGGTAGCAGGTGTATCCACCCACAGGATGCCCACAAGGACTGGGGTGATTTCTGGGAAGTGGGGGCCTTTGGATCCCCAGGGGGATTTGAGTTAGGGTTGGGGGTGGGGAAGCAGCCTGGTGATTCCTGGGCGTCTCTGACCCAGGCCAAGGCTAAGGGTGGGCAGAGGGGACAAACTCGTGGTTGCTGGGGTTCTCAGGGTCCCTGATCTCCAACAGGGGTCTGAGTAGGGGCAGAAGAACAGCCTGGTATCTCCTGGAGGTCTCTCCGGTCCCCAGGCACTGACAGGGGTCATGGGCTCTGAGCACCCACCTCCAGGAGGTGGGTTGGCACCTCCACTCAAGTGTCCTGTGTCCAGGCACTCAGGCCAAAGGCAGTGACTGTCACTGCTCACTGGTGGGGTCCCTGGTGGGGTCAGGAGGTGGAGCAGAGCTGCTCGCTGGAAAGGTCCCTGGAGGGGTCAGGAGGTGGAGCAGAGCTGCTCGCTGGAGGGGTCCCTGGAGGGGTCAGGAGGTGAGAAAAGGACCCAGAAGAAGCCATCTGTCCCTCAAGGCTGGAGCAGAGTCCCTGTGTTCCCTGAGCCAGACCACCCCACCTCAGCTCCACAGCCCACCCCGGGTGAGCAGTCAGACTGGCACATATGGGTGACAGTCCGGAGACCAGCGCTGACCTGGTCCTGTCCCCACAGTCTCCACCCAGCATCCATCCATCTACCCCTTGAGGACCTGTTGCATAAAAGAAACCTCTGTGGCCCTGGGCTGCCTGGTCAAGGACTACTTCCCAGGGTCAGTGGCTGTGACCTGGGACACAGTGCCCCTGAATGGGAGCACCCTGACCTTCCCTAGCATCCAAATGGCGAACTCCAGTCTCTACGTCACCACCAGCCAGCTGACCGTCTCGGGCGAGCAGCCCAAGCAGTTCACCTGCAGTGTTTTCCACGCTGAGACTAACGTCACTGCCATGAAGACCGTCAGCACTGGTGAGCCAGGGCTGGGGCAGCTGGGAGTGGGGGGTGGGCCAGCCAGGCTGGAGGAGCAGGGAGGCGAGGCTGGGGGTCTCCGGGAGGCCAGCCCCACGCCTGCCACCTCTGCCCCCAGAGTGCGCCAAGAACTTCAGCGACCCCTCGGTGAGGCTCTTCTACTCCTCCTGTGACCCCAGCGGCGACACCCACACCACCATCCAGCTCCTGTGCCGGATCTCCGGCTACACCCCAGGCAAGATCAAGGTCACCTGGCTGGTGGACGGGCACGAGTCCAAAGAACTGTATGCACAGCCCGGCCCCGAGATACAGGAGGGCAATCTGACCACCACCTACAGCGAAGTCAACATCACACAGGGCCAGTGGGTGTCCGAGAAAACCTACACCTGCCGGGTCAACTATTACGGCTTCAACTACGACAACCACGCCCGCAGGTGCACAGGTACGGCCCTCACCTTCGCCAACACTCAGACACCGGGGGCTCAGGGAGGAGGGTGGTCAACCTCACACGGGCCCCTCTTGCACACAGCCGAGTCTGAGCCCCGCGGCGTGAGCACCTACCTGATCCCACCCACCCCCCTCGAGCTGTACGTCAACAAGTCGCCCAAGATCACCTGCCTGGTTGTGGACCTGGCCAGCAAGAATAACTTGAGCCTGACCTGGTCGAGAGCAAACGGGAAACCTGTGCACGCAGACCCCGTCGACATCAAGCGTCAGTTCAACGGGACGATCACCGTCACGTCCACCCTGCCGGTGGACGTCATTGACTGGGTTGAAGGCGAGACCTACTACTGCAAAGTGAGCCATGGCGACCTGCCCAAGGATATCCAGAGATCCATCTCCAAGGATGTTGGTGAGTGGCAGGCTGAGGGGAGGTAGGTGGGCCTCCTGAGAGAAGCCTGGCTAACCACACACCTGTCCGCAGGCAAGCGTGTGGCCCCCAAGGTCTACGTGTTCTGGCCAGACAGAAAGGAGCTGGAGAATCAGGAGGAGCTCACCCTCACCTGCCTGATCCAGAAATTCTTCCCCAAGGACATCTCTGTGCGGTGGCTGCGTAACAAGAAACTGATGCGGGAAGGCCAGCACACCACCACACAGCCCGACAGGGCCGACAACAACAGCCTCACCTTCTTCACCTACAGCCGCCTGGCGGTCCCCAAGGCCAGCTGGAAGATGGACGATGAGTTCACCTGCCAAGTGATCCACGAGGCACTGCCCAAGACTAGGACCCTGGAGAAATCGGTGTTCATTAACAGCGGTAAATAATGCCCGCCCTCCCACCCGCCCCTCTCCCGGGGCAGGGGAGGGGCCGGTGGGACCTTCTGTCCACCGTCAATAAACACTCTGGTGCCTGCTCAGAGCCCTGGGCATGCCTGTTCTTGGGGCTCATGGGCTGTGGGTCAGGGTTGGGGGGGATGTCCCGGCACAGAGAAAGGGAAGGCTCGGCAGGCAGACAGGGCTGAGGCAGGGCTCTGTCCAGCATCACTCTCCATGTCGAGGCCCTCCCTCTACCCCACTATGAATTCTGCCCACTCAGCAAGTTCTAAGAGCCAGAGGGCGGTCCTAGGGGAGGGACCACAGAGGCCTCAGCCTTTTCTGGGGGTCTCAGACCCCCATGTGGGGGGCCTCCCCCCGAGGCTCCTGCCAGCCCCTCTGGACACAGATAAGCCCCCAAGCTCCCAAGTCCAGCTGCTCACACAGAGGCCCTCCAGATAGAGAAATGGGTCAAGTTAGACCCGCACACAGGCGCCAGCATGCGGGTCCCTCCACTGTCACCTCCGGGGCACAAACAGGCCAGCTGCACACGTGGGCTAGGGTGGGGTCTGCTTCTCTGCACCCCCCCCCGAACTACCCCCTACCCATGCGGTCCTGCTGGGCTGGGCTCCGCGTCCAGTGCCCCATCTTGCTGCTCAGCCTCACTCCACTCTGAATCGGTCTGGGATACACCCATCACTCCCAAGCACCCTCAGGCCACCATATCCACTGGTGCCAAGGCTCCACACCCATCTACTGCCAGCCACAGGCAGCATCCCACACACTCACAAGAGGCCCATCCTCTCACCCAGAACATACCCTCACAACCTCTCACCCAAGCCAGACCCTCTCACCCTCTCACCAAGGCCACACTCTCTCACCCAGGCCACACCCTCTCACCTTCTCATCCAGGCCACACCCTCTCACCCTCACCCAGGCCACACCCTCTCACCCAGGCCACACCCTCACCCAGGCCACACCCTCTCACCCTCTCACCCAGGCCACACTCTCTCACCCAGGCCACACCCTCTCACCTTCTCATCCAGGCCACACCCTCTCACCCTCACCCAGGCCACACCCTCACACCCAGGCCACACCCTCTCACCCAGGCCACACCCTCACCCAGGCCACACCCTCTCACCCTCTCACCCAGGCCAGACCCTCTCACCCTCTCACCCAGGCCACACCCTCTCACCCAGGCCACACCCTCTCACCTTCTCATCCAGGCCACACCCTCTCACCCAGGCCACACCCTCACCCAGGCCACACCCTCTCACCCAGGCCACACCCTCTCACCCAGGCCACACCCTCTCACCCTCTCACCCAGGCCACACCCTCTCACCCTCTCACCCAGGCCACACCCTCACCCAGGCCACACCCTCTCACCTTCTCATCCAGGCCACACCCTCTCACCCTCACCCAGGCCACACCCTCACACCCAGGCCACACCCTCTCACCCAGGCCACACCCTCACCCAGGCCACACCCTCTCACCCAGGCCACACCCTCTCACCCAGGCCACACCCTCTCACTCAGGCCACACCCTCTCATCCAGGCGACACTCTCTCACTCAGGCCACACCCTGTCACCCAGGCCACACCCTCACACCCAGGCCACACCCTCTCACCCAGGCCACACCCTCACCCAGGCCACACCCTCTCACCCTCTCACCCAGGCCACACCCTCTCACCCAGGCCACACCCTCTCACCCTCTCACCCAAGCCAGACCCTCTCACCCTCTCACCCAGGCCACACCCTCTCACCTTCTCATCCAGGCCACACCCTCTCACCCTCACCCAGGCCACACCCTCTCACCCTCTCACCCAGGCCACACCCTCACACCCAGGCCACACCCTCTCACCCAGGCCACACCCTCTCACCCAGGCCACACCCTCTCACTCAGGCCACACCCTCTCACCCAGGCGACACTCTCTCACTCAGGCCACACCCTGTCACCCAGGCCACACCCTCTCACCCAGGCCACACCCTCTCACCCAGGCCACACCCTCTCACTCAGGCCACACCCTCTCACCCAGTCCACACCCTCTCACCTTCTCATCCAGGCCACACCCTCTCACCCTCTCACCCAGGCCACACCCTCACACCCAGGCCACACCCTCTCACCCAGGCCACACCCTCACCCAGGCCACACCCTCTCACCCAGGCCACACCCTCTCACCCAGGCCACACCCTCTCACCCAGGCCACACCCTCTCACCCTCTCACCCAGGCCACACCCTCACACCCAGGCCACACCCTCTCACCCAGGCCACACCCTCACCCAGGCCACACCCTCTCACCCAGGCCACACCCTCTCACCCAGGCCACACCCTCTCACTCAGGCCACACCCTCTCACCCAGGCGACACTCTCTCACTCAGGCCACACCCTCTCACCCAGGCCACACCCTCTCACCCAGGCCACACCCTCTCACCCTCTCACCCAGGCCACACCCTCTCATCTAGGCCACACCCTCTCACCCAGGCCACACCCTCACACCCAGGCCACACCCTGTCACCCTGGACCCTGGACCCTCCCTTGCCCCACGTGGTTTCCTGCTGCGGTCCCAGCCTCCCAGGCCAACCCTTCTCTGTCAGTTGCACCCCATAGATGACCAGTTGGATGCACAGACACATGGGAACACACACGGATACACACACTGACACACATGGACACACACAGACACGTGGACAGACACACATGGACACACACCTGAGTGCACACAGACATGGACACAATCACAGAGACATGTATGTGGATGCACGTGTGGACAGCACACAGGCACCGCCACACGCACACAGAAAGCACCACGTGCACAAACCACACCCTGAAAGGAGCCCAGAGTGGAGGCTGTGCTGGGAGAGGAGGGGCCCAGCCCCAGGACAGGACGGGCAGAGGGCTGGGGGCAGCTCTGGATTCCCACAGGTTGGGCAAGGTCCACATGTCTGGGCACAGCTCTCGGGCACCCCTTGTGATGATCTGTTGACTCCAGGGGCCATCCCGGGTCCAGACTTCTCCTGAGGGCTCCAGGCAGGGAGGCCAGCCCCATGCTCTTTGAGGGGCCCCCAGGCTGACGAGAGTGAGGCTGAGCAGGAATGGGACCCAGGGAGCCGGGCTAGGCAGCCACGGGCCATGCAGCTGATGGAAGAGGACACTCCCCGGGCCAGGGGCCACCACCTGCCGTGGAGCAGGGAGTCGGGGTGGGACAGAGGTGAGGAGCCCACAGAATCGAGTGCAAGTGACCAGCAGTCAGCAGAAAGCTGTGCAAAATGGTGCAAGACAAAACCCCAACCACCTGGGGGTAGAAGGATGGACAACAGGGGCAGGGGGCCAGACTCCCCCACACAGCTGCCTGCAGCTCAGGGGCCTCCGCCCCCATGGCCAGGCCAGCTGGAGGGGCCAGAGGGGAGGCCACCCAGGACCAGGGCACCAGGCCCAGCTCCCTCCACTCCCTAAAGGTGGCCAGGCCTGTCCTCCCCACCTTGACGCCAGGCCAGGGGGCTGACCACCGCTGCCCACAGAGCTGGCGCTCGAGGACCTGTGTGCGGAGGAAGCTGAGAGCGAGGAGCTGGAGGAGACCTGGACCAGCCTCCTTGTCTTCATCGTGCTCTTCCTGCTCAGCGTGAGCTATGGTGCCGCCGTCAGCCTCTGCAAGGTGGGCATGGACGCCCCACTTCCGGGCGGGGTGCCCCGAGAAGGGGAGCCCCAGCTGGGCTCAGAACCCGCCTCACATGTGCCTTCCCCCAGGTGAAGTGGGTCCTGGACGCCATCCTCCAGGGGCAGCCCCAGGGCTCCCAAGGCTACACCAATGTCATGCAGCGTCCACTGCCTCCTGGTGTCTGAGCATCCCTGCGGCTGCCAAGCTGCCCTGGGAAGGAGAAAGGAGCTGACAAGCACTGAGGGCCTCAATGACCAGCGTGCAGGCGTCCAGGCAGTCCAGCCCAGCCTCAAGGTCACGGGCAGCGAGGAGGCCCATTCACAGCTCCCACAGCCAGCCTACTTAGGGAAAAGTCCCAGGAGAGCATCTGCCCCCTCCAGGGACCTGGGCTGGGAGTGGACACTGACCACCCTAGGCTCCTCCCAGGCCCCTGCGGTGGGGACCACATCCTGACCAACAGAAACGCCCCCAAAACACAGGGAGGGCCTGGAGCTCACAGCCCACCCCATGCTCAGAGTCCAGAGCCTACCTAAGACTCAAGAGCCCCAGTCCAGCCCAACCAGCATCTGAGTCCAGCCCAACCAAGCCAAGAGCTCCCTCCCCAGCCTCTGTCCTGCCTCCTTGCCCCAGGTCCAAGGGCCCTGCCCCCCACCCCTGCCCTGTCCCCATGTCCACCCTCCCTGCTGCCCACCCCCAGGCACTGGGCCTGCAGAATAAGGGGGCAGGGAAGCCCTTCTTGGGAGAGCTGTGGGGGTTTTCAGGGCTGCAGGCAGGGCCTCCAGAGTGGGAGGCAGGTCCCACAGCACAGGGGCATTACCACAGGGCCTGCCCTGCGGCCGGCTCAGCCCAGGCCCACCCCAAACACCCCACTCAGCCCAGCAGCCCAGCCCAAACCACTCCCACTCAGCCCAGCAGCCCACCCCAAACCTCCCCCGCTGTGGCCTTGTCTGACCTCTCTCCCCTAACTTTTCCAAGTAAAGTTTGTTAAAGTGAAAAATCCCATGAGCATACTTCAGGGGAGGTACTTGTGGTCCCATGGAAGTGGGAGGTACCTCCACCCAAGGAAGAAGGCAAGGAGCAGAGGGAAGCAGGCAGAAGACAGCTCTGGGTCCTGAGCACCCAAGTGTCCAGCCAGGCCTGATTCAAGCATCCTTTGATGCCCAAAGAGACCCTGCCTCAGCCTCCACCACACCTGCTCCACTGGCCTCCAGTCCAGACTCACCGCCCTTCCCCATACGGAGGTCAAACAACAGTCCCACTCCCAGCAGGCAAACCCTAAAGGGTCAGTCATGGTCAGCGCTGACAGGAGGGACCATTCATGGTGAAGGCCCTTCTGAGAGCCGCCATCCATGCTAGGAGACCACGCCCCATGGACACCAACATAGACCAAGCAGCCTGCAGGGATCGAGCGTAGAACACCCATGGTTGGGCAACTCTGAGGTTGTCCAGAGACACCAAAAGTCTGATCCAAATAGAACGTGAGACCAGGAGAGAGCCTCATACAAGGCCACAGCCACAGCCCTTGCCGTGCTCCACCCTCACAGGTGAACATGACGCAGTTGCACAGACCCGTACAGTCTCAGGAGACAGGCCTGAGACCAGACCCTACCTGCAGGGCTCTCTCAAGCCAAGGCCAGGTACCCTCCTCCCTGTCCCCTGAGCTGGGACTCCTGAGGGCAGAGTGGGGTGTCTTCTCTCTCTGACTTGCACCCCAGACCATGAGACCCACTGGGGACCCCAGAACGAGGGCCACGAGGGCTCAGCCCTGTGAGGTGGGTGTCACCACACACTGACCACACACCTCCAGAGTCAGGAGGGAAAGGGGTGAGGTAAGAGAGAGAGGGCCCTGGGCTGAGCAGGTGGAGTTTGCCAAGTGCAGTAAGGGATTCCCTGAAACTCCAAGGGCAAAACCAGTGGCAGGAGCTGAGCTCTGCTCAGGTAGAGACAAGAAGACCCCATCTATCACTCCTGAGGTCAGGGAATCCTCCCCAGCTGCACCTGTGAAGGAAAGCTCCTCCAGGGTCACAAAGGGAGAGTGTAACCCATAATCAGTGTGGTCAAACGTCCAGTTAGCCTGTGCTAGAATCTTCCTCAGTAAAAAATGCATATGCATATGGGGAGGGCCCAAGGACAGGTCAAGTGTGGGAAAAGAGGCGAGATAATCGGCCAGAGGAGAAAAAAACCAGAAGAACTGCCCCATAGACATGAGTCAACACACACATGGGTCTACACACACATGAGTCTACACACACATGAGTCTACGTACACATGGGTCAGTATACAGATGAGTCTACGTACACATGGGTCTACATATACAAGTCAACACACACATGAGTCAACACACACATGAGTCTATGTACGTGCGAGTCTACATATGCGTGAGTCAGCATACACGTGAGTCAATGTACACGTGAGTCTACATGCATGTGAGTTAACACACACGAGTCTACGTACACATGGGTCTACATACACGAGTCAACACACACACGAGTCAACACATGAGTCTATGTACACATGGGTCAATGTACAGATGAGTCTACGTACACATGAGTCTACACACGAGTCAACACATGTGAGTCTACATACGTGTGAGTCTACATACGTGTGAGTCAACACACACATGAGTCTACACACACATGAGTCAACACAGACATGAACCAACATTGTCATCAGTCAATACAGACATGGGTAAACACACACATGAGTCAACACAGACATGAGTCAACACACATGTGAGTCTACATACGTGTGAGTCTACATACGTGTGAGTCAACATACACGTGAGTCTACACACACATGAGTCAACACAGACATGAACCAACATTGTCATGAGTCTACACACACATGAGTCAACACACACAGGAGTCAACACACACATGGGTCAGCACACACACGCTGGCAGCCTCTTCACTGCACCCCCCCCGTTAGGGAGGACGCCCGCACCCTTTCTCCCCAGGCTGGTCTCCCCGCCTGTTCGGCCTTGAATAAATAGGCCTCTTCTCTGCGTGCTGTCCACATGCTGCGCTCTGTCTCTAACCATAAACGTCACACCTGTATTTACAGTGTTTGCCTCCTCGGAACACTCGTGCTTTCAAATGAGGCGAGAGCCAGGCGGCCCTTCCTTCTAGTCCGCAGCCCCTGGTGCTCTAGCTGCTAGGACTCCGGGATTTCATCCAGGCTGTGCAGGTCCAATTCCAGGACAGGGAACTAAGCTCCGGCTTCAGGACCGCTCCCTGCTGTCTCTCCGAGGACAGTGGCAGGCAACCCCTGTAGTGGGGCTGGACGGTGAGTGCTCAGCCAAAAGCAGGGCCACAGAGAAGGACAAGAGAAGGGTTATGCCAGCCAGCTGGGCTCTGAACCAGTGACCCTGCTGCACGTGCCCTCCCAGCAGCAAGATGCCAGCTTCTCAGGGTCCCCTCTGTCCCTCCTCCTCTTCTTTCTCCATTAACCCACCACTGAACGATGCCCCCCCCAGAAATTATGCCCACGTCCTAAGCCCTGGAACCCATGAGTGTGACCTTATTCAGTCTTTGCAGATACGATTAAAGGATTTTAGGATGAGATTGTCCACATGGGCCCTAAATCTAACGACAAGAGTCCTTACAAGGGACAGAGGAGGAGAGGTCAGACTCAGGGCGGGAGGTCATATGAGGACAGGGGCAGAGATTGGGGCGATGCCTGGGATGCCTGGGTGGTTGAAAGCTGGAGGAGGTAGGAAGGCAGGGCAGAGCCCTACCCACACCTTGATCTCAGGCATCTGGCTCCAAGTGAAAGTCACTCAGTTGTGTCCAACTCTTTGTGACCCCATGGACTATACAGTCCATGGAATTCTCCAGGCCAGAATACTAGAGTGGGTAACCTTTTTCTTCTCCAGGGCCTCTTCCAAACCCAGGGATCAAACCCAAGTCTCCCTCTGGCTCTAAAGCATGAGATTAAATTTTTGTTGTTTTGAGCCCTGCAGTGAGGTCTTTATCATGGCCCCAGGACCCTCACTGCCAGCCAGCAGGCCTTGGCCATGCTGAGGCCCCTCCTGCTTCTGAAGAAGCCCAGGAGGACTTGTCCAGTGCCAGCTCTTTCCTCTCCAGCCTGGACCCACATTGAACAAGTCCCTGACTCCCGAAGGTGCTCAGTGAATCTTACCAACAGTGCCCACTAGGACTTAGACCCTTCCCCCAAACCCTACGGCTCTCAGTCCTATAGACCCCATGTCCATCCGTCTCAAGTCCAAGCTCTTCTTTCTGCCCAAAGCTCCATGCCCATCTGTGACCTTGGTAGGGTAGTGTTGCCTGTATGGGGGCACAGGATGCTGGAGAGGGCAGCCCCCAACCCCCCACCACCTTCCTCTGCTTCCTGCATGCCCGCCAGGCCACACGTGACCACACGTCCTGAGGCCTGTCCCTCCAGCTCTCTCGGGGACAGCACCAGAGGACATGAGGGACACAAGGACCCCCAGAAGGCACAGAGCCCTGGGCACTTGAGGGCCGGCAAGAAGAAGGATTCTCGGAGCCAGCCATCCACGATGCAGACACCACTGGTACAGTGGGCGTGGGGTGGACCAAAGGCCAGCCGGCAGCCTGGGAGGAAATGTCCCTTGTGGGTGGCACTATGGGTGACCCAGGGTTCATGATAGACCCCAGAGCCAGGGTGTGTGTGCCCACCTGGCATGCTGCCCTGGGCTCCCTTTCCTCCATCCATCTCCTCCTACCCTCCGGGCCCCACCCCTGCCCCAGGGAAAAGCCGGTCTCTCCCTGAGGCCCAACATCTCCACCTGCCAGCCGCCCTCCCCACAACGGTATTCTTCCCGGGAGGGGACTGTTGGTCCCTGTATTGCTCCAGAACCTTCTGTGTGTGAAGAAATGAAGGAACAGGGCTTCCCTGGTGGTCCACTGGTTGAAAATTCACCTTGCAATGCAGGGCACACCAGTTCGACACCTGGTCCAGAAAGACCCCACCTGCCGCAGAGCAACTCAGCCCGTAAGCCACAACTACCGGGCTCTAGAGCCCAAAAGCTGCACCTGCTGAGCTCACCCAGAGCCCGTGCTCCACAGGAGAGAGGCTGCCACAGCGAGAGCCTGCGCACCACAGTCAGAGCAGCGCCTGCTGTCCACAACCAGAGAGAGCCCGCACACCACGACCGAAGACCCGGCACAGCCAAAAGTTAAAAAACAAATAAACTTTATAAGAAAACAGATGCAAACCAAACCCCTCAGCCCACTGTGTGCCCAGGCAGGGGCCGCCTCCTGGGGCCACCAGGGAGACCAGGCAGGGGCCGCCTCCTGGGGCCACCAGGGAGACCAGGTGCCTGGGCAGCTGGAAGGGCAGCTGGCGGGAGTCCTGGGCAGGAGACAGGGCGGAGGCAGCAGGGGCAGGAGGCCAGCCACCCCCACCACACAGGACTCCAGACTCCAGACAGGGGCGACCCCCACACCCCGCTCCAGCTCCAGTCAAGGACCCCGCCACTCCCAGAGGAAGAGGAAGGGTTGTGGCCAGGCTGGAGAGGCCCCACCCCCACAAGCCGCCCTGCACCCTGATGGTCTAGGAGGCCTGCTTGCTGGGGTCACCCTGAAGTGCCTGTCCCTTGGGGCGCCAGCCTCTGCTGACCCGTGCGGCCTCCTCCCCCTCCAGCCTCACTTCTTCTCCACTCTGGGACCATGTCTCCCTCAGTGATCCGTGGCCCCTGACTCTGGCTACTGTGGTCCCTGACTCTCTGGCTACTGTGGCCTCTGCTTCTTCCACTGTGGCCTCGGCTTCTTTCCACCTCGGCCCCCAGCACAGCCCCATGGACAGCCCCCTGGGGCCGTGACCCCCCACCCATGGTGCCTACCTCTGCACCCACAAGGTCTCAGGCCAGGGTCAAGTTCCTGGGGGTCCCACAGTCCAGGCCACACACACCTGGCCCCACCACAGCCAGACCACAGACCAGACATGACGTGGAGGCAAGCGGCCACAACTGGCGGGACAGGAAGTGGGTGAGTGACCCCATCTATGGGGTCACGCAGCCGATCCCAGCCTGCCCCTCACAGCATCAGCCTCACCAACAGCCCAAATGGCCCAGAGCGGGGCAGGGTCAGCTGAGACTACACAGCCATCAGGAGGGCCTGGACAAGCCTAGGCCTCCACCCACTCCGGCGCCTCGGGGCAGGCGAGCAGAGGGACCTGCAGCGTGGGGCTACGTGGCCAGAAGGCAAGGGCCCCTCCCAGCCACACGGGCCCTTGGGCAGCCATGAGCAGGTGGGTCCCAGAAGCTGCTGGGAGTCCTCTCCTCTGTAGTTGGGCATTCTAGGGCCTCCTGGGGTGGGAGGACAGAGGACAGGCTCCAGAAAGAAAGGCAGACCGCCGCCCACCAGACACAGAGCAGGGTGCTGCACACAGCAGGCTGAGCTGGGCTGGGAGTTGAGAGCTGGACTGGCCTGAACCAGGCTGGGCTAAGCGAGCTGAGCTGAGCTAGGCTGAGCTGAGCTCAGTTAGGCTAAAATGGACTGAGTTGGGCTGAACTGGGCTGAGCTAGGTGAGCTGAACTGAACTAGGCTGAACTGGGCTGCACTGGGCTGAGCTAGGTGAGCTGAACTGAACTGGGCTGAACTGGGCTGCACTGGGCTGAGCTAGGTAAGCTGAACTGAACTGGGCTGCACTGGGCTGAGCTAGGTAAGCTGAACTGAACTGGGCTGCACTGGGCTGAGCTAGGTAAGCTGAACTGAACTGGGCTGAATTGGGCTTAACTAGGCTGAGTTGGGCTCAATTAGGCTAAAATGGACTGAGCTGGGCTGAACTGGGCTGAACTAGCCTGAACTGGGCTGAGCAGGGCTAAGCTGGGCTCAGCTGGGTGAACTGAGCTGAATTGGGCTGAAATGGGCTGAACTGGGCTGAACTAGCCTAGGCTTGGCTGAGCAGGGTCGAGCTGGCCTGAGTTGAGTGAGCTGAGATGAACTGGGCGGAACTGGACTGAACTGGACTGGGCTAGACAAGCTGAGCTGAACTGGGCTGAGCTGGGCTGTGCTAGGTGAACTGAGCTGAAATGGGCTGAACTGGCCTAAGCTGGGCTGAGCAGGGTTGAGCTGGCCTGAGCTAGGTGAGCTGGGTGAACTGGGCTGGACTGCGCAAGCTGAGCTGAACTGGGTAGAGCTGAGCTGAACTAGGCTGACCTGGGTTCAATTAGGTTAAAATGGACTGAGCTGAGCTGAACTGGGCTGAGCTAAGTGAGCTGGGCTAAGCTGAGCTGAGCTGGGCTGAGCTGGGCGAACTGAGCTGTACTGGGCTGAAATAGGCTGAACTGACCTAGGCTGGGCTGAGCAGGGTTGAGCTGGCCTGAGCTAGGTGAGCTGGGTGAACTGGGCTGGACTGGGCTGAACTGGACTGAACTAGGCTGAGCTGGGTTCAATTAGGTTAAAATGGACTGAGCTGGGCTGAACTGGGCTGAGCTAGGTGAGCTGGGCTGAGCTGAGCTGAACTGGGCTGAGCTGGGCTAGGCTGGGCTGAGCTGGGCTAGGCTGGACTGAGCTGGGCTGAACCAGGCTGAGCTGAGCTGAGCTAAACTGGGCTGAGATGAGCTGAGCTGGGCTGAGCTGGGTGAACTGAGCTGAACTGGGCTGAAATAGGCTGAATTGGGCTGAGCAGGGTTGAGCTGGCCTGAGCTAGGTGAGCTGGGTGAACTGGGCTGGACTGGGCTAAACTGGACTGAACTGGGCTGGGCTGGGCAAGCTGAGCTGAACTGGGTAGAGCTGAGCTGAACTAGGCTGACCTGGGTTCAATTAGGTTAAAATGGACTGAGCTGGGCTGAACTGGGCTGAGCTGGGTGAGCTGGGCTGAGCTGAGCTGAATTAGGCTGACCTGGGCTGAACCAGGCTGAGATGAGCTGAGCTAAACTGGGCTGAGATGAGCTGAGTGGGGCTGAGCTTGGTGAACTGAGCTGAATTGGGCTGAAATGGGATGAACTGGGTTGAACTGGGCTAGGCTGGGCTGAGCAGGGTTGAGCTGGCCTGAGCTGGGTGAGCTGGGCTGAACTGGATTGAACTGGGCTGAAATGGGCTGGTCTAGGCAAGCTGAGCTGAACTGGGTAGAGCTGAGCTGAGCTAGGCTGACAGAGCTGAGCTGGGCTAGGTTGGGCTGAGCTGGCCTGAACTGGGCTGAGACGAGCTGAGCTGGGCTGAGCTGGGTGAACTGAGCTGAACTGGGCTGAAATAGGCTGAACTGACCTAGGCTGGGCTGAGCAGGGTTGAGCTGGCCTGAGCTAGGTGAGCTGGGTGAACTGGGCTGGACTGGGCTGAACTGGACTGAACTGGACTGAACTGGGCTGGGCTAGGCAAGCTGAGCTGAACTGGGTAGAGCTGAGCTAAACTAGGCTGAGCTGGGCTAAGCTGGGCTAGGCTGGGCTGAGCTGGGCTCAACTGGACTGAACTGGGCTCAGCTGGGCTGAGCTGAGCTGAACTGGGCTGAGATGAGATGAGCTAGGCTAAGCTGGGCTGAACCAGGCTGAGATGAGCTGAGCTGGGCTGAGCTGGGTGAACTGAGCTGAACTGGGCTGAAATGGGTTGAACTGGATTGAATTGGCCTAGGCTGGCTGAGCAGGGTTGAGCTGGCCTGAATTGCATGAGCTGGGCTGAACTGGGCTGAACTGGGCTGAGATATGTGAGCTGAGCTGAACTAGGCTGAGCTGGGCTAAGCTAGGCTAGGCTGGGCTGAGCGGGGATAAACTGGGCTGAGTTGGGCTGAGCTGGGTGAACTGAGCTGAAACGGGCTGAACTGGGTTGAACTGGCCTAGGTTGGGCTGAGCAGGGTTGAGCTGGCCTGAGCTGGGTGAGCTGGGCTGAACTGGGCTGAACTGGACTGAACTTGGCTGAACTGAACTGGTCCAGGCAAGCTGAGCTGAACTGGGTAGAGCTGGGCTCAATTAGACTAAAACGGACTGAGCTGGGCTGAACAGGGCTGAGGTAGGTAAGCTGAGCTGAACTAGGCTGAACTGGGCTGAACTAGACTGAGGTTGAAAGGTTGTTGCTGAGCTGTGAATGATGCTGGAATTCTTGGCCTCCGGAGTAGAGGAATTCAATCCAGGGCCAGTGACGAGGCTTGATCTCTCAGAGCTTTTGTGTGATAAAGATTTATTAAAGTATAAAAGAGAGAGAGGCAGCTTCTGACATAGACATCAGAAGGGGGCAGAAAGAGGACTCCCCTGCTAGTCTTTAGGAATAAGTTACATGCCTATCAGAAGGCTGTTAATTAGAGAAAGGAAATGTCTCAAAAGTCAGAGACTGGCACCAGGCCCCTCACCCACACCATGCATTTTGAGATGACGTTGACACAAAGTGAGTCATCCCAGGCCATAAAATGATTGACATGAATCTTAAAGAAAGGCAGGTTTCCAAGCACATGTGTGGCCTGGATAACATCGCTTAAGACAACATCTGCATGGGTAAAATATACTGGTTTGTCAGGTTGGTTCTGAGTCTTAGGTGGAACTGACTTGAAGACAGAGTATAGAGTAAATACATAGTTCATTAACACAGCTCAAGAAAAACATTTCCATAGGAAAAATGCATCAGTTAGCTCAAGGTTGGAGCCAAGTTAAGTTCAGGTGGAACCAGGTGTCGTCATGGCGACACGGAATTTTAAAAGAAACCTCCTTCTAAGTTTGTACAGAGAAGGGAAAAATCTGAGGCCTGTGGTCTGCTTCCTCTTGCCGCTGAAGAGAGAGGAGAAACGTCTGACCCTTGCGGCCTGTTTCCTCTGGAGAGCCCTGGCCTTCCTGCCCGTCGCCCTCTCAGTTGGTCTAAACTGGGCTCTTCTTGGCTGAGCTGAGATTAACTGGGCTGTACTGAGCTGGGCTGAATTGGGTTGAAATGGTCTTAATTGAGTTGACCTGGGCCGAGGTGGGTTGAGCTGGGTTAAAATGGACTAATCTAGGCTGGGCTGGGCTGGGTTGAATGTGGGTGACTGGGCTAGTGCCTGAGTTGACCTGGAGGCGTGGGTTGAGCCCTGCTGTCCAGCCAGATAGCACCCCGTGTTTCCTGGGGGCACACAAGGGCCATGCAGCCCCAGGGTGCTCCTCTGACTCTCCCCTCTGCCTTCACTTGTTGACAGGAAGGGGACTGTGAAAACACAGGTGTAGCCCACGCCCTCTGTAGGGGCCATCCAGGGGGCAGCCCTGAAGGACTGATTTGTTACTGGGCTTTCAGCCTCAAAACCCTCGTAGTCCATGGAAGCCAACTGCTGGTTTAGAACGGGTGGGGGGATTCATCGGGGCGGGAGCAGGGGCAGGGGGGTATTGTGACCGAGACACTACCCAGGGAGTGGGAGCGGGACCCAGAAGGCAGGCTCCCCCTCCCCACCGGAGCCCCAGGACAGCCAAGCTAAGCCCCCACAGACTCAGCTTCGAGCCCAGGCTGCTGTCTCTGCTTAGCCCGCTCTCTCCTTCGAGCCCAGGCTGCTGTCTCTGCTTAGCCCGCTCTCTCCTTCCCACGATCCCCCACACCCTGGGGGAGGGCAAGCTGGGCCCACCACACAGAGGGCAGCTGAGGCTCCTACAGTGCCCACAGCCTCAGCTGGTCAGCGAGAGAGCCCTGTGTCAGCCAGGACCCCTGCCCGGGAGTGGCCTGACCCAGAGGCCCCGTCTGAAGGGCGTGTGTGGTCCCCATGCTCAGAGCCCTGAGGGGGCATGCTCAGAAATGGCTCGCCTGGACTCAGGTGGGCACTGCCGACCCCAGAGGCACCTCGTACAAGCTGTGTGACCTTGGGCCGGTCACTCACTCTGTGTAAAGGAAAGGTGGCCGTCGCCCTGTGTTTGTGGGGCTGTCAGGGGTCCGGTCAGCAGAGGGCTGCTGTCTCACAGTGAACCCTGTGTTTCAGAGAGTGAAGCCAGCCCCAGCATCTTCCCACTGAGCCTTGGGAACGACGACCCAGCCGGGCAGGTGGTCATCGGCTGCCTGGTCCAGGGCTTCTTCCCATCGGCACCCCTGAGCGTGACCTGGACCCAGAGTGGCGACAACGTGTCCGTCAGGAACTTCCCCGCCGTGCTGGCCGGGAGCCTGTACACCATGAGCAGCCAGCTGACCTTGCCGGCCAGCCTGTGCCCAAAAGACAAGTCCGTGACCTGCCAAGTGCAGCACCTCTCCAAAGCCAGCAAGACCGTGGACGTGCCCTGCAAATGTAAAGGTCAGAGGGCAGGCTGGGGTGAGGCCCCGTCCTCCCACCCCAACCCAACGTGGACCATTTTCCTGTGGGCCCTCTACTCAGACAAGAGGGGATTGAGCCCCCAGTGGGGGTGCCATGAGGGGCCCGGGCTGGTGCTGGAGGCCAGGGGAGGCGGGCAGAGGGCTCACTGACCTGACCTGCCTCTCTTTCAGGTTGTCCTGAGTGTCTCCCATCAAACTGCGAGCCCAGCCTGTCCCTGCAGCCTCCAGCCCTCGAGGATCTGCTCCTGAGCTCCAACGCCAGCCTCACGTGCACACTGAGTGGTCTGAAAAGCGCCGAGGGCGCCAGCTTCACCTGGAGCCCGACAGGCGGGAAGACCGCCGTCCAGGGGTCGCCCAAGCGCGACTCCTGCGGCTGCTACAGCGTGTCCAGCGTCCTGCCGGGCTGTGCTGACCCCTGGAACAGCGGACAGACCTTCTCCTGCTCTGCCACCTACCCCGACTCCGAGGGCTCACTGACCACCACCATCAAGAAAGACACAGGTGGGCCTGGACCACCACGTGGGCGGCTGGGCACACTCCACACACAAGACACCCCCCCCAAGCCTGCCCCTCCCTCTCCAGCCCTGCCCACCCCTCACAGAGGGAGACTGAGGCACGGGGGGCCCAGGGCACAGGGGCGCGCTCTCCTCGATGTACGACCCCTCACCCCTGACCCACTCTCTGCCCTGCAGTGAACACGTTCCGGCCTCAGGTCCACCTGCTGCCGCCGCCGTCGGAGGAGCTGGCCCTCAACGAGCTGGTGACGCTGACGTGCCTGGTGCGGGGGTTCAGCCCCAGGGACGTGCTGGTGCGCTGGTTGCAGGGCAATCAAGAGCTGCCCCGCGAGAAGTATCTGACCTGGGGACCCCTGCCCGAGCCCGGCCAGAGTGTCGCCACCTTCGCCGTGACCAGCGTGCTACGCGTGGACGCCGAGGTCTGGAAGCAGGGGGACACCTTCTCCTGCATGGTGGGCCACGAGGCCCTGCCCCTGGCCTTCACCCAGAAGACCATCGACCGCCTGGCGGGTAAACCCACCCACGTGAACGTGTCCGTGGTCATGTCAGAGGTGGATGGGGTCTGCTACTGAGTGCCCCCGCCCCCAGCCCTTGAATAAACTCCATGCTCGCCTGAAGCAGCTCCGCGCTTCCCTGCGGCCGCCTGTCTGTCCGTGCTCCTCCTCGGGGTCTGCGCACACTGGGAGGGGGCAGGTCCCACGAGGAAAGCCACAGCGCCAACCCTCTCCAGGCCTCGGCGTCCCCTCAGCCTGGCGCTGGACATGCCTTCACGGCTGTGCACGTGTGTGTGCGTGTGCACATGGGTGTGAGCGCAGCAGTGAGGGCTGAGCTAGGGCTGACCGTGCGAAGCAGACACAGCCTGGTGGGTACTGGGAGCAGGGGCCGCGGTAGGGAAGGGGTGACGCGGTCACTTGTAGTTCAGGAAGCTGCCTCTAGGGGCAGCTGGCAGGCACGAGCCAGTCAGAGCGGGGAGCCTGCCGACCAGAGACTGGAGGAGAAGAGGCTCAGAGGGCTGGACACCAGGGGCCCCGCGCCATCCTCTGCACAGGAGAGCCCCTGACGGAACAGAAAGGGGCCACCCCGCCCGGAGCACAGCTCTCCCCACCCCACACCCACCGCTCTGCACGTGTACTCAGGGGTGCACGCACACACGCACACATGCTCTCATGTATGCACATGTTCTCTCTCTCACACACACACACACATGCGCGCGCGTGCGCACACATGCACGCCTGAGCCCTGCAGGTGCAGGAAGTTGGCAGCCCAGACCCAGCTCCAGGAAGGCTAGGGGAGCCCCCGCCCAAGCGCCCAGAAGTTCCCCAGGCCCAGCTCCACTGCCCCAGGCCCCTCCTGGCCTCAGCACCCCCCGTCGGTCCAGCTGGGCACAGCTCAGGGGCCTGCCGCAGAAGCCCAGCACCTGCTCCCTGCTTGGCCCCCAGATTCACGTCTCCTATCCCTTCCTGAGCCCAAGTGTGGCCCAAACCATAGACAGTATGGCGGGCAGAGGGAAGGGTCAGAAGAGAGCTCCTCCACCCAGGGACCCTCGGTAGCTTCTGCTCGGAGCTCCGGGCAGGAGGGGAGCCTGGGGAGGCGGAGCCCAGGAGGACAGGCCATGGCTGCTGTGGGGCGCCTGCTCCAGGACCCCCCGAGGGGCAGCTGAGCCCCTGCTCTCGTTCAGCACCTTCAGGGCCCGCCTAGGGGACATGGCCTTCTGGCTGCCTCTCTCCTCCCAGGGCCAAGGTGGGCTGGAGGCCCCTGCCAATGCTGGCCACTGCCCCCTCTCAAGGGCCAGCCCCCAAGGGCAGTGGGTGAAGCAATGGGGATGTGCTGCTGCAGAGAAGGTGGACCCGCTGCCAAGAGCCAGTGCCTGGCCACAGGAGGAGCTCTCTAGAGAGATGGGGAGGAGGGAGGGTCAGCAGACGAGGGTGGAGCCAGCAGACAGCACAGAGAGAGCACGTAATGGACGCAAGGGCGGACAGACAGGTGGACAGGAGGACGGACGGGTGGACAGACGGACCAACAGGTGGGTGGATGAGTGGATGGCCAGACAGACAGATGGGTGAGCAGATGGACAAATGGATAGACAGAGAGCTGGGTGTATGGAGGTTGGATGGGTAGGTGGGTGGACGGACGGGTGGGAGGGCGAAAGAGTCGACAGGTGAATGGGTGGGCAGGTAGTGGACGGATGCAGAGGTGGGTGGGTGAATGGATGGATGCCTGGATGGGTCAACTATGGCAAGCAGGTCCAGACCCCACTTAACAGGCAAGGCCTAGGCCTGGGAGCCCGAGCTGGGGCTTTCACCTGGGCCTTCCTTGTGTTCCTTGTAGCTTTATCAGCCATTTCCTGGGAGAGCAACCAAGCCCCTGGGTCTTGTCCACCCAGCCCCGGGCACAGTGAGAGACAGACCGAGCTCCGTGTCCCAAGCTGGAGCATCCTGAGGGTGTGTGCGGCTGGCCTCTGGCCCCACCCAGGGCCCAGGCCAAGAAGGTCCAAGCGCAAGGGCTTGCCAAGGACACAGGCGAGGCTGGGAGTCGGGAGACTGTGGCCTTTAACTCTCCTTGGGGCAGCAGAGCCGTGCCCACCCTCCTGCCCTGCCACGTCTCTCCCTGAGGGGTCCTGAGACCCCAGATGAGGGAGCCCCGTGGGTGTCTTCAGAGCTGCAGGGTCCTGGCCCCTCCCTGGGTGTCTGCAGCCTCAGTCCTGAGACCGGGCACTGGCTGCCCGTGTCCCCTCCTGAGAGTCGGGGCAGGGGAGGGCGCTGGCCTGGCCCCGCCCAAGCAGGCCCAGGCCTGGCAAAGCCTCTGTGTCTTACAGAACCTCAGCCCTGGCTGGTGCTGGACCTGATGCAGGGCAGCCCCGAGGAGGACAGCCCGGAGGCCAGCCTGTGGCCCACGACCGTCACCCTGCTCACCCTCTTCCTGCTGAGCCTCTTCTACAGCACAGCGCTGACCGTGACGAGCATCCGGGCCATGCCGGACAGCCGGGAGGTCCCCCAGTACTGAGCAGGAGCCAGCCGGGCAGGTGGGCAAGGAGGCAGAGCCTTGGGCTGAGGGGTGGGAGTGCCCAGCCTCACCAGAGCTTGACTGTCCCTCCCCAGTGGGGGACTGGCCTCAGAGGGGGATGGTGCCTGCACAGACACTAAGGGCTTGTGCAGGCCAGGGGCAGACCCTATGTGCCCCTCCAGGGCAGGGCATCCACTTCCCTGGGTGTGGCCTTCCCTGGACTCAGCCAGTGTACAGCAGGCAGGCCATGCTGGGGACAGGGCATTGGCAAGGACCCTGCCCACCTCGGGAGGCCACCAGGCCCTGACCCCTCTCGTGTTGGCAGGAAGGAAAGTTGAGGAGCCTCCAGACAGCCCAGCTGGATAACAGGCATCAGTCCCGGTCAGAAGCCACAGCTCCACCCACAAAGGCCTTCCTTTCTGGTGCAATAAATTATCCCAAAGGCAGACGTTTTCAGACTCTGAATGAAAGGAGGGGAAGAAGGGGGGCAGAGGCTCTGGAGACACAAATGCCTGCCTCATGGATGAAGGAGGGTCTCAGATGCATGGATGGATCATGAGCTGATTCTGCCCCAAAAATATTAGGCAAAGACTGGAGCTGTGCTTCATCAAACAGTATAAAGTGAGACCTCTACAATAACTGAGCTCAAGTTCTTGGCCCTGATCACTGAGCCTGGTCCTGATCACTGGGCCCTGGTCCTGGTCACTGGGTCCTGGTCCTGGTCACTGACTCCTGGTCCTGATCACTGGGTCCTGGTCCTGGTCCTGTTCACTGGGTCCTGGTCCTGATCACTGAGCCCTGGTCTTGATCAGTGAGCTCTGGTCCTGGTCACTGAATTCTGGTCCTGGTCACTGAGCCTGGTCCTGATCACTAAGCTCTGGTCCTGATCACTGGGTCCTGGTCCTGATCACTGGGTCCTGGTCCTGAACACTAAGCCCTGGTCCTGGTCACTGAATTCTGGTCCTGGTCACTGAGCCTGGTCCTGATCACTGGGCCTGGTCCTGATCACTGAGCCCTGGTCCTGGTCACTGAGTCCTGGTCCTGATCACTGGGCCCTGGTCCTGGTCACTGACTCCTGGTCCTGGTCACTGGGTCCTGGTCCTGATCACTGGGCCCTGGTCCTGGTCACTGACTCCTGGTCCTGATCACTGGGCCCTGGTCCTGGTCACTGACTCCTGGTCCTGATCACTGGGTCCTGGTCCTGATCACTGAGCCCTGGTCTTGATCAGTGAGCTCTGGTCCTGGTCACTGAATTCTGGTCCTGGTCACTGAACCTGGTCCTGATCACTAAGCTCTGGTCCTGATCACTGGGTCCTGGTCCTGTTCACTGGGTCCTGGTCCTGATCACTGAGCCCTGGTCTTGATCACTGAGCTCTGGTCCTGGTCACTGAATTCTGGTCCTGATCACTGGGCCTGGTCCTGATCACTGAATTCTGGTCCTGATCACTGGGTCCTGGTCCTGATCTCTGAGCTCTGGTCCTGATCACTGAGTCCTGGTCCTGATCACTGAATTCTGGTCCTGATCACTGGGTCCTGGTCCTGATCTCTGGGCCCTGGTCCTGATCACTGAGTCCTGGTCCTGATCACTGAATTCTGGTCCTGATCACTGGGTCCTGGTCCTGATCTCTGGGCCCTGGTCCTGGGCCCTGGGCCCTGGTCCTGATCACTAAGCTCTGGTCCTGATCACTGAGCCTGGTCCTGGTCACTGAGTCCTGGTCCTGATCACTGAGCCTGGTCCTGGTCACTGAGTCCTGGTTCTCATCGCTGGGCCCTGACCCTCACTTGGCCCTGGTCCCCATCAGTGGGTTCTAGCCCTCATATTCTGTCCATTCATCAGGAAGCCTCTGTTCTTTGGCTTCATCACTTGATCTTAGATCCTGAGCCCTAGTCTCACCCGGTGGGTCCTGGACCTTAAACTTTATAAAAAGTGACTCACATGGAGGAAGAAGAACCTCCCAGGGACCCTGAGGCTCCTGGAGATCCTCTTGGTCTGAACACAGAATGGAAATGAGGTGATGCCCCATCACTGACTTCACCTCTTCCAGGGTCCAAAGGTGTTTGTAGATGCTAGGTCGCCTTGATGGAAAGAAAACTGGCCCAGGGCCCAGGGTACAGGAACCAGAACCCCGTCCACAAGGGTCGCCAGGCAGAGTTACCAGAGGGGGAGGGCTTGGGTGCAGGGGTGGGGGAGGATGGGGGAGGCAGTGGTGTTTGTGTCCTCTTGTTTTTCTCTTTCTTCTCAAGCCTCCTGCCTCTCATCACCTGCTGAAACATTCAAAATAGCTCTAGGTGGCTACTGAGTCATTGCGAGCACAACCCAACCCAGGTGTCCCAGCCAGGCTACTCTTCTGAGAATCGGGCCCCTAAACCGAGACTTGGCCAGGTGGGCCTGGGGCCTGGGCCCAGGGCCAAAGCCCAGGGGAGTCCTGGGGGGGCAGTGAGTTCCCCAAGGCCTGGAGAGGGCCCTGTCCCCTCCCCCACCAGCCCCCATGGGCCTAGGATCAGCCAGGGTCCTCCCAAGGTCAGCTGGGGGATAGCCTGTTATCTGATAACAGGGGATATCCTGGCTATCAGCCATCACTGGCTAATAGCCAATATCAGCCTAGAATCAGCCAGGATAACCAAGGTCAGTCTAGGGTCAGTTGGGATCAGCCAGGATCAATCAGGGTCAGGTCTTAGAAAGCCCAGGGTCAGCCAAGATTAGGCAAAGTGTCAGTGGGTCAGGTCAGTTAGCTCTAGGTCAGTCAGCGTCAGCTAGGGTCACCTCAAGGTCAGTCAGGGTCAGCCACCAGTTGGACAGTGCCAGGCCAGGGTCAGGCAGGGTTCCACCAGGATCTGCATAGGTTGTTCTGGCATCCACCTGGGTTGGGCCAGGTCAGAGTGCTCTTGCACTCAGGACCCTTCAGGGTGTGGGTCCCACGCTGGCTGAGCCCACGGCAGAGCCAGGCCCAGGTATGGGGCCCAGCCATGGGGCCCACCAGTGACTCTGCCTGTCCCAAATCACACGCACCCCATGCCTCCTCTTCCCTCTGTGGGCCCTACAGCCAGGGGTGGATGGTGGGCTCAGCCCTGGGACCCCCGCAGCTTCCCCCAGACCACAGACCAAGATAGAAGCAGCCCACAGGGCGCACGGCAGGACCCCTCTCTCACACAGGGGCTCAGAGGGGTCAGGGAGGGGCCACAGCACCGGGGTCAGCGAGAGGGACGGGGCTGCAAGAGACAGAGGTGGGAGAGGCGTGAGAGACGGGGACAGAGGGACAGAGGCGGGAGAGGCGTGAGACAGGGACAGAGGGACAGAGAGGTACAAGAGACAGACGGGAGAGGCGTGAGACAGGGACAGAGGGACAGAGAGGTACAAGAGACAGATGGGAGAGGCGTGAGACGGGGACAGAGGGACAGATGTGGGAGAGGCGTGAGACAGGGACAGAGGGACAGAGGCGGGAGAGGCGTGAGACATGGGGACAGAGGGACAGAGGCGGGAGAGGCGTGAGACATGGGGACAGAGGGACAGAGGCGGGAGAGGCGTGAGACAGGGACAGAGGGACAGAGAGGTGCAAGAGACAGACGGGAGAGGTGTGAGACATGGGGACAGAGGGACAGAGGCGGGAGAGGCGTGAGACGGGGACAGAGGGACAGATGTGGGAGAGGCGTGAGACGGGGACAGAGGGACAGAGGCGGGAGAGGCGGGAGAGGCGTGAGACAGGGACAGAGGGACAGAGAGGTACAAGAGACAGATGGGAGAGGCGTGAGACGGGGACAGAGGGACAGATGTGGGAGAGGCGTGAGACAGGGACAGAGGGACAGAGGCGGGAGAGGCGTGAGACATGGGGACAGAGGGACAGAGGCGGGAGAGGCGTGAGACAGGGACAGAGGGACAGAGAGGTGCAAGAGACAGACGGGAGAGGTGTGAGACATGGGGACAGAGGGACAGAGGCGGGAGAGGCGTGAGACGGGGACAGAGGGACAGATGTGGGAGAGGCGTGAGACAGGGACAGAGGGACAGAGGCGGGAGAGGCGGGAGAGGCGGGAGACGGGGACAGAGGGACAGATGTGGGAGAGGCGTGAGACGGGGACAGAGGGACAGAGGCGGGAGAGGCGGGAGACAGGGACAGAGGGACAGAGGCGGGAGAGGCGTGAGACGGGGACAGAGGGACAGAGGCGGGAGAGGCGGGAGACAGGGACAGAGGGACAGAGGCGGGAGAGGCGTGAGACAGGGACAGAGGGACAGAGGCGGGAGAGGCATGAGAGATGGGGACAGAAGCAGACAGGTGCATAGACCAACCAAAGAGAAACAGAGACGCCAAGAGAGGAAGAGACAGAAAGGGCCTTGAGGTGGCACAGACCTCTGTGCAAGCCCCTCACACGCTCACTCACACTCACCCACACGCTCCTCACCCCAGGCCCTTGGGGCACCTGGAGCCCCGCTCAGGCTCACTCAGGCCCGGTCCTATCCTTCGGGGCTGAGGGCTGCCAGGTGTCTGCGTCCACTGGCACCGCTCACTAGCCATGTGCCCCTGTCCTGCCTCAGGGGTCTCTTCTGGGAGGTGGGCACGTGCCCTCTGCCCAGGAAAGGCCCCGCACACACGTACACGGCGCAGGGTCAGCCAGGATCAGCCAAGGTCAACCAGGGTCAACCAGGGTCCTGCCTTAGAGAGCCCAAGGTTAGCCAGGATTCGGCAAAGGTCAACCTGGGTCAGCCAGTGCGGGAGCCCAGGGTGGGGTGGGGGCAGAGGTCAGACAGTGCCTGGGAGCAGCCAATGAGCCCTGGGTCAGAGGGGGGCCTGAGCGCACGTGGGCAGGGCGGCTCAGGGACCCTCCTGCACCCCTGGGATTAAACCCCGAGGTCTCTGGGATCCTTGGCCCTCCGCCCTGGGCGCTGACCTCCAGGCCTCAGGGAGAAGCCCACAGGCCTGTCTGGGCCCCGAGCATCAGGCTGGCGAGGGGGACACCATCTGTGGGGAGGCCCGGGGACCCTGGGGCACTGGGGCCTGAGCCCCTGGGCTGAGACCCAGGCTGATGCAGGGCCCCCTTGAGGGGCTGACACCATCTAGGGGGGTGGGAAGTGCTGGGGACCCTGGGGCACTGGGGCCTGAGCCCCTGGGCTAAGACTCGGGCTGGTACAGGGCCCCCTCAAGGGGCTGACAGCCGGGGCTGGAGGCCGCTGCCCCCTGGGCGGGCTCTCATAGGTCCTCATCAGCCAGCCCGGCCTGAGGGTGGTGATGGATGCTGCGAAGCCAACAGATGGGGCTCTGGGGGCCATTTCCAGGTGGGGGCCCGGGAGGGGCCGTGCAGGAGCTGGGTTCTGAGAGAGTGTCTGACCCGTGAGCAGCCAGGGGGATAATGAATGGGGTGGGGGAGCAGTGAGGAGGGGCAGCAGGGCTGGAGAGGCTGGGGGGCTGGTTTACTCTGATGGCCCCCAGGTGCAGGCATGAGCAGCTGGACCCCTGTCCCCCGGGCAGCCAAATGGGGAAGGGACCCGGGTCCAGGCAGAGACGGGGATGTGGGGCGGTGGCCCCATCCCATCGGGGTTCACGGAGGGCTCCCATTCCTCCAACCTTTCACGTGTCACTGGGAACCTTCTGGAAGGAGAGGCACCCTCAGCTACTGTGTGGCAAGTGCAGGGCACAAGGCGCCCTCCCATTCTTCACGTTTTCAGAGCAGCCGCTCAGTCCCCGGGGCCAGAGGCCCGTGTGGAGCTGCACCGCGGCCCTTCCACCAGGCAGCCGTGGCCTCCACATCACCCCCCTCCCCTCGGCTACACGACCTCTGCGGCCACAGCCCAAGTTGCTGGCCAGGCGGCCAGGGCTGAAAGGCCCTCCGGTCTGCCCGTCACCGTCGCCGAGGCCAGGGGACACCCAGGCCTCCGCCAGCACCAGCCCCTCAGAGGCACCTCCCTCCAGGCCAGTGATGCTCTGTGGCCACCAGGAACTGGGCCTGGCTGCAGCCTCTAACACCAGTGGCGGAGTCGGTGCCCAGACCCTGTGGGCCCTCCCACTGCCCAGGGCCGCTGGGTGCTGTGTCCTGGCTGACCAAGGGCACGGGCGGCTGAGCAGGCCTCAGAGCGACACATTCTCCTCCAGGGGGCCCGCCCGGGGGGGCTGCTGGGGGCTTCCCTGGGGGCTCAGTGCTGAGCTGGCAGAGATGATGGCGGGCTGGGGGCTGCCGTGCCGGGGTCTCTGGGCCACGAGGCCAGGCCGGGGCCTGGGCCTGCTCCCTTGCAGCCCCTGCCCCCATCCCCCCACCCCCAGGCAGGTGCGAGGCCCTCTCAGTTTCTCCCCAGGCCACTCATCTGGGGCACACTCGGCCCTGCAGGGCATGCAAATGGCTGTTTGTTCCACACTGAAAAACATGTCTGAGCCTCTGCGGCTATTTCCAGAAATAGCCTGCGCCCACGCCCCACCTGCAGCCCCAGCTCTGACCCTCCAGGGTGCCAGGCTGGCCTGGGGCTCAGAATTCGGGGGACCCTGCACCCCCGGCCCCAGGACAGTGCCCACTGACCCCCAGGGCAGCGACCACCCTGGTCACAGAGGCTGAATGAGCTAGGGCGGCCCTCAGCTTGTCTCTAACGTCATCACCCTGGCCCCCAGGTTCCCCCACATCCCCGCACTGGGGGTAGAACAGGACGTGCTGTCTGCCCCTGGCCTGGCCGTCCCCAGTGACAGGCCGGGGAGAGGGCCTGAGGTCACACACCAATGCGCACTGTGGCCCCCAGGCCTGCAGGCCCAGGGCAGCCACAGCCCTGACCCCTCATCATCCCGCCCGGCACGGCCCTGTCCACCCCCGTCCATCTCCATCTGAGCCTCTGGCTCCAGGGCTCTGACGCCACGTCCCCTTCTTCTGACACCCAGAGCTCGCCCTCTCTCTGTCTCTCTCTCTGTCTCTGAGACTGTCTGTCTCTGTGTCTTTCTGTGTGCCTGCATGTCTGGTTTTTCCTGTCCTGTGTCCATTTCTCTCTCTCTGCCTGACTCTCTTCTGGGTGTCTGTCTCTCTGTGTCTCTCCCTGTCTCTGTCTCTGTCTCTCCCTCTCCCTGTCTCTCCCTGTCTCTGTCTCTGTCTCTGTCTCTGTCTCTCCCTGTCTCTGTCTCTGTCTCTGTCTCTGTCTCTCCCTGTCTCTGTCTCTCCCTCTCCCTGTCTCTGTCTCTGTCTCTGTCTCTCCCTCTCTCTCTCTCCCTCTCTCTCCCTCTCTCTGTCCAGTGTGGGACTCGGGGGCTGGGGGCGTCCCGAGAGGCTGGGGGCTCTGAGAAGTTAGGGGCTCGCAGAGCCACTTTGGCTCAGAGCCTCCTGTCCTTGGAGGCTGGAGCTGAGGTTCACGGGGAGACCCGGGCCTGCAGGCGCTGGATGAGCCTGGATGCACCTCGACCCAGGTCCCTCGCCCACAGGCCCCCTCAGTAAGGTTCTCAGATGGACCCTCAAGTGTGCCTATCAGCGCAGGGGCCGCACGGAGGGGCAGACACAGGGTGATGTTGCCATGTGTGTGGTGGGCACGCCAAGACGGCCCTCCCAGCTGCGTGTGTGTCTGGAACGCCGGTGACTGGCAGGCAGAGTGCCCCTCTCCACCTCCCTTGGTGCTCCCCACCTGCTCCTGGCCCTCACCCTGACATCGTTGCCTCCACTCGGAGCCCAGGTCTATCCACACAGCCGCCCCCCTGCACCTGGGCTCCATCAGCCCCCGCCCCACCACCCTCTCCCTGCCTGGACCCAGGTCCCTTCTCCACACAGCTGCCAGGGGTACAGGGTCCAGCTGCTCACGTCTGCAACTGGGCACCATCAGAGCAAACAAGCCCCCCAGCCCCCCAGCCCTGCCGCCCCTCCTCACCGCTCCCTCACCCCATTCATTGTCCCCCCGGCTGCTCATGGGTCAGACCTTCCCTTGGACACCAGCCCCCGCACAGAACGCCCCGGGCCCCCACCTGGAAATGGCCCCCAGATCCCTGTCTGTTGGCCTCGCAGCATCCATCACCATCCTTAGGCAGGGCTGGCCGACAGCCCAGCTCTGAGTACCCGTGAGAGCCCGCCCAGGGGTAGCAGTCCCCAGCCCTGGCTGTCAGCCCCTCAAGGAGGGCCCTGCACCAGCCCGGATCTCCAGCGCCCCAGGGCTCAGGCCGCAGCGCCCCAGGGCTCAGGCTGCAGCGCCCCAGGGCTCAGGCCACAGCGCCCCAGGGTCCCTGGGCTCTCTAGATGATGTTCCCGCAGCCAGCCCCATGCTCGGGGCCCAGACAGGCCTGAGGGCTTCTCCCCGAGGCCTGGAGGTCAGTGTCCAGGGCGGAGGGCCGGGGGATCCCAGAGACCTCAGGGTCGGACCCTGGAGGTGCAGGAGGGTCCCTGAGCCGCCCAGCCCACCTGCGCTCAGGCCCCGCTCTGACCCAGGGCTCTTCCGCCGCTCCCAGGCGCCGGCTGACCTCTGCCCCCACCCCACCCCGGGCTCCCGCACAGTGTGTGCGTGTGTGGGGCCTTCCCTGGGCAGAGAGCACATGCCCACCTCCCAGACGGAACCCCTGAGGCAGGACAGGGGCACATGGCTAGCGAGCAGTGGGGCCAGTGGATGCAGACACCTGGCAGCCCTCAGCCCCGAAGGACATGACTGGGCCTGAGTGAGTCTGAGTGGGGCTCCAGGTGCCCTAAGGGCCTGGGGTGAGGAGCGTGTGGGTGAGTGTGAGTGAGTGTGGGTGTCTGTGTGTTCACCTTCGGTGTGTGAGTGAGTTGGTATGCTCTGGGTGTGTGGGGAGGGAGCAGAGAGAGTCTGGGGGATGTGCGTCTGTATTCCGTTTGTGAGAGTGTAGCAGGGGTGGGTGTCATGTTCAGTGTGTGTGTCTCTGAGTGTGCTTCTCCGTGTGCGTGTATGTGAGTTGTGTGTGTGTGTATTCACAGGACACCTGCTCCGAGGCCCCCACTTACCCTGAGGCTGAGTCACAGGGCCACCACCCAGCTCAAGCTGCACCCCGACCCCACGGGGCTCCTCAGCACCCACACGCCGACCCCTCCTCCTAGGCAGGGGGACTCTGTTTGGGGCTCAAAGTCTGGGACTCTGCCCAACTAGAGAGGAGCTGGAAAATCCCACAGGGTCCAGCCCTCGACACTCATGTGCACAGATACACACACACAGGCCCGGACACAGGGCTGTGCCCCACACCTGCCCAGGCCTTCCCCGCCGTTGTCCAGCATGAGCCCCCATCACAAACGGACGTCTCCTCTGTCTGTGCCAGGCTGTGCTGGACACAGGCCACGCCCGGCCACCGCCACCCCCCCCACCCTGAGAGGCACACAGGGAACCAGGAGGGACCCAGAGCGTGGACAGAGGCCTTGTCCTGGGGGTGATGACAAGCCAGGCCTGGAAGGTGAAGGGAGCTGGCCGGGAGCCCCCAGTGCATACCTTACACACCTATACATATCTACACACACCTGGGCACACCTGCACACTCTAAGATCTACACACACCTACTCCATGCAGGTCGTGCTCACATCACACGCCTTCACGCTCTCCCATGCGCACAGGCATGTTTGCACTCACACGCACACGAGTGGACTGTGGGCCCTGAGGTTTGCACTCGGGGTCAGAGGAGGCTGGCCGAGTGGGTCCCTCGGCTTCCCCAGCCCCCTGGGCACCCCGAGCTCAGTCACGGGGCCACGGGGAGGGGGCTGCTTGGGATGTGGAGTGGGGCTAACGGGCAGCTCTAGTCCCCTGTGTCTGGGGACCCCTGGGCAGCAGCACGAGGCCACAGCAAGTGTGTGCACATGTGTGTGCTGTGTGTGCACACACATGTGGGGCGTGAGAGCATGGCCGGGCCTGCTGTTTCTGAGCCTCACTTTCAGCCTCACCCCAGGGAGACTGTGGTTCTGGAAGGTTCCCTCTGGCAGAGCCATGGGCCATACCCAGACCTCCCCACCAGGGCCAGAACCCAGGCCTGGACTCCACATGCTGCCTGGGGCAGGGGCCACACACCCTGCGGTCCCCTCAGGACCCTCTCTGGGGGTCTTGCCCTCTGCCCTCTCTGGGGAGGCCAGACGTGGGCTCCCCTCCCCCAGCCCAGACTGAGGAGCAAGGCCCAGTGGGCACTGGCTGCGCCCCACCCCCGCCCCACACAGCACAAACACACTTGCAAATGTTTCCAAAAACAGGCCAAGGCTGAACCGCAGAGCAGGTGGGGACCAGGGTGGAAAGCCCCACTCACCCTGAGACCGAAACAGCAGAACCCGGACCCCGGGCATTTGCATCACTGGGGGAGGAGGCCAGGCTGGGCCAGATGGCTGGGGTGGTTCCTGACCACTCTGCCCCCCAGCCCTGGCCCCAGGCCCAGGCCCCGGCCCCGACCTCTCCCCACAGCTGGCCCAGCCTGTGGGGTGGCCAGGCCCCGAGTGACCAGACACCCAAGACAGATCTCAGAGAAATGCCTGGTGGAGGGGGCCCTGAGGGTCGGGGGAGGCCAGGTCCAGCCCCTACGAGCAGCGCCGGGCACCCTGGGAGTGGCTTCACAGGCCACTCAGGGACAAAGCCCCGGGCCCAGGCTCTGGGCCCACCCAGCCTGCAGCTCCAGCCTCATGACCCTTCACGGCCCATCTGCCACCAAACCTTTGTCCCTGCTGTGCCCAGAACAGGCACTGCCCAACCCATGACAGCCCGCACCTCAGCCCATGAAGGCCCCTGTGAGACTCCCCTCACAGGGCAGACTCGGGTCCCCCTGCCCACAGACTGAGACCCCCAGAGGAGCAGAGAGGGTGCAGTGACTGTGGAGAGGAGCCCCCACATGCCCCTCGTCTGCAGGAGCCAGCCATGCCTGCATCCACCTCCCCAGCAGGCCCAGGCCCTCAGGGAGGCTCACCTGTTGAGGGGAGGCCCTGGGAAGAACCCCAAGGCGTGCCCTGGGGGACAGGGGTCCCTGGGAGGGTCCTCCTCACACACACCGTCTCCCACAAACATGGCCATGCAGACTCAAGCAGACACGCAGACACACACAGAGGAGACACAGAGGTGCACAGAGACACACGCAGAGAGACACAGAGACACAGAGAGACAGAGAGACAGAGAGACACAGAGACACAGAGACAGAGACACACAGAGACACAGAGACACCGAGAGACAGAGAGACACAGAGAGACAGAGACACAGAGACAGAGAGACAGAGACACAGAGAGACAGAGAGACACACAGAGACACAGAGACACAGAGACACACAGAGAGACAGAGACACAGACACATAGACACACAGAGACACACAGAGATACAGAGAGACAGAGACACACAGAGAGACAGAGAGACACAGAGACACAGAGACACACAGAGACACAGAGACACACAGAGAGACAGACACACAGACACACAGAGACACGGAGGTGCACAGACAGGCCACATCCCAGAGAAATGCCTGGTGGAGGGGGCCCTGAGAGTCAGGCGAGGCCAGGTCCAGCCCCCACGAGCAGCGCAAACATGGCCGTGCAGACTCAAGCAGGCACGCAGACACACACGGAGACACAGAGGTGCACAGAGACACACAGAAGTGTAAACACACTCAGGGACTCAGACACACTATACGACACACAAAGAGCTACCAACACACAGACACACCACAGGCCCCAGAGGCACAAGCGCATGAGGCAAACGTGTGCTCACACAGACACCCTGGCACACCTGACGCACGCACACAGACACCCTGGCACACCCTGACACACACAGACACCCTGGCACACCCTGACACACACACAGACACCCTGGCACACCCTGACACACACAGACACCCTGGCACACCCTGACACACACACAGACACCCTGGCACACCCTGACACACACACACAGACACCCTGGCACACCTGACGCACACACACAGACACCCTGGAACACCCTGACGCACACACACAGACACCCTGGCACACCCTGACGCACACACACAGACACAGAGGCAACCTCCCAGCCACCAGCACATCCTCAGAGGCTCACAGTCAGCCACAGTCACAGAAACAAATGCACTCAGACACCCTCACACACACACCTCTAAGAGACTCACAGGAGCCGAAAGAACATGCTTGACCACCATCATGAGACAGGCTCACACAGGCACACAGACTCACAAGGAACACAGGCTCACAAGGCTCACACAACACATACACACACAGGCTCACAGAGGCTCACATAGGCACACAGGCTGACAGGCTCACACATGTACAAAGTCTCACACAGGCACACAGGCTCACAGAGGCTCACACAGGCACACAGGCTCACACAGGCTCACAGAGGCTCACACAGGCACACAGGCTCACACAGGCTCACAGAGGCTCACACAGGCACACAGGCTCACACAGGCTCACAGAGGCTCACACAGGCACACAGACTCACACAGGCTCACAGAGGCTCACACAGGCACACAGGCTCACACAGGCTCACGGACTAGCACAAGTACCCAGGCTCACAGGCTTACACATGCAAAATGGCTCACAAAAGCTCACACAAGCTCACAGGCACACAGGGGCACACAGGCTGACAGGCTCACACAGGCACAAAGGCTCTCAGACTTACACAGGCTCACACAGGCACCCAGACTCACAAAGACACAGGCTCACACTAGCACATAGACTCACACAGATTCACAAGCTCAGACATAGGTTCACAAGCTCACACAAGGACACAGACTCACAGGGCACAGGTTCACATCGGCACATAGATTCACACAGATTCACACGCTCAGTCATGGGCTCACAGGCTCACAGAGGCACACAGACTCACACAGGCACACAGATTCAAACAGGCTCACAGGCTCACACAGGCTCACAGCTCACAGAGGCACACAGACCTACAAAGACTCAAAAATGCTCAAAGACTCACACGGACACAGAGGCTCATACAGGCAAAATAGCTCAAAAGGGATAACACCAACTCACACAGGCACCTAGGTTCACACAGGCACATAGGACCACACAGATACACACATTCTCACAGACACAGAGGCTCATACAGGCACACAGGCTCACACAGGCTCACAGGCACACAGAGGCTCACACAGGCACACGGACTCACACAAGCACACCGACTCACACAGGCACACACAGGCACACAGGCTCACACAGGCACACACAGGCATACAGAGTCACACAGGCACACACAGGCACACAGGCTCACACAGGCACACAGACTCACACAGGTACACACAGGCACACAGAGACACAAGCACACAGACTCACACAGACACACAGGCTCACAGAGGCACACAGGGTCACACAGGGTCACAGGCTCACAGAGGCTCACACAGGCTCACAGGGGCTCACACAGGCACACAGACTCACACAGGCTCACAGGTTCACACAGGCACACAGGCTCACAGAGGCACACACATTCTCACAGGCACACAGGCTCACAGAGGCGCACACAGGCACAAACGCTCACACAGGCACAAAGGCTCACACAGGCACACAGGCTCACACAGGCACACAGACTCACACAGGCACACAGACTCACAGACTCACACAGGCTCACACAGGCACACAGACTCACAGACTCACACAGGCTCACACAGGCTCACAGGCTTACACAGGCACAGAGGCTCACAGGCACACAGGCTCACACAGGCACACAGGCTCACAGGCACACAGGCTCCCACAGGAACACAGACACACAGGAACACAGGCTAACATGGGCACACACTCACAGAGGCTCACAGAGGAACACCAGCTCTCAAGACACAGGCTCACAGAGGCAGAGGGACCCACAAACACTCACATAGGCTCACACAACACACACACACACACAGAGGCTCACAGGCTCACACAGACACACAGACTCACACAGGAACACAGGCTAACACGGGCACACACTCATAGAGGCTCACAGAGGAACACCAGCTCACAAGACACAGGCTCACAGAGGCACACAGACCTACACAGACTCACATAGGCTCACAGGCTCACACATGTACAAAGTCTCACACAGGCACAAGGCTCACAGTTTCACAGAGGCTCACACAGGCTCACAGAGGCTCACACAGGCTCAAAGAGGCTCACACAGGCTCACAGGCTCACACAGGCTCACAGGCTCACACAGGCTCACACAGGCTCACATAGGAACAAAGGCTCACACAGGCACAAAGGCTCACAGAGGCTCACAAGCTCACAGGTTCACAGGCTCACACATGTACAAAGTCTCCCACAGGCACAAAGGCTCACACAGGCTCACAGAGGCTCACACAGGCACACAGGCTCACAGAGGCTCACACAAGATCACGGACTAGGACAAGTACACAAGCACACAGGCTCAAACAGGCACAAAGGCTCACAGGCACACAGAGGCTCACACAGGCTCACAGGCTCACACAGGCACACAGGCTCACAGGCACACAGGCTCACACAGGCCCACAGGCTCACAGGCACACAGGCTCACAGAGGCTCACACAGGCTCACAGAGGCTCACACAGGCACAAAGGCTAACACAGGCACACAGACTCACACAGGCACTCAGGCTCACACAGGCACACAGGCACACAGACTCACACAGGCTCACACAGGCTCACACAGCCTCACACAGGCTCATACAGGAACACAAGCTCACAGAGGCTCAAACAGGCACACAGACTCACACAGGCACACAGGCTCACAGAGGCACAAAGGCTCACACAGGAACACAGGCTCACACAGGCACACAGAATCACACAGGCTCACAGAGGCTCACACAGGCACACTGGCTCACACAGGCACACAGGCTCACACAGGCACACAGGCACACAGACTCACACAGACTCACACAGGCTCACAGAGGCTCACACAGGCACACACACTCACACAGGCACACAGGCTCACAGGCTCACAGAGGCTCACACAGGCACACACACTCACACAGGCACACAGGCTCACCAGGCACAAAGGCTCAAAGGCTCACACAGGCACACAGACTCACAAGGGTCACACAGGCACACAGAGGCTCACACAGGCACACACACTCACACAGGCACACAGGCTCACCAGGCACAAAGGCTCAAAGGCTCACACAGTCTCACACAGGCACACAGTCTCACACAGGCACACAGGCTCACACAGGCACAAAGGCTCACAGAGGCTCACGCAGGCTCACAGACTCACACAGGCACACAGGCTCACAGAGGAACACAGGCTCACACAGGCACAAAGGTTCACAGAGGTTCACAGAGGCTCACACAGGCACACAGACTCCCACAGGCTCACACAGGTTCACATAGGAACACAGGCACAAAGGCTCACACAGGCATAAAGGCTCACAGAGGCTCACAGGCTCACAGGCTCACACATGTACAAAGTCTCACAAAGGCACAAAGGCTCACAGTTTCACAGAGGCTCACACAGGCTCACAGAGGCTCACACAGGCTACACAGGCTCACACAGGCTCACAGAGGCACACAGGCTCACCAGGCACAAAGGCTCACAGAGACTCACACAGGCTCACACAGGCACACACACTCACACAGGCACCAAGACTCACACAGGCTCACATGGGCACACAGACTCTCACAGGCTCACACAGGCACACAGGCTCACACAGGCTCAAAGGCTCACACAGTCTCACAGAGGCTCACACATGCACACAGGCTCACACAGGCACACAGGCTCACACATGCTCAAAGGCTCACATAGGCTCACACAGGCTCACACAGGCACACAGGCTCACACAGGCACACAGGCTCACACAGACACACAGGCTCACACAGGCTCAAAGGCTCACACAGGCAAACAGGCTCACACAGGCTCACACAGGCACACAGGCTCACACAGGCACACAGGCTCACACAGGCTCACAGAGGCTCACACAGGCACATAGGCTCACAGAGGCTCACGCAGGCTCACAGACTCATACAGGCACACAGGCTCACAGAGGAACACAGGCTCACACAGGCACAAAGGTTCACAGAGGTTCACAGAGGCTCACACAGGCACACAGACTCCCACAGGCTCACACAGGCTCACACAGGAACACAGGCTCACACAGGCACACAGGCTCACACAGGCAACCAGGCTCACAGAGGCTAACCAGGCACACAGACTCACACAGGCACACAGGCTCACAGAGGCACAAAGGCTCACACAGGCACACAGACTCACACAGGAACACAGGCTCACACAGGCACACAGGCTCACAGAGGTTCACAGAGGCTCACACAGGCAAACAGGCTCACACAGGCACACAGGCTCACACAGGCACACAGGCTCACACAGGCACAAAGGCTCACACAGGCTCACACAGGCACACAGACTCACACAGGCTCACACAGGCTCACACAAGCACAAAGGCTCACAGAGGGTTACACAGGCACACAAGCTCACACAGGCACACAGGCTCACACAGGCACAAAGGCTCACACAGGCTCACACAGGCACACAGACTCACACAGACTCACACAGGCTCACATAGGCACACAGACTCCCACAGGCTCACACAGGCTCACACAGGAACAAAGGCTCACACAGGCACAAAGGCTCACAGAGGGTCACAGGCTCACAGGCTCACACATGTACGAAGTCTCACACAGGCACAAAGGCTCATACAGGCACAAAGGCTCACAGAGGCTCACAGGCTCACAGGCTCACACATGTACAAAGTCTCACAAAGGCACAAAGGCTCACAGTTTCACAGAGGCTCACACAGGCACACAGTCTCACACAGGCACACAGGCTCACACAGGCTCAAAGGCTCACACAGGCACAAAGGCTCACACAGGCTCACACAGGCTCACACAGGCACACAGGCTCACACAGGCACACAGGCTCACACAGGCACACAGGCTCACACAGGCACACAGAGGCTCACACAGGCACACAGGCTCACATAGGCACACAGGCTCACACAGGCTCAAAGGCTCACACAGGCACACAGAGGCTCACACAGGCACACAGGCTCACATAGGCACAAAGGCTCACACAGGCACACAGGCTCACACAGGCACACAGGCTCACACAGGCACACAGGCTCACACAGGCTCACACAGGCACACAGTCTCACACAGACACACAGGCTCACACAGGCTCAAAGGCTCACACAGGCACACAGGCTCACACAGGCTCACACAGGCACACAGGCTCACACAGGCACACAGCCTCACACAGGCTCACACAGGCTCACACAGGCACATAGGCTCACAGAGGCTCACGCAGGCTCACAGACTCATACAGGCACACAGGCTCACAGAGGAACACAGGCTCACACAGGCACAAAGGTTCACAGAGGTTCACAGAGGCTCACACAGGCACACAGACTCCCACAGGCTCACACAGGCTCACACAGGAACACAGGCTCACACAGGCACACAGGCTCACACAGGCTCACACAGGCACACAGGCTCACAGAGGCTAACCAGGCACACAGACTCACACAGGCACACAGGCTCACAGAGGCATAAGGCTCACACAGGCACACAGACTCACACAGGAACACAGGCTCACACAGGCACAAAGGTTCACAGAGGTTCACAGAGGCTCACACAGGCAAACAGGCTCACACAGGCTCACATAGGCACACAGACTCCCACAGGCTCACACAGGCTCACACAGGAACAAAGGCTCACACAGGCACAAAGGCTCACAGAGGGTCACACAGGCACACAGGCTCACACAGGCACACAGGCTCACACAGGCACACAGGCTCACACAGGCACAAAGGCTCACACAGGCTCACACAGGCACACAGACTCACACAGGCTCACACAGGCTCACACAGGCACAAAGGCTCACAGAGGCTCACAGGCTCACAGGCTCACACATGTACAAAGTCTCACACAGGCACAAAGGCTCACACAGGCTCACACAGGCACACAGACTCACACAGGCTCACACAGGCTCACACAGGCACAAAGGCTCACAGAGGCTCACAGGCTCACAGGCTCACACATGTACAAAGTCTCACACAGGCACAAAGGCTCACAGTTTCACAGAGGCTCACACAGGCACACAGTCTCACACAGGCACACAGGCTCACACAGGCTCAAAGGCTCACACAGGCACAAAGGCTCACACAGGCTCACACAGGCTCACACAGGCACACAGGCTCACACAGGCACACAGGCTCACACAGGCACACAGGCTCACACAGGCACACAGAGGCTCACACAGGCACACAGGCTCACATAGGCACACAGGCTCACACAGGCTCAAAGGCTCACACAGTCTCACAGAGGCTCACACAGGCACACAGGCTCACATAGGCACAAAGGCTCACACAGGCACACAGGCTCACACAGGCACACAGGCTCACAGAGGCTAACCAGGCACACAGACTCAACAGGCACACAGGCTCACAGAGGCACAAAGGCTCACACAGGCACACAGACTCACACAGGAACACAGGCTCATACAGGCACAAAGGTTCACACAGGAACACAGGCTCACACAGGCTCACAGAGGCTCACACAGGCACATAGGCTCACAGAGGCTCACGCAGGCTCACAGACTCATACAGGCACACAGGCTCACAGAGGAACACAGGCTCACACAGGCACAAAGGTTCACAGAGGTTCACAGAGGCTCACACAGGCACACAGACTCCCACAGGCTCACACAGGCTCACACAGGAACACAGGCTCACACAGGCACACAGGCTCACACAGGCTCACACAGGCACACAGGCTCACAGAGGCTAACCAGGCACACAGACTCACACAGGCACACAGGCTCACAGAGGCATAAGGCTCACACAGGCACACAGACTCACACAGGAACACAGGCTCACACAGGCACACAGGCTCACAGAGGCTAACCAGGCACACAGACTCATACAGGCACACAGGCTCACTAGGCACAAAGGCTCACACAGGCACACAGACTCACACAGGAACACAGGCTCACACAGGCACAAAGGTTCACAGAGGTTCACAGAGGCTCACACAGGCTCACAGGCTCACACAGGCTCACACATGCTCACACAGGCACAAAGGCTCACCGAGGCTCACAGGCTCACAGGCTCACACATGTACAAAGTCTCACAAAGGCACAAAGGCTCACAGTTTCACAGAGGCTCACACAGGCTCACAGATGCTCACACAGGCTACACAGGCTCACACAGGCTCACAGAGGCACACAGGCTCACCAGGCACAAAGGCTCACAGAGGCTCACACAGGCTCACACAGGCACACACACTCACACAGGCACCAAGACTCACACAGGCTCACATGGGCACACAGACTCTCACAGGCTCACACAGGCACACAGGCTCACACAGGCTCAAAGGCTCACACAGTCTCACAGAGGCTCACACAGGCACACAGGCTCACACAGGCACACAGGCTCACACATGCTCAAAGGCTCACATAGGCTCACACAGGCTCACACAGGCACACAGGCTCACACAGGCACACAGGCTCACACAGGCTCACACAGGCACACAGTCTCACACAGACACACAGGCTCACACAGGCTCAAAGGCTCACACAGGCACACAGGCTCACACAGGCTCACACAGGCACACAGGCTCACACAGGCACACATGCTCACACAGGCTCACACAGGCTCACACAGGCACATAGGCTCACAGAGGCCTACGCAGGCTCACAGACTCATACAGGCACACAGGCTCACAGAGGAACACAGGCTCACACAGGCACAAAGGTTCACAGAGGTTCACAGAGGCTCACACAGGCACACAGACTCCCACAGGCTACACAGGCTCACACAGGAACACAGGCTCACACAGGCACACAGGCTCACACAGGCAACCAGGCTCACAGAGGCTAACCAGGCACACAGACTCACACAGGCACACAGGCTCACAGAGGCACAAAGGCTCACACAGGCACACAGACTCACACAGGAACACAGGCTCACACAGGCACAAAGGTTCACAGAGGTTCACAGAGGCTCACACAGGCAAACAGGCTCACACAGGCTCACATAGGCACACAGACTCCCACAGGCTCACACAGGCTCACACAGGAACAAAGGCTCACACAGGCACAAAGGCTCACAGAGGGTCACACAGGCACACAGGCTCACACAGGCACACAGGCTCACACAGGCACACAGGCTCACACAGGCACAAAGGCTCACACAGGCTCACACAGGCACACAGACTCACACAGGCTCACACAGGCTCACACAGGCACAAAGGCTCACAGAGGCTCACAGGCTCACAGGCTCACACATGTACAAAGTCTCACACAGGCACAAAGGCTCACAGTTTCACAGAGGCTCACACAGGCACAAAGGCTCACACAGGCTCACACAGGCACACAGACTCACACAGGCTCACACAGGCTCACACAGGCACAAAGGCTCACAGAGGCTCACAGGCTCACAGGCTCACACATGTACAAAGTCTCACACAGGCACAAAGGCTCACAGTTTCACAGAGGCTCACACAGGCACACAGTCTCACACAGGCACACAGGCTCACACAGGCTCAAAGGCTCACACAGGCACAAAGGCTCACACAGGCTCACACAGGCTCACACAGGCACACAGGCTCACACAGGCACACAGGCTCACACAGGCACACAGGCTCACACAGGCACACAGAGGCTCACACAGGCACACAGGCTCACATAGGCACACAGGCTCACACAGGCTCAAAGGCTCACACAGTCTCACAGAGGCTCACACAGGCACACAGGCTCACATAGGCACAAAGGCTCACACAGGCACACAGGCTCACACAGGCACACAGGCTCACAGAGGCTAACCAGGCACACAGACTCACACAGGCACACAGGCTCACAGAGGCACAAAGGCTCACACAGGCACACAGACTCACATAGGAACACAGGCTCATACAGGCACAAAGTTTCACACAGGAACACAGGCTCACACAGGCTCACAGAGGCTCACACAGGCACATAGGCTCACAGAGGCTCACGCAGGCTCACAGACTCATACAGGCACACAGGCTCACAGAGGAACACAGGCTCACACAGGCACAAAGGTTCACAGAGGTTCACAGAGGCTCACACAGGCACACAGACTCCCACAGGCTCACACAGGCTCACATAGGAACACAGGCTCACACAGGCACACAGGCTCACACAGGCACACAGGCTCACAGAGGCTAACCAGGCACACAGACTCATACAGGCACACAGGCTCACTAGGCACAAAGGCTCACACAGGCACACAGACTCACACAGGAACACAGGCTCACACAGGCACAAAGGTTCACAGAGGTTCACAGAGGCTCACACAGGCTCACAGGCTCACACAGGCTCACACATGCTCAAAGGCTCACACAGGCACAAAGGTTCACAGAGGTTCACAGAGGCTCACACAGGCTCACAGGCTCACACAGGCTCACACAGGCTCACACAGGCACAAAGGCTCACCGAGGCTCACAGGCTCACAGGCTCACACATGTACAAAGTCTCACACAGACACAAAGGCTCACAGTTTCACAGAGGTTCACACAGGCTCACACAGGCTCACACAGGCACAAAGGCTCATACAGGCATAAAGGCTCACAGAGGCTCACAGGCTCACAGGCTCACACATGTACAAAGTCTCACAAAGGCACAAAGGCTCACAGTTTCACAGAGGCTCACACAGGCTCACAGAGGCTCACACAGGCTACACAGGCTCACACAGGCTCACAGAGTCACACAGGCTCACCAGGCACAAAGGCTCACAGAGGCTCACAGAGGCTCACACAGGCACACACACTCACACAGGCACACAGGCTCACACAGTCTCAAAGGCTCACACAGGCTCACACAGGCACACACACTCACACAGGCACCAAGACTCACACAGGCTCACATGGGCACACAGACTCTCACAGGCTCACACAGGCACACAGAGGCTCACACAGGCACACAGTCTCACACAGGCACACAGTCTCACACAGGCACACAGTCTCACACAGGCACACAGGCTCACACAGGCTCAAAGGCTCACACAGGCACAAAGGCTCACAGAGGCTCACAGAGGCTCACACAGGCACACAGGCTCACACAGGCTCAAAGGCTCACACAGGCTCACACAGGCACACACACTCACAAGGGTCACACAGGCACACAGAGGCTCACACAGGCACAAAGGCTCACACAGGCTCACACAGGCTCACACAGGCACACAGGCTCACACAGGCACACAGGCTCACACAGGCTCAAAGGCTCACACAGTCTCACAGAGGCTCACACAGGCACACAGGCTCACATAGGCACAAAGGCTCACACAGGCACACAGGCTCACACAGGCACAAAGGTTCACACAGGAACACAGGCTCACACAGGCTCACAGAGGCTCACACAGGCACATAGGCTCACAGAGGCTCACGCAGGCTCACAGACTCATACAGGCACACAGGCTCACAGAGGAACACAGGCTCACACAGGCACAAAGGCTCACAGAGGTTCACAGAGGCTCACACAGGCACACAGACTCCCACAGGCTCACACAGTCTCACACAGGAACACAGGCTCACACAGGCACACAGGCTCACACAGAAACACAGGCTCACACAGTCTCACACAGGAACACAGGCTCACACAGGCACACAGGCTCACACAGGCACACAGGCTCACAGAGGCTAACCAGGCACACAGACTCACACAGGCACACAGGCTCACAGAGGCACAAAGGCTCACACAGGCACACAGACTCACACAGGAACACAGGCTCACACAGGCACAAAGGTTCACAGAGGTTCACAGAGGCTCACACAGGCAAACAGGCTCACACAGGCTCACATAGGCACACAGACTCACACAGTCACACAGGCTCACACAGGAACACAGGCTCACAGAGGCTCACAGAGGCACACAGACTCCCACAGGCTCACACAGGCTCACACAGGAACACAGGCTCACACAGGCACACAGGCTCACAGAGGCTCACACAGGCACACAGGCTCACACAGGCACACAGGCTCACACAGGCACACAGGCTCACACAGGCACACAGGCTCACATAGGCACAAAGGCTCACAGAGGCTCACATAGGCTCACACAGGCACACACACTCACACAGGCACACAGGCTCACACAGGCACACAGGCTCACACAGGCTCACACAGGCACACACACTCACACAGGCTCACACAGGCACACAGAGGCTCACACAGGCACACAGTCTCACACAGGCACACAGTCTCACATAGGCACACAGTCTCACACAGGCACACAGGCTCACACAGGCTCAAAGGCTCACACAGGCACACAGGGTCACACAGGCTCAAAGGCTCACACAGGCTCACACAGGCACACACACTCACACAGGCACACAGGCTCACAGAGGCACACAGACTCACACAGGCCCACAGAGTCTCACACAGGCTCACACAGGCACACAGGCTCACATAGGCACAAAGGCTCACAGAGGCTCACACACTCACATAGGCTCACAGAGGCTCACACAGGCACACAGACTCACACAGGCACACAGGCTCACACAGGCACACAGGCTCACAGAGGCACACAGACTCACACAGGCCCACAGAGTCTCACACAGGCTCACACAGGCACACAGGCTCACATAGGCACAAAGGCTCACAGAGGCTCACACACTCACATAGGCTCACAGAGGCTCACACAGGCACACAGACTCACACAGGCACACAGGCTCACACAGGAACACAGGCTCACACAGGCACAAAGGTTCGCAGAGGTTCACAGAGGCTCACACAGGCAAACAGGCTCACAGAGGCTCACACAGGCACACAGACTCACACAGTCACACAGGCTCACACAGGAACACAGGCTCACACAGGCACAAAGGCTCTCACAGGGTCACAGGTTCACACAGGCACAAAGGCTCACACTGGATCACACAGACTCCTATAAGCACCTAGGCTCACGGAGGCATACAGGCTCACATAGGCACACAAGCTCTCTCAGATACACACATTCTCACAGGCACACAGAAGCGTAACAGGCTTGCAGAAGCACGCAGACTCACACAGACTCACATGGACACATGCTGATTCATACAGCCTCAGAGGCACAGACTCACAGGGAAAGAGACTCGTGAGGCACTGTTTACAGGGGCGCCCACAGGACCCACAGACTCACACAGGACAGACTCACACAGGAGCCCAAAGGCACAGATAGGCCACTAGGCTCACAAGGGCTCACAGGCTCACACAGGATCACACAGGCTCACACAGACTCACACAAGAACACAGCCTCATACAAGAGCACGCAGACTCCTACAGACTCACACAAACACCCCTGGGCCAACACTGACTCATACAGGCTCAAGAAGCACAGACTCACAGACAAGCAAACTCATACAGCACCACTTACAGAGGCACCCAGACCCACAGTGCCCCACAGGCTCACACAGGCTCCCACAGAGACCCGGCCTCACACAGGATCACAAAGGCTCACATGTCCCACAGGCTCACAGAGACACACAGGCTCACAGAGACACACAGGCTCACAGGGGCACACAGGCTCACAGGGGCACACAGGCTCACAGGGGAACACAGGCTCACAGAGACACACAGGCTCACAGAGGCACACACAGAGACCCGGCCTCACACAGGATCACAAAGGCTCACATATCCCACAGGCTTACAGAGACACCCAGGCTCACACGGGCACACAGGCTCACACAGACACACAGACTCACACAGGATCACACAGACTCACACAGACACACATTCTCACAGAGACACACAGATTTACACAGACACACACACTCACACAGGCTCACACAGGCACACAGGCTCACACAAGCACACAGGCTCACACAGGCACAGAGACTCACACAGGCTCACACAGGCAGAAAGCCTCATAGAGACACAAAACCTCACACAGACACACACATTCTCACAGACACACAGGCTCACACAGAGACACAAGTGACACAGGCACACAGGCTCACACAGGCTCAAAGGCTCACACAGGCTCACAGAGGCTCACAGAGGCTCACAGAGGCTCACAGAGGCTCACGGAGGCTCACAGAGGCTCACACAGGCACATAGGCTCACAGAGGCACACAGGCTCACACAGGAACACAGGCTCACACAGGCACAAAGGCTCACAGAGGTTCACAGAGGCTCACACAGACACACAGACTCACACAGGCTCACACAGGCTCACAGAGGAAAACACGCTCACACAGGCACACAGACTCACACAGGCTCACAGACTCACAGAGGTACACACAGGCAGAAAGACTCATACAGACACAAAACCTCACACAGACACACAGGATCACACTGATACACACATTCTCACAGACACACAGGCTCACACAGACACACAACTGACACCGGCTCACAGGCTCAGGCAGGACATAGATTCTCATAGGAACACAGGCTCACACAGGCTTACAAACTCACATATGCACAGAGGCACACATGCTCACATAGGCACACAAATTCACAAAGGCCCACAGTGTCACAAAGGCCCAGAGACTCACACAGACAGACTCCCTCAGACTCACAGAGGCACCAGGGCACAGAGTCCCACAAAGACTCAACCAGGCTCACAGACTCACAAAGGCACACAAGCACACAGGCTCACACAGACACACAGTCTCATACAGGCACACATATTCACACAGGCTCACACAGGCTCACACAGGCTCACCCAGGCTCACTGGCTCACACAGGCTCACCCAGGCTCACTGGCTCACACAGGCACACAGGCTCACACAGGTACACAGATTCACACAGGCTCACCAGCTCACACAGGCACAAAGGCTCACAGAGACACACAGACTCACACAGGCACACACACTCACACAGGCTCACACAGACACACAGACTTATACAGGCACACAGGCTCCAACTGGCACACAGGATCACACAGGCTCACACAGACACACAGACTCACACAGACACACAGACTCACACAGGATCACACAGACTCACACAGACACACATTCTCACAGAGACATACAGATTCACACAGACACACACACTCACACAGGCTCACACAGGCACACAGACTTATACAGGCACACAGGCTTACATAGGCACACAGGCTCCAACAGGCACACAGGATCACACAGGCACACAGACTCACACAGGCACACAGGCTCACACAAGCACACAGGCTCACACAGGATCACAGGCTCGCACAGGTACACTGACTCACACAGGATCACAGTCTCACCTAGGTGCACAGGCTCACACAGGGGCACAGGCTCACAGGGGCACAAAAGCTCACACAGGCTCACAGACTCCGCAGGCATGCCGGGCACTGAGGCCAGTCACAGGTGAGGGAGTCCAGTGTGGGCCCCTGAGGCGCCCAAGTGAGAGCCCTGCTCAGCCCGGAGAGGCTCGGCCTGCCCCAAGCATCACCCCCAGCACTGGAGCCTCGGCAGCTCTGCACAGTGACACTTGCTCGGACTGGGTCACACTTTGTCAGGACTGAGCCTGGACCTGGGTCCAGACACGGATTTGGGGCCTCCCACCCACCCAGAGCCCCACAGACCTCGGCCCGTGCCACGGCCAGGGGATGGTGTGTGCACGTGTGAGTCTGGGCCTGGACTCACTCACTCACACTCTTCACAGCCACACACGGGAAGCTGGCCGCCAGCCCCGTGAGGCTGAGCTCCCAGGGTCATGGTCCAGCTGACCTGGGCCTGTCCCCTCAGGCCCCGAGCCCGAGTCCCCCGGCTGCTGGGCCGGGCACCTTTCAGAGGGCCCCGTGTTGATGCTCGTAGCATCTGTGCCCTGGGGATTGCTCTGGAACCCACAGCTGACCACAGCCCCGTTGCTCTCGGGGTGAACCTGGCCAGCCCTGCCCTCTCCTGGCCAGCTCGTCTTGCTTTAGAAAAGCGGGAACGTTAGGTTTCTCGAGTCCGGTATTTTGGCGCCCCTCCCCACCCAAACAGGCACACAGGGGGTGGGTCTACTCTGCTGGTGGAAGTGACCCCACCTTGGCTCTGCCCTTTGCCATTTCACCTCCCGGGTTGTGGAGGTTAGGGCCCTTCCCTCAGCAGCGGCCAGTCCAGGGAGGACGGGCAGCCAACAGGCAAAACCCAAATGGTGTCTCTCCCATCAGGCTGTGACCCGTATAGGGAGGCTGGGGGCTCTGCTCTGAGGTGCCTCGTGCAGGGCAGGGCTGGGGTGGATGACACACACAGACCAAGGCCATGGCCCATGTGTGTGCACGCGTGAAAGCTTGAGAAACGGTTCCGGGGTCCCCCAGCCCCTCCACCTACAACGTGGGTCCTCTGGGCAGCAGCCACGCTCCCTGAATCCCAGCACCACCAGACCCCCTTGAAGGCCCAGCCTCCCTCTCCAGGCAGGGACCTAACTCCTGCCACACGGGGACTCCCACCAGGAGGTGTCAAGACTGCTGACCAGGACAGGTGTCCCCTCTCCCGTCCCCAAGCACCAGTCTAACTGCGGGCCCAGCGCCCCTGAATTCTCCAAACGCTGCCCTCAGTGGGCACGCAGCACCGGTGCAGCCAGAGGAGCCCCCGGTGACCCAGGGCCTCGGGGTGACCGAGTACCGCCAGTGAGCTCAGCCCGGCAGGGGCCGGGGTCCAGGCTGAGCCTGGGGCTGGGGTCCGCGGAACCTAGGGCCAGGCTCGGGGGAGCCCGGGGCTGGCCTCAGTGCCGGCATGCCCTCTGGCCACTCCCCGTCTTGCTGCCCAAAGCAGCCCCCGGAGCTGGACCCGCAGCCTCTGAACACGCTGGACTCTGCTGCCCCCGTGTGGCCACTGGCAGCATTGCATGCACTGGACCGCAGGAGGCTCTGCCCAGACCCGGGCCCTGCGGGGCAGGAGCAGAGGCAGGGGCCAGCGGGCGTGGCCAGCACCACCTGGAGGTGGGACTCCAGGTTCACCCTGGAGCCCAGTGAGGGTGTGCACCCTGGACCCCGTGCCCACCCCACGTCCTTGCAGTGCAGGTGAGCTCTGGGGTCCTTGGAACGGCCTCGAGGGAAGGGGCACACGGGGAGCCAGACACACCCGGGGCCTGTGCCCGGGCACCTGCGTTGTCGGGTGTGTGCGGCAGGTATGTCCGCGGCCCTGAGGGCTACAGGCCCAGCCCAGGGCCGAGGGCACGGCCCAAGGGTCGCACTCTGCTCCCTGGTCCACCAGATGCCGCCTGTGTGCCCATGAGGTGACATCCAGGCCCCACCCTGCAGCCCGCTCCCACGGCGCAGCAGGTCCCGGGCAGGTGGTCATATCGGGTGTCCCCGAGGTGAGGCTGGGTGCCCCTGGGGGCCATTCTGCACCTTTGCAGCTCTGCCAAACCTGGGGCATCAGAGCTCTCCACACAGTCCTGGGGCTCTGGGCAGGGGCTCTGTGGGGCACTGTGTGGGAAGTCTGGGACTGAGTCAGGGGGGCGGGGGATCCCCCTGGAGCTGCACCGGGGTCAGGGCTCAGAGCTGCTCTTGGGGCTGGGCCAGGACTCGGTTCTGAGTGAGCAGGTCCATCACAGACATGCAGACTGACCAGCCCTCCTGCATGGCCCACGGGCAGTGCCCACCCAGCAGCACGCCAGGGACGGCCACCAGACCCAGGCCCCAAGCCCATCTGCGACAGGGCAGGACCAAGCCTGGGTCTGGGTCTGGGACCTGGGTGGGCCCCCGTCGGTATCAGGGCCAGGGGGGCGGTGGTTCTGAATGGACACTGTGATGGCCAGTGAGAGGTGGGTGGCTGAGGGGGGCACTGCCCTGGCAGGCATAAGCCTCGCTCCCTGAGTACCTGGGGCACTCAGCCCTCAGCCTCAAAGAATACAGAGATCTGAGGACGGAAGCCCACTATGAAAATCACAAGGAAGAGAAACAAGAAGCCAACTGTCGTTTCCTGTGAAATGAGGAACCACAGAGGCGGACCCCAGGGAGAGGAAAAGCCGGTTATCAGAACCATCAGATGCAGAGCACCCAGGGGAAGCGTCTAGGGCGGTTTTCTAAAGATAAGCACTCGAGCACATTACAGGACGAGGTGAAAGTTTGAGATAAACCAAGAGATTTGAAAAGATCTCCTAGAACTGAAAAATGTTCGACAAGGAAGTCAAAACAGACAAAACAGATAGCACACAGGACCCAGCCAGAGCGAGGACTCGTGTTGGAGCAGACGTAAGGCAGCGGGGGGTTTCCCCAGGGGGTGAAGAACCCACCTGCCCTGGAGGAGTCACGGGAGACGCAGGTTCAACCCCTGGGTCAGGAAGATCCCCCGGAGGAGGGCACGGTAACCCACTCCAGTGTTCCTGCCTGGAGAATCCCACAGACAGGGGAGCCTGGCTGGCTACAGTCCATGGGGTCACAAGGAATCAGACACGACTGAAGCGACTGAGCGTGCAGGCAGCGCAGAGACCCCAAGCAAGAGGGCGTGGGGCAGCAGCACCAGGTGCCTGGAGCCTGCAGCAGGCAGGCCACCCCACGGGACTCATCCTCCAAAGGAGTGGGGATGCGAGAGGCCGGCGCCCAGGGCGGCCCAAAGGAGAAGCGGCGGGGCTCGACACACTCGAGACCCCAGCAGACCCCATCAGGACAGGGTTCGGCCCGCTTGGGCTGCTGTGATCAGCACCAGGCTCCAGGCAGCAGAAAGCGGACTCCCAGTCCTGGAGGCCAGAGGGCTGAGACCAAGGTGGGGCGCTGGGCTCCTCCCGAGGCCGTGGCCTGTAGACCCATCCTCACTGGGCTCCGCCCGAGGCCACGGCGTGTAGACACGTCCTCTCCCAGGCACCACCAGGGCCTGTCTGTGTCCTCACGTCCTCCTCTTAGGAGAACACCAGCCAGACTAGGTTGAGGCCACCCCAGGGACTGCATCTCAACTCGATTACCTCCATAAAGGCCCATCTCCAAGTTCAGCACAATCTGAGCTCCTGGAGGTTAGGGCTGCAACATCTGAATTTGGGCAGACACAGTTCCCTCCATAACATCAAATAAAAACAAAATGCAAATCCTGACACACTGAGGAGAACAAACTGGGTGCCCTGTGACAGTCTGCAGGGATGGGGCGGAGGAGCTCAGGAGGAAGGGTATGCAGTTTCGCCTGTGGCCAATTCGCGTCCATGGAGAGTAAACACCATCACCATATTGTAAAGCAATTATCCTCAAATTAAAATAAATACATTGCTTTAAAAAAGAAAACGGAAGATTTTAGAAGCAGGTGGCCAGGCACCCCGGGCAGGGCAGGCTGAGCATGGCTGCTGGGCAGGGCTCCAGGGCTCAGGTCACAGCGGCAGGTCCGCCTGTCTGGACGCGGCTCCTACACCCGGTCCTGTCCCAGCAGTGACCCCAGGGCGAGACTCGGGGGCCCCCTGGTGGCCGTCCTGCGTCATCACATGCACATGTGGACACAAGGGTGTTTACACTGTGGGGTCTAATTGTTTGCTCCCTGGAAGAAAAGCTATGACCAACACAGACAGCATATTAAAAAGCAGAAACATTACTTTGCCAGAAAAGGGCTGTCTAGGCAAAGCTATGGTTTTTTTAGTAGTCATGTATGGATGTGAGAGTTGGACCATAAAGAAAGCTGAGCCCCGAAGAACTGATGCTTTTGGTCTGTGGTGTTGGAGAAGGTACTTTTTTTTTTTTTCTGTAGATTCTTTTTTTTTTTTTTTCACTTTATAATATTGTACTGGTTTCGCCATACATTGACATGAATCCCCCACGGGGGTACATGTGTTCCCCATCCTGAACCCCCCTCCCACCGCCCTCCCCATACCATCCCTCTGGGTCATCCCAGTGCACCAGCCCCGAGCATCCTGTATCCTGCATCAAACCTGGACTGGTGATTCGTTTCACATATGTCAATATACATATCTCAGTGCCATTCTCCCAAATCATCCCACCTTCGTCCTCTCCCACAGAGTCCACAAGACTGTTCCATACATCTGTGTCTCTTTGGAGAAGATTCTTGAGAGTCCCTTGGACAGAAAGGAGATCCAACCAGTCAATCCTAAAGGAAATCAGTCCTGAATATTCATTGGAAGGACTGGTGCTGAAGCTGAAATTCTGATACTTTGGCCACCTGATGTGAAGATCAGACTCATTTGAAAAGACCCTGATGCTGAGAAAGATTGAAAGCAGGAGGAGAAGGGACGACAGAGGATGAGATGGTTGGATGGCATCACCAACTCGATGGACATGAGTTTGGGCAGGCTCCAGCAGTTGGTGATGCACAGGGAGGCCTGGCGTGCTGCAGTCCATGGGGTCGCAAAGAGCGGGACACGACTGAGCGACTGAGCAACTGAACTGAACTGTGAAGTCTAATGCAGGAGACCGAGGGGGTCCCAGGGCAGCCCCCTCCTGGCACACGACCACCGTCCGGGTATTCCTCTAGGCCTCACCGTGCACAATAAACGCCCTGAGTCCACACTGACATAACCACATAATGGATTCCGAATAAGGCATTGAATGAAACAATTAAAATGGGGGAGAAGAGACAGCTCTCCCTGCAGAAGAACCCCACACCTACGGAGATGCTCCCCTCCCGCAAGCGGAGGGCAACCCCCCCACACCCCGCGCAGGGGGCTTCCTCCTGCACCCGCCTGTCTTTACGGACCCTGAGCGCAGACGGCGGGTAGGCAGCCGCCACTCAGCGGTCGCTGCCTTATGGAGGGACTGGGGCCCCCCCGTGCTCTCTCTCAAGCTGGCCTGGGGCTAGGAGCGCGCTCTCTTCACTCGCACACCCCGAAGAATCTCGTGTGCAGAACTGCACACAGCCCTGTGTGTTCCCGCACGACGTGATTCACACCGACAGCGCCCCTGGTGGCCACGCCCAGCCAGCCCTCGGCTCTGGAGTCGGGGGTCTCGGGCAAGAGCCACAGACTTGGACGTGAGCACGTGGTGTGTGTGTGAGAGGGCCTGTGTTCACAAATGTGTAGCCCTAGCTCCACCCACCGAGCGGTCCCAGGAACAGCGATGAGCACGTATCGGGGGGGCCGGGGAGCAGCCCACGGTTCCGCCTGATGCCCCTGCGGTTTCTGTAGGATCTGCGGGCTCTCACTATGGACGGACGAGCCGCGTCGTCCTGGGGTCCGGCCTTGCAGCTGGGACTTCGGGCCTATGGACGGACCCCTTTGCGAAGGGGTCCAGGCGGCCCGGGGGCGGGCGTGGGGAGTCACCCTGCCCTTCGCAGGGACAGGGCTGGCCATGCCTGCCGTTCGCCACGGAGCACAGCCAAAGGCCGCTGGGCCGGCCTGGCCGCCCGGGGCGGGGGCGGCCAGCAGCAAGGGGCAGCGAGAGCGGCCTGGGTCCCTTCAGTCCGCAGCCACCGAAAGCGCCCCAGCTGCCCGGCGCACGAGGGCACCGCGGAGGTCTAACTGCGCGTCTAGGCGGGCGGGACTCGGCGAGCCCGGGCAGCAGGGAGGCGGAGCCGGAGCGGCGGGCGGCCCCGCAGCCCCGGACCCTCCCCGCCCCTTGGCCGCCTCCGCTGCAGAGCCAGGACCCCCGTGTCCGTCTCCCTGTGGCAGCGGCGGGCGTAGGGGGTGGGGGCGGCGGGGAGCAGCGGAGCAAAGCCCACCCTCCCCGGGTCCCAAGTGCTGACGCTGGAGACACTGGCAGCAGCGGGGCACCCACGACCCCGAAGGCACAAGGGGCAAAGACGACCCCCCGACAGGGCTCCAGCGACCCCCCGACAGAGGCGGCGGCGGCGGCAGCGCCTCCCTAGCGGAACCGAGCCCGCGGGCGCCGAGGCCAGAGGCCTGCGCTGCGCCGCCTGCCGGACGGAAGGGAGGGCTCTGATCCAAAACACCGCCGGGGCTTCCCTGGGGCCTGGGGCTCAGCGGGCAGAGTCAGCCCGCAGAGCTGAAGACCCGGGTTCGACCCCTAGATAGGGAAGATCCCCTGGAGAAGGGATCGGCTACCCACTCCAGTCTTCTGGCCTGGAGAAGTCCATGTGTTCGCAGAGAGTCAGACACGACTGAGCGAACCACCACTTTCACACCACTTGGAAGGTGCCAGCCAGGAACCCCCATTCCCCCTCCCAGTACCGGGAAGAAGCTGGGACATTGTCCCACAAAGAGAAGACGATTCTCCAGAAACCAAGCTTAAAGTCACGGAGTATGAACTGACGGGCAAGTCACACAGCTGTCACGGAGACCCGGCAAGCCACAGGAAGCTCAGAGGGTCACTTCAGTGAGCTCAGAAATAAATTTAATGAACACAAGGAATAATTCACCAGGAAGATTAGAACCTTAGTGTAAAACTAACCAAACAGCAGCGCTGGAGCTGAAGAATTCAGCCAGTGAGATGAAAGACGCATTAGAGAGCGCTTGAAACCGAGCAGCCTGCGCGGAAAGGAGAATGAGTGAGCTCAAAGGTAGAAACCCAGAAATGACGCCAGCAGAAGAGGGAAGAGAATCATGACACCGAACAGGCAGACGTTCCGTGAGTTCCAGCTGACTCTCTCAGGAAGAGCAAGGCAAGGGTGAGGGAATCCCACAGGGAAAGGAGAGGGGAGGGACAGGGTGTTTATTTAAGGAAACCATAGTTGGGCGTGCCCTGGCAGTCCAGGGCTAACTCTCCGCACTTTCACTACCCCAAGCCCAGGTTTGATACCTGGTCCGGGAACTAAGATCCCGCAAGGCACTCGGTGCAGCCAAGAAAGAAAGAAAAGAATAGCTGGGAAGTCCCAAACCTGGGAAGAAACCAGGTACACAAGTCCGTGAAGCTGAGAGAACACCCAATTACCTCAACGCAAAAAGACCTTCCAAGCAACTTTCATCAAAATTGTCAAAAGCCAATGACAAAGAATTTTGAAGACAGCCAGAAAAAAAGATAGTCACCTGCAAAGGAGCCCCCTTAGGCTACCAGCAGATTACTCAGCAGAAACCCTACTGGCCAGGAGAGAGTAGAATGGCATTCTCAAGAGACCGAACGGTTCCTCTACCCAGCAAAGGTGTCATTCAGATACGGAGGAGAAATAAAGGCTTCTGCAGACAGACAAAAGCTGAGACAGTCCATCGCCACTAGACCTGCCTCACAAGAGCTGCTGGAAGGAGATCTCTGACCAGGAACAAAAAGGCAAGAGTGCACAAAGCTGAGTGAAGTGGTGAATAGGCAGTCAGAAATCAGCGGCGCTTTAACAGTATAGGCTTTTAAGCATTTTGCCATAGCATAAAGGATAAAGGGGAAAGCAGAAAAACAACTGCAGCCGCTTCAGCATGGCGACCAACTCATAATATAAAAAGCAGTACTTTGAGACGCCGAAAATATGTGGGGAAGAGGATGGACCCTGTTTGACAAATGGAAATAGATGCTGTCTGCAGAGCGAGGACTGTTTCCTCTGTGAGACGTTTTATACAAACCTCATGGTGGCCACAAGACATACACTGAGAGCAGGGGCAAGAAACATCAAAAAAAGAAAATGAGAAAAAGTCCTAGAAACCCCAAACCTAAATGGTAGCGAGAACACAGGAGAAAAAGCAGCAGCGAGGATGTTCTAAGCTGCTTTCGGTCGTGCCTGACTCTGCGACCCTCTGGACTGCAGCCTGCCTGTCCATGGGATTCTCCAGGCAAGAACACTGGAGTGGGCTGCCGTGCCCTCCTCCAGGAGATCTTCCTGACCCAGGGATCGAACCCGCGTCTCTTGTGTCTCCTGCAGGCAGGTTCTTTACCCCTGAGCCCCCAGGAAAGCCCCAGTGGAGAGACTGCACAACCATAAGACAAAAGGGAAACGGCAGTCCTCAGCCCTCAGTCACCAACGGTCACCCTAAATATGAATGGACTGAACTCACTAATGAAATGACACAGAGTGCCCGGATGGGTTAAAAAACAAAACCAACCATGTGCTGCCTCTGGAGACTCAGCTCAGCTCTGCAGACAAACAGGCCCAAGGGGAAGGGACGGAACGTGAAACCCCGAGCACAGCCCAAAGAAACTGCGTGCACTACGCTCACATCAGATAAGACTTCAAGCCGAGACACGACGAGGGACAAAGATGGACTGTAGAGGATGATAAAAGGGACAGCCCGTCAAGAAGACGTGACAGTCGGGACTCCCCTAGTGGCCCAGGGGCTAAGAATCTGCCTTGCAAGGCAGGGGAGGTGGTTTCAGCCCCTGGTCTGGGCAGGTCCCACACACCATGCAGCAACTCTGTGCACCGTGAGTGCTGCGCCCGGGCTCTGGAGCCCACACGCCGCCAGGAAGACCCTAATACAGAAGCATCAGGATCTATGAAGCAATCATTAGGGGGCCAACGGGGGGACTGGCAGCGGTGCAGTGATCGCCGGGGACTCCCACAGCCTGCTTACATCAGCAGGCAGATCGGAAGTCAACCAGCAGACCTTGGCTTCACTGAATCACTGGACCAGATGGACTTGGCAGACCTCTACAGACCTCCATCCAAGCGCAGCAGCACGCACGTCCTTCTCAAGCACACACGGCACTTCCTCAAGGCGCGATCGTGTCTTGGGACACAGAACAAGTCTCAGTAAATTTAAGAAGGCTGAACTCTTATCAAGCATCTTTTCCAATCACAATCGCATGAAATTAGAAATCAACTACAGGAAGAAAGCTGAAAAAGTAACCAGTATGCAGAGACAGGACCGCATGCCAAGAAGGCCCACTGGGTCAACGGCCAGAGCAGAGGTTATGGGGAGGGCATGAGGGCATGGGAAAGGCAAGGCAGTGAAGGGGGCCAGCTCTACGGTGACGGGTGGAAACTGAGTTTTTGGTGGTGAGCACGCTATAGGGTGACGTCTTCCCCGGTGGCTCAGCAGTAAAGAATCAGGCTGCAATGCCGCGGCCGTAGGAGACCTGGGGTCGATGGCTGGGTCGGGAAGAGCCCCTGGAGGAGGTCATAGCAACCCAGCCCAATATTCTTGCCTGGAGAATCCTGTGGACAGAGGAGCCTGGCGGGCTACAGTCCATGGGGTCGCACAGAGTCACACACGACTGGAGCGGCTTAGCATGCATGCACGCTGTAAGGCATACAGAAGTAGAAATACGTTGAACATATGAAACAATATTTTTTCTTTTCTATTTTTTAAATTATGAAAGTATGGCAAGACATTTACAGAAGACCTGGAAAACACAGAACGAGGGTGCCTGTGGCCCCACTATATATTACAATTATTCTTCAAATAAAGTAAGACTTTTAGTTGGAGTTTCAATACCAAACTCTCAAAACTTAATGGGAATGAACAGACAGAAAAGCAGAAGGGTTAGTAGACCTGGAAAGCACTGCGAACCAATCTAACATCATTAAGGCTCTAGAATTTCCACACAACAGCAGGGTGCAGATGCTATTCAAGTCCCCGTAGACTTGAACCAGGAGACACTGGAACACATCCAGGGGCGTAAAACACGGTACAGAAATAAGCTAATGCTCCCTAGAGAAAAATAAATCTTTAAAGAGACATAATAGAGGGACAGGGCGAGGTGTGAGCCCCGGGTGGGACTTCCAGCCCCCGACTGGAGGGACCATGGCCGTCGAAAGTGAAGGTGTCAGCCACTAGGTCCCGTCCGACCCTTTGCAGCCCCCTGGGCCGCAGCCCGCCAGGCTGCTCTGTCTATGGAGGCAAGAACATTGGAGTGGGTTGCCGTTCCCTTCTCCAGAGGATCTTCCCCACCCAGGAATCGAACCCAGGTCTCCTTCATTGCAGGCAGGTTATTTACAGTCTGAGTCACTGAGGTGAGGGAACCCCAACATATGGCCGAGGTTTGGGAACAACCCAGCCGGCAGCAACCACGTTCAAGTGACCCTTCAATGCCCTAAAGAGCCAAGAATGTCAGCTGAGCCTGAACCCCTGACCACACGCCTGGAGGGACAGTCAGTCAGACACGGGCTGGGCTGTTTGTGATGCAGCCCAAGAGCCGGCACACGTCCCAGGCCTCAGGGAGACTCTCCAAGGGGACCGGAAGGACCCTCCTCTCCACGGGTGCAAAGCCAGCCTGCCGGTCACGTCGAGCAGCCTGCTCAGCGCCGCAGGCATCCCTCACCGCCCGCGCTGTAAGACCAGGGGCAAGGTTTCCCCTCGGTTTGTTGGCTTTCTCGGGACAGACCCACCACGTGTGTGTGCAGGTGTGAGAGCCGGGGAAGGCTCTGGGGCCCCCCAGCCCCTCTGCTCCAATCTGAGTGCTTCACGCGGCAGCTTCCCCCCCGACACCGGCACCACCAGACCCTCCCCGGAGGCCCACATCACCCCCGCAGGCTCAGGCTCCCTTGCCAGGCAGGGACCAGGTGCCCCCTCCTGCCACACAGGGACGCCCACCCCAAAGATGCCGGGACAGGTGACAGGGAGGGGGGTCCTCTTCCTCTTCGCCAAGCATCAGTCTCACTGCGGGGGCCCAGCGCCCCTGAATTCTCCAAACGCTGCCCTCAGTGGGCACTCAGGACGGGGGCAGTCAGCGCAGCCCCCGAAGACCCACGGCCGGGGGGTGACCGAGTACTGCCAGTGAGCTCAGCCCGGCGAGGGTCGGGGTCCAGGCTGAGCCTGGGGGTGGGGTCCGGGGGACCTAGGGCTCGGGAACCTGGGGCTGGTGGGTGCAGCGTCCCCTCTGGCCACTCCCGGCGTTGGTGCCGGCGAAGCCCCATGAGGAGGGCGCTGGGCCCCTGAATGTATTGGGCTCTGCTGCCACCGTGTGGCCAGCAGCAGCGCTGCATGCACTGGGCCCGCGGGAGACCCGGGCGCTGGGCGCGCAGGGGCAGAGCGGACGGCCTGCGGCACCTGGAGACCGTGGCATCCGGTCCCATCGCTTCATGGCAGACAGAGGCAGAAAAAGTAGAAACAGTGACAGGCCTTATTTTCTTGAGCTCCTGCGGACTGTGACTGCAGCCATGAAATTAAAAGACAGTGGCTCCTGGGAAGAAAAGCTATGATAAACCTAGACAGCATATTTAAGAGCAGAGACGTCACTTTGCCAACAAAGATCCGTCTAGTCAAACCTATGGTTTTTACAGTAGTCATGTATGGACGTGAGAGTTGGACCATAAAAAAGGCTGTTGTTATTGTTCAGGCGCTCAGTCGTGCCCGACTCTTTTCAACCCCATGGACCGCAGCACGCCAGGCCTCCCTGTCCATCACCAATTCATGGAGCTCACTCAAGCTCATGTCCATTGAGTCGGTGATGCCATCCAACCACCTCATCCTCTGTCGTCCCCTTCTCCTCCTGCCTTCAATCTTTCCCACCATCAGGGTCTTTTCCAGTGAGTCAGCTTTTCGCACCAGGTGGGCAAAGTACTGGAGCTTCAGCTTCAACATCAGTCCTTCCAATGAACACCCAGGACTGATCTCCTTTAGGATAGACTGGTTGGATCTCCTTGCAGTCCAAGGGACTCTCAAGACTCTTCTCCAACACCACAGTTCAAAAGCATCAATTCTTTCGTGCTCAGCTTTCTTTATAGTCCAACTCTCACATCCGTACATGACTACTTGAAAAAACATAGCCTTGACTAGACGGACCTTTGTTGACAAAGTAATGTCTCTACTTTTTAATATGCTGTCTAGTTTGGTCATAACTTTCCTTCCAAGGAGTATTCGCCTTTTAATTTCATGGCTGCAATCACCATCTGCAGTGATTTGGGAGCCCAAAAAAATAAAGTCTGACACTACTTCCACGGTTTCCCCATCTATTTGCCTTGAAGTGATGGGACTGGATGCCATGATCTTAGCTTTCTGAATGTTAAGCTTTAAGCCAACTTTTTCACTCTCCTCTTTCACTTTTATCAAGAAGCTCTTTAGTTCTTCACTTTCTGCCATAAGGGTGGTGTCATCTGCATATCTGAGGTTATTGATATTTCTCCCGGCAATCTTGATTCCAGCTTGTGCTTCCTCCAGCCCAGTGTTTCTCATGATGTACTCTGCATAGAAGTTAAATAAGCAGGGTGACAATATACAGCCTTGATGTACTCCTTTTCCTATTTGGAACCAGTCTGTTGTTCCATGTCCAGTTCTAACTGTTGCTTCCTGACCTGCATACAGATTTCTCAGGAGGCAGGTAATGTGGTCCGGTATTCCCATCTCTTTCAGAATTTTCCACAGTTTATTGTGAGCCACAGAGTCAAAGGCTTTGGCATAGTCAATAAAGCAGAAATAGATATTTTTCTGGAACTCTCTTGCTTTTTCCATGATCCAGCAGATGTTGGCAATTTGATCTCTGGTTCCTCCGCCTTTTCTAAAACCAGCTTGAACATCTGGAAGTTCATGGTTCATGTATTGCTGAAGCCTGGCTTAGAGAATTTTGAGCATTACTTTACCAGCGTGTGAGATGAGTGCAATTGTGCAGTAGTTTGAGCATTCTTTGGTATTGCCTTTCTTTGGGATTGGAATGAAAACTGACCTTTTCCAGTCCTGTGGCCACTGCTGAGTTTTCCAAATTTGCTGGCATCTTGAGTGCAGCACTTTGACAGCATCATCTTTTAGGGTTTGAAACAGCTCAACTGGAATTCCATCACCTCCACTAGCTGTCTTATCTCTCCTTGCTATTCTTTAGAACTCTGCATTCAAATGGGTATATCTTTCCTTTTCTCCTTGGCTTTTCACACCTCTTCTTTTCACAGCTATTTATAAGGCTTCCTCAGGCAGCCATTTTGCTTTTTTCCATTTCTTTTTCTTGGGGATGGTCTTCATCCCTGTCTCCTGTACAGTGTCACGAGCCTCCGTCCATAGTTCATCAGGCATCTTGTCTGTCAGATCTAGTCCCTTAAATCTATTTCTCACTTCCACCGTATAATCGTAAGGCATTGGGCCCCTAAATACGCTGGCTCTGCTGCCACCGTGTGGCCACCAGTAGCCATGCATGCACTGGGCCGGCAGGAGGCTCTGCCCAGACCCGGGGCCCCTGGGCAGAGAGGGGCAGAGAGCAAGCGGCAGCACGGCCTGCGTCACCTGGAGATCACGGCATCCGGTCACATCACTTCATGGCAAATAGATGGGGAAAAAGTTGAAACAGTGACAGACTATTTTCTTGGGCTCCTGCGGACAGTGACTGCAGCCACGAAATCAAAAGACACTTGCCCCTTGGAAGAAAAGCTATGACAAACCTAAACAGCGTATCAAAAAACAGAGGCGTCACTTTGTTGAAAAGGTCTGTCCAGTCAAACCTATGGTTTTTACAGTAGTCGTTCATGGATGTGAGAGTTGGACCCATAAAGAAGGCTGCTGTTGTCGTTCAGGAGCTCACTCGTGTCCAGCTCCTTGCAACACCATGGACTGCAGCGCACAAGCTTCCCTGTCCTTCACCGTCTCCCGGAGCCTGCTCAAACTCATGTCCATCGAGTCAGTGATGCCATCCAACCATCTCATCCTCTGTCGTCCCCTTCTCCTCCTGCCTTCAGTCTTTCCCACCATCAGGGTTTTTTCCAATGAGTCAGCTCTTTGCATCAGGTGGACAAAGGACTGGAGTTTCAGCTTCAGCATCAGTCCTTCCAGTGAATATTCAGGGTTGACTTCCTTTAGGATTGACTAGTTGGATCTCCCTGCAGTTCAAGAGACTCTCAAGAGTCTTCTCCAGCACCACAGTTCAAAAGCATCAATTCTTTGGTGCTCAGCCTGCTTTATGGTCCAACTCTCACACCCATACATGACTACTGGGAAAAAAACCATAGCTTTGACTATACAGACCTTTATCGGCAAAGTGATGCCTCTGCTTTTTAACATGCTGTCTAGGTTGGTCATAGCTTTTCTTTCTAGGAGCAAGCGTCTTTTTATTTCCATGGCTGAGCACCAAAGAACTGATATATTTGAACTATAGTGTTGGAGAAGACTCTTGAAAGTTCCTTGGACTGCAAGGAGCTCAAACCAGTCAATCCTAAAGGAAATCAACCCCGAATATTCATTGGAAAGACTGATCCTGACGCTGAAACGCCAATACTCTAGCCACCTGATGCAAAGAGCTAACTCTGGAAAAGACCCTGTTGCTAGGAAAGATTGAACGCAGGAGAGAAGGGGACGACAGAGGATGAGATGGTTGGATGGCATCACCGACTCAGTGGACATGAGTTTGAGCTAGCTTCGGGAGTTGGTGATGGACAGGGAAGCCTGGTGTACTGCAGTCCATGGGGTCAGAGTCGGACACGACTGAGCAACGGAATAACAATATGTTGGTCTCTGCTGCCCCCGTGTGGCCATCGGCAGCATCGCACGCACTGGGCCAGCAGGAGGCTCTGCCCAGACCCGCGCCCCTGGGGGCAGCGGGCGTGGCCAGCACCACCTGGAGGTGGGAATCCAGGAATCACCCTGGAGCCCAGTGAGGGTGTGCACCCTGGACCCCGTGCCCACCCCACGTCCTTGCAGTGCAGGTGAGTTCTGAGGTCCTTGGAATGGCCTCGAGGGAAGGGGCACACGGGGAGCCAGACACACCCGGGGCCTGTGCCCGGGCACCGGCGTTGTCGGGTGTGTGCACGGCAGGTGTGTCCGCCGTCCTGACACATTAAACTTGAAACTGTGATCGTCCGGATCAGTCCCAAAGCTGGTCCCTTTTCAGACCTATTTGTCAGAAACTGGGTTCAGCAAGCGGCTTGTTTCACGCCCCAAACCGCAGGGACCTGACCCCGCGATATCCAAGAACTCTGAGATTGAAACGTGCTCCTCCAGAGCTCCTCCACGCTGGGCTCTCACGCTAGAATCCCCAGGACGCTCCTCAGTGCGAAGTGAAGCCGTGCTGCGCTCCTGCAGAGCGAGGGGTCCCTCCGCCTGGACTGAGCTTGGCGAGGCGCTGGGCCGGCGGGCAGCCCTGGGCCCCCGCCCCGCGCCCCCTGGTGGCCACTGCGCCGCTGCACGTCCTGGCCGCCCGGCCCGGCGGGCTCCGGCAGCAGTGCTTGCGGGCGCCCCTCCTCTCCTCCGCGCCATCCCTGCTCCTGGCAGAGTCCCAGCGTCACGTCGCTGGAGAAGCCCTGCCGGATGTCCCCTGCAGGCCACGGCCCACGCCCAGGTCTGCGTGCGACCCCTCGGGTGAGGAACCGGCATTTTCCTACAACAGCCTGCAGTCGGCCCGCCAGCCATCCCTGGCTGTTCCCCACCTTGTGAGCGCCAACACCGAGCCGCCCCCAGAAAGAGCGAAGGTCCCCGAGGGGGCGGGAAGTCCTGGATTCGCCCTCCGCTGCGTCACACCATTCCTGATGTGCTCCGGTTTCTGCCTCATTTCATTTAAAAAATGGATAAAGATTCACGTCCACGTGAATTCTGCAGTGTAGACGCGATGCACGGGTCACGGTTCATCGGGCCAAACAGCACCATCCTGTCTTCCGTCCTTGGGTGTCCTTTCCGGTCCACGCCGACCATCACAAACAGTGTTCCCCGGTTAAACTCTGCGGAAACAAGTTTCCTGCCGAGATCGGATTTCCCTGCCTAGAGTCGGCTCAAGGGGAGTGTTACGACGTACGGTTCTTTGCTCTGTCCGTCATACGATGTACTTATTACTTCAGCTGCAATGTTTCTTTTCAATTCAATGAAAGATTGAAAGTCTTTTTTGAGGCTGCCAGTGAAATATAAAGGATTGAGCCTGGGCACTTACAAACGCACTCTCCCAAAACCCCATATACACACTACAACACATAAAGTGAGAGACTAAGGAGAGCCTGCTGTATGGCAGGGGCAACTCGGCCCGCCACTGTGTGATGGCCTAGTTGGGAGAAGCAGCTTAGGAAGAGCGGGTGCGTGTACACCTGTGACTGGCTCACCCCGCTGCACGCGTGTGAATGTGCGGGTCTGTGACTCCACGGGCTGCAGCCCGCCAGGCCCCTCTGTCCATGGGATTCTCCAGGCAAGAATACTGGAGTTGGCTGCCCTGCCCTCCTCCAGGGGGTCTTACCGACCTAGGGATCAAACCCCCATCTAGTTTATCTCCTGAACTGCAGGAGGAATGTTTTCACCGCTGAGCCACCAGGGCAGCCTCACGTTGCTGTACACCCAAACCTGAATCAACTACGCTCCAAACATTAAAAAAAGACACAAACAGAAAATGCCTCCTGGGCCCCTTCCAGGCACCAGCCCCCATCCTGGGTGGGCTGCAGGGTCACCAGGCCTGATCCTCACGGACTCCAGCTTACAGGCCAGGAGACAGGAGGAGGCCACGCACCCAGGTTGCTCTGCTGGGAGCTCCAGAGCTGAGATCTGAAGCCAGGGTCAAAGGTGCGCGACTCGCAAGCTGAGCTGCCGGGGCCCTGGGGGTGGCACAGGAGATGGAAGCAGAAGAAATTCTGGAATCTACAGGAAGAGAGCGCGATGGAGGCAAAAGCGGAGGTCTGCGTCAGCAGCAGGGGACCAGCACACTCCCACCTTGCACGGTGGCGCCACACAGACCAGCGCCCTGGGGCGGCAGGCTGGGGGTGTTCAGGGCAGAGGACCAGGGGACAGACGCGTGAGGTCAGGAAGCCGCCAGACCTCCTGAGTCACTTTTGAAGCAGGGAAGCGACGTCCACCTTCATCCTCTTGGCCAGAACTGGCACCGACTAAGCAGGACGGGGCTTGGAGACGCCCATCTCCAGCCTGTTAGCACAGGAAGGCCAGGGTCACGGGTCCGGCAGACTTAACTGCCAGCGAGCTTCACTTGGAGAAAGAAGAGACATGCCCAGACATACGAGGGTTAAGAGAACTGACGCCCCAAACCCCTTCTGGGTCCATTAGGACAAAATACAGCTGCGTAACCGCAAGGAAAAGCAGATGGCTCACACAGGCGGAGTCCAGAACACCCTCCATGGACCGCGTCTGAGACTGCGGGGTGGGCGGGCGGGCACAGGTTCTCAGCCCCACCACCACGTACGCCTTCCGGCAGGAGGGCGTGTGAGGAAGGAGGCGGGGCCCCAGGATGGCTGGCAGCCCTGGCGGGAGCTGTGCAACTTCGTTCTGTTGGCGTCTAGGAGGCCAGGTGGACCTGGAGGGTAAAGTTCATGACCAACTCAGAATTCCCGGGTGGTACAGCGGATAAGGGGTCACCTGCCAGTGCGGGAGACGCAGGCTTGATCCCTGGTCCGGGAGGATCGCACATGCCAGGGGGCAGGGAAGCCCGCGCGTCACAACTCCTGGGCCTGCGCTCTGGAGCCCGGGGGCTGTAGCTGCTGAGCCCGTGCGCCCGGGAGCCTGCGCTCTGCAGCTCGAGAGAAGCCCTCGCAGCAAGAGACCCAGCACAGCCAAAAACAAGCGAACGAAACCGGCTTCTGGAAAGTACGATGGAGGGCCGCCCTGGTGGCTCCCTGGTAAAGAACCCGCCTGCCAACGCAGGGGACGCGCGTCTCATCCCTGATGCGGGGAGACCCCACACGCCGTGGGGCAACGAAGCGCGTGCAAACCGCTGAGCCCCACAGCAAGAGAAGCGGCTGCAGAGAGACGTCCGCACACGCAAGTAGAGAGAGGCTCTCGCGGCAATGAAGACCCTGCACGGCCAAAAATAAACAAATAAGCGGCTGCTTCCATTAAAAAAAAGAAAGCATGATAGGAAATGTGGCTGATCCAACGGACTGGGGGTGGAGAGGGGAGGGTTTAAAGGAAAAGAGGACAGACACATCAAACGAGGCAGGGCAAAGAGACTCAAACGTAACAGACTTCACCGCCAGTGAACACTGACGACGCTGGCCTTTCCAAGCAGAGATTTCCAGGTAACCTGTAAACCACAGAGCCCACCTTCGGGACGGAACCGTGAAGAGCGGCCCCCTCGGCCCAGGGCCACGGCAGAGCAACACAGAAGGGGCTTAAACAGCAGGCACCTGGGCCTCAGAGCCCTAGAGGCTGGACGTCATCGGACCCTCATCACCTCCCAACAGCCCCACCTCCAAATACCACCCGCTGGGGTGGGGCTTCAGCACGTGGGGGTGGGTGGGAACACGGGCCACAGCAGAGGGTTTGAGAATGAAGCAGAAAAACACAAACGGAGGGTGAGGCACAGCTCTCTAAGGGCAGAACGGAGCGTGAGGCACCACGGATGAACAGCGACAAAATGAGACACTCACAGGGCGTCCCGGGGGGTCCAGTGGCTAAGAATTCACCTGCCAATGCAGGGGACGTGGGTTCAATCCCTGGTCTGGGACGATCCCACAGGTTGAGGAGCCGCCAAGCCTAGGCACCACGACTACCAAAGTCCGGTGCCCTGGAGCCTGCGCTCTGCAAACAGGAGGAGCCAGGCAGTGAGAAGCCAGCACCCCCAGCTAGAGAGGAGCCCCCACTCACCGCAACTAGAGCGAGCCCACACAGCAACGAAGGCCCAGCGCAGCCACAGACTGAAAGTAAGTAACCAAAAAGAGAGAGCCATAGCAACAAAGGACCTGGGAAGACCGAACCTGTTTGCAACTTACAGGAACCTCAACCTAGCGTGACGATGTGCACAGCAAAGGCAACAAGGGCATGAGGCTCCAGCAAGCCACTCACGCCCAAAACCAGCAGAGGGGTCAGACGGCAGAATCAGTGGCGATGCATCTCCCACACCTGATGCCTCCGCTCGACTCCCAGGACTTAGCGAGGCGAGAGCGAGAAGCACAGCTCCACGCTCGGACACACGGCAGGGATTCAAGACCGTCCAAGACCAACTCTCCAAACGCGCAGGGAAAAAGCGAAGGCCTCAGACCGAGAATCAAGGCGTAAAGGCTGGTAAACCGTCAACAGCCACCCTGGATGCAGAAGCACCAAGCTTGGGGGCGCTGAGGGCGGTACTCGACACAGCCTCTGGAAAGCTGAGTGGTACCACCTGGAGAGGGTTGACAGCCCCAACCTGCGACCCCACAGTTTTGCTCCTGGGCACGTCGACCCAGGATGAGCGATGCAGGCAGTCACAGCAGGGTGGCTCATGTTGGCAAAAATCTGGCAGATCCAAACACCTGTGGATGGGGCGGGATGGGAGAGAGTGGAGTATTCACACAGGGGCCTTCACTGGCAGCAGAATGCATTAACAGACCCACAACAGAATGGACGAATCTCAGTAAAACGTGGAGTGAAGCGTCAGTCAGAGAATGTATAAACAGGGTGACGGGCTGTGCGTGCCCCGTCACTCCAGTCATGTCCGACTCGTGCAACCCTGCTGACCACAGCTCTCCAGCCTCTTCTGTCCGTGGGAGTCTCCAGGCAACAATACTCGAGTGGGTGGCCGTGCCCTCCTCCAGGGGGTCTTCCCCACCCAGGGATCGAACCCACGTCTCTTACGTCTCCTGCAATAGCAGGCAAGTTCTGTACCATCAGTGCCACGTGGGAGGCCCTATACAGCGTCATACCCTTTCCATAATGTTAAAAACAGCTAAAGCCAAAATACAAATTCAGAAACACATATGGACCCAACATGTATGTGTGCGTGCTAAGTCACTTCAGTCATGTCTCTTTCGGAACCCCATGGGCGGTAGCCCGCCAGCCTCCTCTGTCCATGGGGATTCTCCAGGCAAGAATACTGGAGCGGGTTGCCAGGTCCTCCTCCAGGGGATCTTCCCAACCAGGGTTCAATAGATCTGCACAAAACGGAAAGAAAGGAAAGGCACTCCCAGGACTGAGGGTGAAGCTGTTCCGAACACGGCAGGGATGGGTGGGTGGGCCTCAGAGAAATGCAGTCACTGTCCAGATTTCAGCTCTGGTTTTGGGTGATGGGTTTGCAGGTGCCTCTATGATTTAAGTAACAAACTAAAGGACTGACTGTGTGCAGAAACGCCCACCCAGCGTGGACCCAGGAAGGGAGCGTATCATGAAGCAAAGGTAACGATCCCTGATTCTCTGCACCTGGTGTCCATTTAAGACAAGAAGACTGTGCCCAGAATTTACACAGGGTGGCTCCAAACCAGTAAGGAAAACGCAGTCTTATAGAAAAACGGAATACAAGCCATTCACAGAGGACCATGAATGTTCCACGGAGACGTGAGAAGATGCTCCACCTTGCGATTAATGCAGGAAGCGTGAGTGCGGCTCACTCTCCAGCCCCACCACGTGGGTGAGACACACACCCCACCCGCCTCAGGGGTGGAGACACCGCGAGGCTCACACTCTGCGGTGAGAACGTCAGGGTAAAAACTGAAGAATCGGGAAAGCTGAAAGGAGCTGCTCTCTGGGAGACGTAAGTGGCCCCAGTGTGGACCCCATTCCTCCAGAGCAGAATTTCACCCGGGCACCTGGGCACCGTCTCCCTGTGGAGAGGTCAGGACAGCGGGGTTAAGCCGGGCACGGTCTTGAGCCAGCTTCCGAGCACCACCAGGTGCTACCAGCGGCCCCGACGCGGTGCTGCAGGGCTTGCCCCTGGACAGACGTCTCCTCCAGCGACAGAGCACAAAGGAACTGCAGGGGACTGAGAAGAGCGGCGCGCACGAGCAGCAGCTGGGGCGAGCCGTGAACGACACGACGCAGGAGGCCCAGCTGCTCCTTGCACAGCCCGGCCGAAAGCAGCGCACTGCCCACGCCCCTGCACACTGCACACGCCCCTGCACGCTGACACGCTCCTGCACGCTGCTCACGCTGACACGCCCCCCCCCCGCGCACTGCTCACGCCCCCGCGCACTGCTCACGCCCCCGCACACTGCTCACGCCCCTGCACACTGCTCACGCTGACACGCCCCCCGCGCACTGCTCACGCTGACACGCCCCCGCACACTGCTCACGCCCCCGCACGCTGTACACGCCCCGACACGCTGCTCACGCTCCCGCACACTGCTCACGCCCCCGAACGCTGACACGCCCCCGCACACTGCACACGCCCCCGCACACTGCTCACGCCCCCGCACACTGCTCACGCCCCCGCACACTGCTCACGCTGACACGCCCCCCGCGCACTGCTCACGCCCCCGCACACTGCTCACGCCCCCGCACACTGCACACGCTCCCGCACACTGTACACACTCCCGCACGCTGCTCACGTTCCTACACGCTGCTCACGCCCCTGCACGCTGACACGCCCCCGCACGCTGACACGCCCCTGCACACTGCACACGCTGCTCACGCCCCCGCACACTGCTCATGCCCCCGCACGCTGCACACGCCCCCGCACGCTGACACGCCCCTGCACACTGCACACGCCCCTGCACGCTGACACGCCCCCACACACTGCACAGGCTGACACGCCACCGCACACTGCTCACGCCCCCGCACACTGCTCACGCCCCTGCAGGCTGACACGCCCCCGCACACTGCACACGCCCCCGCGTACTGCACACGCCCCTGCACACTGCACATGCCCCCACACGCTGACACGCCCCACACACTGCACACGCTGACACGCCCCCGCAAGCTGCACACGCCCCGTCACACTGCACACACCCCCGCGCGCTGACACGCCCCCGCACGCTGCTCACGCCCCCGCACACTACACCATCAACGGCGGGCAGATCAGTGGGCCCTCCCAGCCCCGGACCACACCCTGCCCTCACCCCTATAAAGAACAGGCTCGCTGCCGCGGGGAGCGAGCGAGAAAGCCTGTTACTTGTCCTCTCTCCCCACGGAAGCAGGGGCCCCAGTAAAGCCTCCCCTGAATCTCCCGTCAGGCCTCTGGTCAATTTCCATCCGTGAACAAGGCCAAGAACCGGGCGTGGGGGCGGGGGGGCGGTGCACGGGGCTGGGTCACATTCCTTTGAGGTCTTCATTCCCAACCCGCGCCTCTGGAGCAGGACTCAGGGAGGAGCCGCAGGACGGGAGGGGGTGTCCGTGTCCCCGTGAGCGGGCGGACCAGCCACCTGGACAACCCTCCAGACTCGCGTGGGAGCGTCACCAGCGTCCACGTTGTCTAACCGCTGTCCCCTCCGGCTCCACGTCTTGCTCGGGGGACGCGGATGAGTCCACGGTGAGGTCAGCACGCCTTCCTCAGTGACCCATCGCCGGGAAGGATGGAGTCCACGCTGATCACAGGGCTGAGGAGAGGCACAGGCCAGCCCGGGGTCACCGGACAGGTGGCCGCCCGCAAACCCAGCAAGCGTCTTCCTCAGCCGACCTAACCTGCCCGCCCGGCCTCCTGCTCCCCAGTGGCCTACCCACCTCCTCCCTACCCACCTGTGGCGCGTGATTCTCTGTCACCCGCCTCCTCTTCCTCAGACTCCTGGACCTCGGGACTCAGGCTGAACGGCGCCACTGCCCTCTGGCCCCCAGGCCGCAGGTCACGGGGCCGCTCGGCCTCCAGCCACGTGAAGCGCTCAGAAGCTCAGTGTCCCCCAACCGGCTGTCTCCCTGCAGACGCCTGACTCCCAGGCCCCTCCCCACTGCAGACCCCTGACTCACAGGCCCCTCCCCACTGCAGACCCCTGACTCACAGGCCCCTCCTCCCCACAGACCCGACTCACAGGCCCCTCCCCACAGCAGACCCCTGACTCACAGGCCCCTCCCCACTGCAGACCTCTGACTCACAGGCCCCTCCTCCCTGTCCCCGGGGCATCCATGTGCCCTGCTGGCCCCTGCCCTGGGCAGCGCGCAGCCTAACTGGGGTCCTCCCCTCCATCTTTCTCTGATGATGCGGCAGTCATCCGGCTTTTGCCACCAGTTAAGCCGCCCTCCCTTCAGTCTCGAGAGGCTGGTGACTCCGGAGCATCCGGCCCCACCATCAGCCAGAGACCTCGGACGGAAGGCGGTGGCGGCGTCCTGACCGGGCCGGGGGTGCTGGGCGAGCCTCTCCCGGGCCCACCAGCCACGGGGTCTCCAGGGCATTGCTGAACGCGGGACTCTGATACTGTGAGAGGCAGGTGTTACTCAATGTGAGGGGCTTCAGTGTTGCCAAGGTGGGCTTTTACTATTAGTACCTGAGGCTGTTTTCCTACAGAAGAGCGAACGTGCTGTGGAACGAGACGGTGGGTCAGGAGTCTTTGTCCTGAGGGAGGAGCTGCTTCTGCAGGGCGGCCGACCCTGCCTGGGCCCCATGGCAGATGAGGCGCGGACGACCCTCCGTCCCTGCAGGAGGAAGGGGCCCGCGGGGTCCCTCACGCCCGGAGAGGAGACGAGGCCCTTGGCTTGAAGCCAGGAGCCTCACCTTCAGCCAGCACCCAGGCCTGATGAGGCAGGGACCGCGCAGGACCCAGTTCTGGACCCGGGCCCCTGCGGGACGCCCCCAACGACACGGGGAGGCTCACAAGGGGAGCCGCCACCCCCCCCCCCACGCCTTCCGCAGCTCGGACGCTGCTTCTGAGATGGCGTGGGGCTCACTGCTGCTGCGGTCCTTGGACAGCCCGGGAGACATCGAGACATCGGCAGCGCCCTGGGCCGGGGAACTCGGTGGGACCGTGTGTCCTCAGGCCTCGGGCCCTCTGTCCCCAGACGCACACTGACATCAGGCCCCCCAGAGGAGGCCAGGCTGGGCCTGCAGAGTTGCCTGTGGCTTCCCAGCTGCCCTGACCGTGTCTCCGCCCACCCCATGCTGGCCACCTGCCCCTCCACTCGGCTGCCCCCGATCCCCCACAGGCCCTTCCCCGCCGCACTGCGAGTCCAGGGGGACCCCTGGCCCGGGCCTTGCCTAGCCCCATGTGTGCTTCTAAGACGGGCCCAGGATCCTCTCCACGTGGGGGGCCTCGCACAAAATTCTTGGTTTCCCCCAAAACTCCTGCGTGACCGTCCACCCTGCCACCGCCTGTCTTAGTAGATGTGTCCCCACTTCTGGCCCTGCCCCCATCCCCCAGGGCGACCCAGGGCCCCCACGCAGGGACCCCCGCCCTCACCCCCACCCCCAGGGCCACCCAGGGTCCCCACGCAGGGACCCCCGCCCTCACCCCCGCCCCCAGGGCCACCCAGGGCCCCCACGCAGGGACCCCCACCCTCACCCCCACCCCCAGGGCCACCCAGGGCCCCCACGCAGGGACCCCCGCCCTCATCCCCGCCCCCAGGGCCACCAGGGGCCCCACGCAGGGACCCCGGCCCTCACCCCCACCCCCAGGGCCACCCAGGGTCCCCACGCAGGGACCCCCGCCCCCAGGGCCACCCAGGGCCCCCACACAGGGACCCCCGCCCTCACCCCCGCCCCCAGGGACACCCAGGGCCCCCAACGCAGGGACCCCCACCCTCACCCCCACCCCCAGGGCCGCCCAGGGCCCCCACACAGGGATCCCCACCCTCATCCCCGCCCCCAGGGCCACCCAGGGCCCCCACGCAGGGACCCCAGCCCTCACCCCCAACTTGGAGCAGGTCTGGTGGGGCTGCCCACCACGCCCCCGCCAGGCCCCACTGCCTCAGAGCCCGTCAAGCTCCTCCCAGGCCTGTCCCACCCAGGCCTCCGTGCGGGCTCCAAACCTGCTCTAAGGAAGGCCTCCCAGCGCAGAGCCCTCCCGTCAGGCCCCGTGGCCTGGCTGCGTCCACAGGGACAGTCTGCCTGGCTCAGCATCAGGGCCTGCTCGGGGCCAGCAGGGCATGGACACTCAGTGAGGACCTGTGAGCCGATGAGTGAGGGAAGAACAGGCAGTCAGCTGGCCGGCGCTGGGTCACTTTTGGCCTCCGGAAGCCACCTCAGGAAGCCAGGAAAGGTTTTCAAGGCCTCCTCAAACAGCCTGGTCCACAGCCTCACCAGGCCCAAGGCAAAGGGCCCCTCCCCAGAGGCTACGAGCCCCTCCCAGGCCTTCTGGGCACCCAGAGTCCCATCTCAGGTGCAAGGGCCTGGGCAGAGCCGCAGAGAGCCCTGCAGATGGGCTTTGCCCCGTGGGCTCTCCAGACAGACCAGCCAGCAAGGTGGCCGCTCTGGGCCTCTGGGCACCGAGCCCTGGGCCCCGGGTGCCACCGGCTCCCCAGGCATCTGGGCTCCACTGCCCTGTCCCGGGCCACAGGGAGCCGAGCTAGGGCCGGGTCCCATCTGGCATCCCGCTGTCCTGGCCAGGGAGAGCCCCCGGGGTGCCAGGGAAACTTGGGCGCTGGACACTTCTGGGCTGGGGGTGAGGGGGTGGGGAGGGAGGGGCAGGGACAGGGCCAGCATCTCGCGGATGGGGGTGGGGGTGGGGACAGGAACAGGGAGGCTGGAGGGTCTGTCTCAGAATGCCCAAGCAATTGTGCCTGCGCAGGGGCTGGGGAGAAGCCCCTGGGAGGAGGCCTGGGAAGGACACAGGCCCCACCCCGCCGTCACTCGCGCACACCCCTCCCCGGCTGTCAGAGACTGGACGCATCAAACAGGCAGAGCACAGCCAGTTACATACAAAACTGTAAACACGAGTCTTTAAAATGACAGAGGCCTCCTCGGTCCCAAACGCTGAGCCAGAGGCCCCCACCGAGGGACCCCAAGGGACCAGACCTCGGCCCACTCTGTGCTCCCTTGCCACCCAGACCCCACCCCCCCCCCCGCAGGTGGAGGCGGGACCCTCCCCGCTCCGCCCCGGCCGCACACACTGGCTCCCGGGCCGGGGCCGAGGTCCGTGGTCCGAGGGATCCCTGAGATGAAGGCGCGGCCGCGGGCCCCGCGGGTAGGGGCGCTCTCCGCACCTGACCCCACCCCATCCCATGCAAACCGCGCGCGCCTGCCGCCACGCGTCTCGGAGTCTGGGGGCCCCGGTCACGTGTCCAGGGCATCGCGCGTGGGCGAGGGGCCGCGGGGGCGACCCGGGGGGCCGTGCAGCGGCTGGGGCGGCGGCACCGAGTTGCGCTGCGGGGCGGGCGGCTGCAGCTCCAGCGCCAGCGCGGGTGGCGGGAAGTCGCGCACCTGGCGCCGGTACTCCAGGAAGGTGCAGGCCTTGGTGGCCAGCGCCACCACGTTCTTGCCCACGAAGATGGCGGAGACGCGGCTGTCGCGGAACAGCGCCATGTGGGCGGCGCGCGCCAGCACGGCCACCACGTTGACGGTGGCGAGGCTGAGCACCGGGTAGAGCATCATCTTCTGCGGCGCGATGTGCTCGCCCTGCATGCTGACCTCGCTGAGCGCCACGCACGGCAGCACCAGCAGCAGCATGTAGCAGTAGAAGAAGGTGAGGCCCTCGGCCCACAGGGGCAGCCCGCTGCGCGGCGGCTCCCACAGGCTGGCCTGCATGTCCAGCAGGTCCAGCAGGTCCAGCGCCACCCAGAAGAGGCGGCCGCGCAGGTCCTCGCGCTTCCGGAAGGTGCGCACGTACTCCATGCGGTCGAGCGCCACCAGCAGCAGGAAGAGGCCCGGCACGCACACCGACAGCAGCAGCGTCAGCGCCTTGCGCGCCACCGGGTCGGCCGCGCCGCGCCGCGCCGCCTTGTAGTTTTGGAAGATGAAGTAGAGCTTGATCTCCAGCACGAAGACGTAGAGGAACCAGAGGACCATGGCGTAGCCGCGCTTGGCCGTGCGCACCTCGGCGCCCACCCACACGGCCACGTAGCGCAGCGCCAGCAGGAAGCACACGTCGCCCACCAGCACGATGATGCACACGCCTATCTTGCGCGGGCCCTGGTTCTGCTCCACCAGGTACGCGTCCATGACCGCCATGCTGCCCATGATCACCAGCGTGGTCAGGCACACGTGGCGCCGGTCCGGGGGAGGCAGCACCATGGTCGGCCGCCTGGGCCCCGACCTGGGCGCGCGCGGTCCCACGCGAGGCGGGACGAGGCCCTGCGGCGGCGGCGGCGGCGGCGGCACTCAGCCCTCGGGCATGGCGCGGGGCCTGTCCAGGCGCCCCGAGGGCGCCGCTGCTCCGGGCCGGCGAGCTCGGAATCTGGGGAGATCAGAGCAGACGGGGTCAGCACGCAGAGCGGGCGGCCGCTCCCCCACCCCCCGGCGCCCTTCCCCCGAGGAACCCTGTCCGGGCCCCAGGCCGGGCTCTGCCGCACGCGCGCGCGCGAGGGGCCGCGCGCCGAGCCCGGGCCTCCAGGGGGCGCCGCCGCCGCACCTGAGGCCGGGGCCGCGTTCCCGCCGAAGCCGAGGGGGGACGGGGGCGGAAGCGGCTGCTCCCTGCCGCGCGCGGCCCCGGCGCCCCGAGGCTTTGTCCCTCCGGCTCCAGCGGCCCGCGCCGCTCGCCCGGAGTCCCGTCCCGCGGCCGTTCCCGCTCGGGCAGCCTCGCTCGCCGCGCCGCACCGGGAGAGAGGCGGGCCTGCGCCCTCGGCTCGGCGAGAAGCGAAGGCGCGAGGAGCCGGGGCTGTGAGCCGGTTCTCCGATCCAGGACTGAGAGTCATCCAGGTCCCGGAGGCTCCATCCCCAAAGCCCCTCCGCGCCCCCCTGCCCCTGCCTCGCAGCCCCGGCATCTTTCCTCCCTGCTTCCGCAAACTCGGTCTCGCCTGTGGTCCACTCTCCACAGGGCGTGTGGCCCGTTCTCTTCCGCCCTGCACGCACCGTGGCCCCCTGCTGCCCTACTGCGCTCTGAACTCCCCCAGCCCTGACGCCAGCTCGCCCTGCTCACCACGAAGGGGTGGGCCCCCCGTCGCCCCCTGCCCCCGAGCCTTGGTGGCAGTCTTAGGAAGCCTCCTCTGCTACCCGCGGGGCCGCCAGCCCCTGCGCCCGTCTCACACCCCTGGCACTGGCCGTCACGGCGGGGCTGGTCACAGCCCCACTCCAGGCTGTGGGTCAGCACCCGTGTGCCCGCTGACACCCTCAGGAAAGACAGAGGGCCCCGGCCTCATCCACCCCAAAGTCACTTGAGGCTCACTCCTAGCCAGGCTCCCCACCCCTCCAGTCTCGCCCACAGCACCCCTGGCCCCAGCTCTGTTTACTGCCCTGTCTAGACAAAGACATAAAATTTAATGTCACCCGCGACTGTGGAGCCGGCGCTCGGCCTCCCCTGGTGGCACTGCAGCCCCCACTGCCTGGGGAGGAAGGCCCCCTTCCAAGTGGGCGCCGCCAGCCCTGGTCTCATCCTAGCTGCTGCCCCACCTGGCACCCGCCTCCCAGTGGCTCTGCCACCACATGCAGGAGCCCACCACTCTGAGTGTGGACGACTGGAGTAGAAGGTGCCTTGGGAGGGTCATCCGCCTAGCTCCTGCGCCCACAATTCCATGAGCTCCTGCCCCCCATCACACACACACCCCTGCTTCACCCCCACTGTGTGGACACACTTGACCCACGAAGCCCCCCCTGCCCCCCCCCCCACCCCGTGGCTGCAGCAGCGGCCTGGGAACCTCCTTCATCCCAGCCCTTGGCCCGGCCAAGGAGCCGAACAACCGCTGCAACGCGCACCCCGCCTCCCATCCACTCCACGGGCGTTTCCACTCCCTCACGCGCTCATCAGACCTGGGCCAGGGCCGTGGGGGCCAGACAGACCCTGTCCCGACCGGCGCTCACGCAGGGAGCCCCAGCCCCTGCTCCAGAAGGCCGGAGCCAGGGCCTGGCCGCCCTTCCCCCGCAGCCGCCGGGCCTCTCCCTGGGGACCGGCCCCAGGCCCTGCTGCCCCCGCCGTCCTGAGCCCGGCCCGGGGCCTCCTGCTTGGCTGCCCGGACCTCACAGACTCCCGGGCCTCGGGGCGCTTCGCTGCCCGCCTCTTCCCTGGCGCCTCGCAAGCATCCCTCAGTGCCCACAAGGGGTGGTAAGGTGAGAGGAAAAGGCGGCCCTCCCGCAGCCCGATCGGACGGAGGCGAGGCCGGTGAAGGGGTTGGGCCGCTCCCGGCAGCCTGCGTCTAGACTCCTCGGTCCGCTCCGCCCGCTCCCCGCGACAGGGCCTGGTCCAGGCAGTCTGGCCGCCAGGCCTCACCCCTGCAGCGCCGCCGCTGCACCCTGCCACCCCTGCGGCCGGCCACTCGGGGCTCACCGGGGCTCCCTGCCCGCGTGCCCTGCCCGCGTGCCCTGCCCGCACCTACCCGCCGCCGGCCAGATGCTGCGCGCGCGGGGCCCGGCCCCACGGAGCTCGTCTGCGCGCCCGCCGAGTCCGCGCTCTCCTCCGCTCCGCGGCGCCCCGCGCCCGCGCGCGCCCCGCCCCCGGCCCGAGGCCCCGCCCCACGCTCCCGGCCGCCCGCACCCGCCGGACCCGGACTGGAGTCCCCGCGCCCCCACCCCCTCAGCGGCGCCGGTTGCCAGGGCGACAGCACTGCGCGGCAGCGGCGCCCGGGACCTCGGCACTAGGAAGCCGGACGCCCCCGGGCTCCATGCGCGGCCCGGGAAGCCTCTCCACCGGCGTCACTCCGCAACCCGAGGGAGACTCGCCTGCGGGCGCCCTGAAATTCCGCGGCAGCCCACAACCAGGCCGCCGACCAGGGCGACTCTGATGGCCGGCAACAGGCGGCCTTACGGCGGAGCTGGCCCCGAGGAGGGCCCGGTGGCCGCCGCCCCTCTGCAGGTGGCCCCACGGGGCCTCGTTTGGGGACGCGGTGCCGCCTCCCAGAGACGCTGGGTCCTGGGCTCCTCCGCCCCACCCCGTCCTCATCTGAGGCCGGAGAACAGGGGCAGTGAGCAGCCATCCGGGAGCGGCTAGGCTTTGGAGGCTCAGGCCGCTTTCCACCCACCGGAGTCCCCACCCTGCCCTCACTGAGCACCGCCCCCAACATCGCAGCCACGTCCACCCTGGGACGGAGGAGGGGCGCGCACCCGCTGCCTGCCTGCTGCCTCTGACGGAGAAGAGCAGGTGAGAAGGTGAAGGGACCCCCCTGGGCCCCACCGCACCTGCCTGCTCACACCCAGGCCCCGGCAGTGCCTAGTCCCACACAGGCGGCTGAGTCTGTGCCAGTGATGGGCTCTGCCGCCCTTCCCCAGCATCAGGCCCTCCAGGGGTGTCCTGGAGCCAGCAGGCTGCCCTGGGCCGTTCCTGAGGGGCAGGAGGAAGACGCTGAGATGCTCTGGGGCTGGGCTCTCAGGACGGTTGACTGCTGGATACCAGCACCGGAGGCTGGCTCTCACTGGAGGAAGTGCAGTCAGGGCCCCAACGCTGCCTCTGTGCCCAGGGAGGGGCCCCAGGTCCACGAGGGTGGCTTACCTTCCCCAAGGAGTCTCCAGGGCCCAGGGGCCCAGGTACCAAGACCACTTCCTGCAGCATGGAGGTGCAGGTTCCGGCTGGTCAGCGGGCACCACCAGCAGCCCTGTGGGAGACCCACCCTGGCTGGCCGGGAAGGCAGAGGAGACCAGGGCAGCCCCACGGTCCCCTGAGCCCACACCTCCCGCCGCCATCTGCCCTGGAGGAGGGGCTGCCCGCCAGGCCTCCCTGCCCACCTCCTGTCTCACTCTGCCCTCCCCACTCGCCCAGGGGCTGCTGGGAAAGTCCAGTCTTTACCCCAGTCCCGCATGTCTGCATCAGTGTTCTGCACCCCCTGCCCCCCCTGCCCTGCCCCCGGCCAGGCCCAGAACACTTGGGACGTGTGCCAGCTCCCTCTGGATGACATGAGTAAATCACAGGCCTTGAGATCTGGGATCATCCCAGATTGCCGGGGCAGGCGTTGTCATCACCAGCTTCCTTGTGGGAGGGAGGTGGGGTGCGAGGGTCAGAGAGATCTGAAGAGGCTACAGCCGGCTTGGAAGGTGCAGGGAGTGGCCAGGAGCCGAGAAATACAGGCGTCTCTAGAAGCTGGAAAGGCACGGAGGCCACTCCCCTCTAGAGCATCTGGATTTGAGCCCAGTGAGACTGCAGGGCTGCAAGACTAAATCTATGCTTCGCTCACCTGTGGCGACTCGTCACAGCAGCAGTGGGTTACTAATACAGCGGCCAACCTAAAATCTGACTTTACTCAGACAGAGTTTGCTGTAGCAGGCTTGCTGAAGGAGGCACTCTGGGCAAAGAAACGAATCCCAGATATGAGATCAGGGAGACAGGAGGGGAAGCTGAGCGCAAGACGCGGCAGATCCAGGGGCAGTCTTAACACAGACTATAACGGCAGTGATGAAAATGCTTAGCAGGGCTTCCCTGGAGGTCCAGGGGCTGGGACTCCGAGCTCCCAGTACAGGGGCCCGGGTTCCGCCCCGTGCGCCGCAGGGGAGACCGGAGATCCCACACGCTGCAACGAAGCCGAAGCCAGACGAATGTTTTTTAAAACATAAGAGTAAACTGGGACTTTCCTGGCTGTCCAGTGGTTGAGGCCTCACCTTCCCATGCAGGGGGCGCACCTTTGATCCCTGCTCAAGGAGCTGAAATCCCACAACAGAAGCAATATTGTAACAAATTCAACAAAGGCTCTTTAAAATAAAAAAGTGAACTGAGGTACATTTAAAAAATTTTTTAGGTGCTTCGGAATGACCCTGTTTCAGAAAACATGAAGTAAAAATGCAAACCTCAGTGGCCTGTGAAGTAAGAGAAACGCAGAGGGCCGGCCAACAAGTGAGGTAAGACGGCACCTGGCAGCTTCTTGCTGCAGAGCCGAAGGAACATAAGCAGACCGTAGCGCTCACACACGTGGAAAGAAACCACGGAACTTTTCTCCGTAATCAGCCCCACGGACAAGAAACGAGAGGGGGAAATAGCGCAGCTGCAGAAATTAGAAAACTTCTAAAGACGGCAGGTCCACAAGCTCATTTATCGGTAATCACATTAGATGCAAACAGACCAAACACTCCCATGGAAAGACTAAGATGGTCAGCCTGTTTGGGGTTTTTTTTTTATTAAAATGGATACTGTTTACAAGGGACACAGATAAATTATGAGATTGTGGATGGGGAAGGACCGGTTGTTCAAATATGCACTGAAGGAGGTGGCACGTGGCATCCCCACGGAGGTCTCCGGGGCAGGCTGCTCCCCAGGAGCCATTTCTGGAGCGAGGCATGATGACATGTCCAGGTGGATTGGTACCTGCAGTTCACCCTCCAGTGGTCCAGAATACGACGTCCATGTACACACACACACACTCACTTCAGTAAAGAAAAGCCAGAGGAGGCAAGACAGGAAGCGCCACCCAGGCAAGACGAAGGAGGTGCGTTTGTTTGTGGTCTTTTTCTTTCCCGTCTCCTGGGCTCCCACTTTGGGTGAGATGGGCCTGGTCTCTCCCAGCAAGCGCACCTGCGGAGAGAAGGTGGCGCAGGAGGCACTGAGGCCTCTGAAGCCGGAGCAGAGGCAGGCAGATGGTGGGGGGCGGGGGGCGGGGGGACCAGAACTGGAAGCACCAACCTGGCAGTGAGCCTCAGGGTCTTCCCCCTGTGGCCCTGGCTGGACTCTGCTGCGCCAGAAGTCAGCCAGGGGCTGTGACAAGGACAGGGGGCTCCAGAAGCCCTCTAGCTCTGGCTCAGCGAGGGAGAGGAGAGGGATGGGGAGGGTGGCTCTGTTTGCTGGTTTGGGGCCCCTGGCAGTCCCACCTGTAGCCAGGCTGCAGTCAAGGCAGTGGGGCTCACAGGCACCTTTTTAGGGGTGAGACCCTCCTCTCCAGTCAGAGGAGACACGCTCCAGAGGGTGGGACCCACTTGCTTCGAGGGGAGGGGGAGAGCCAGGCCTTTTCTGTCTCAAGATGCAGGCTCAGTCGGGGGAGTGTACAGGAGCGTGGGGTGAGTGAAGCCCCCAACTTCTGCCAGAGGACTGGAAGGCGGAGCCCCAGGCAGCCGGAACGTGACAGAGACGAGCCAGGAAGGGGCTCCAGAGAGCAGCCATGAGGTGGCTTATGACTTCTGGGCTCACCCCCAAGCTGTGTGCCACACCAAGTTCAAGAAGTGAACCGCAGGACACAGCATTGCCCAGGCCCCACACTGGCCACTTGGCAGTGCCCACACAGGACAGAGTTCAAACAACGCTGCAAAGGCTGTGAGAGCAGGACCGGCGCTGAAACCGCTGTCCACACAAGGCCACCTGGAATTTGCAGCTTGAACCCAACTGGGTTGACTGTGTGTTAAAACAAAAATGTCACCATTCTCAATGGGGTTTAAACAAAACCAGATATTTATAACATAATGCTTAAATTGCAGGATACAATCCAACATTACTCTGCATACGAAGAACCAGGGAAAATCCAACCAACCCACAAGGGAAACGAAAATCCAATGTCATCATGTCATAAAAATCCTCATCAAAATATTAGCAAATAGAAGCAAGCAACATAAAATATAAAAACCACAACCACATGAAGATTATCTCAGAAAAACAAGGCTGGTTCCACATGGGAAAATGAATCAGTGTGATCCACTATATTAGCAGTCTAAAGAAGAAACCACATGAGCATATCAACTCATGTGAAGAGAGCACTTGACAGAATTCAGTATCCACCCATGATAAACACTCTCAGCAAACTAGAAACAGGAGAGTCTTCACTAAATATAGTAAATGACATCTCAAAGAAAGAGAGAAAAAAAATCTACAGCTAATGTGATAGTTAATTCTGAACAACTGGGTGTTTTACTCTAAAATCAGAAACAAGGCAAAGATGTCCCCTGGATCCACTCAGTTCAGTTCAGTTCAGTTCAGTCGCTCAGTCGTGTCCGACTCTTTGCGACCCCATGAACTGCAGCACACCAGGCCTCCCTGTCCATCACCAACTCCCGGAGTTCACACAGACTCACGTCCATCGTGTCGGTAGTGCCATCCAGCCATCTCATCTTCTGTCGGCCCCTTCTCCTCCTGCCCCCAACCCCTCCCAGCATCAGGGTCTTTTCCAGTGAGTCAGCTCTCCGCATGAGGAGGCGTATCCACCGCTATTCACTACTGGACTAGCAGCCCTAGCCAGCACAATACAATAGGAAAAAGAAGTGACTTATATGATAGGAGTGAGAAGACTCTCTACTCACGCCTGCACGCGTGAGTGTGTGCTAAGTGACCTACATGATAGCAGTGAGAAGACTCTACTCACGCCTGCACGCGTGTGTGCTAAGTGACTTACATGATAGAAGTGAGAAGACTCTACTCACGCCTGCACGCGTGTGTGCTAAGTGACTTACATGATAGAAGTGAGAAGACTCTACTCACGCCTGCACGCGTGTGTGTTAAGTGACTTACATGATAGAAGTGAGAAGACTCTACTCACGCCTGCACGCGTGAGTGTGTGCTAAGTCGCCTCAGTTGTGTCCGATTCTTTGCAACCCCATGGCCTGTAGCCCATCTGGCTCCTCTGTCCACCGCATTCTTCAGGCAGGAATACTAGAATGGGCTGTCACAACCTTCTGCAGGGGATCTTCCCGACCCAGGGATCGAACCCACATCTTTTTCGTCTCCTGCATTGGCAGGCAGGTTCTCGACCACTGAGCTACCTGGGAAACCCCCTCTTTATTCATAGATGACAATAAAGTCTATATAGAAAATCCCAAATGTTCTACTTAAAAATATCTGAGTACAAATAAGTGAGGTTAGCAAGGCTGTAGGATACAAGGTCAAAACAACTTGAATTCTTCTTCTACTGGAAGCAAACAAGTGAAAACCAAAAATTTTAGGGGAATAACACTTTAGCTCCCCTCAAAATTAAATACTTTGTAATCAATCTAACAAAACATGTACAGGATCTGTGTGATGAAAATCGCAAAATGCTGATGAAAGAAATCGAGGATTAAATAAATAGAAGACTGTGTTCATGAGGGAGAAGATGCAAGGTCGTTAAGATGCCAGTTCTCCTCCAAAATGACCCACTGATTTAATGCAACTCCAGTCAAAATCTGTGGAGGAAGTTTTGTAGATATAGACAAGGTCACTCTAAAATTTATATAGAAATGTAAAGGAAGGACAGTAACCAAGACGATTCTGGGAGAGAAGGGGAGACGCTGGAGGATCCTCACCAACCGACTTTAAGAGTCATTGCAGGGGGCTCCTCCGGTGGCTGCGTGGCTAGGACTCTGCTCCAGTGCAAGGGGCCCAGGTTCAGTCCTCGGTCAGTGAACTAGATCACACACGCTGCAACTGAGACCTAGGGGAGCCAAATAAATAATTTCTTTTAAAAAGACATTGTAAATCTGAAGTAATCAAACCAGTTCGTATTGTCAAAGGATAAGCACATAGATCCATATGAACAGACTGGAGTCCCGAAATAAACCCACACCACTATAGTCTGTTTTTTACTCAGACTTATTGTCATTCACATACCATGCAATTCACACATTTGAAGTTTACAATTCAAAGTTTTTTTAGTATATTCGCACATGTCACAATCATAGCACATTTTCATCACCCCCAAAACGGAGCCTCAGACTTATTAGCAGTCACTTCCCAATTCTTCCCCAGGTTCCCGAACTCTAGGCGACCACTAATCTGTTCTTTAGATCTGCCGCCAATTCTGGGCATTTCGTGCTAATAGAATCACACAATGTGTTCTTCTGTGACTTATTTTAGGAAGCAGGTGCCCCTGTCACTCTTCTTCTTTATTGCCAAGTAACCTTCCACTGTTTACTCCAGATTTATTATCTATTTATCAGTTGGACATTTCTGTTGTTCCCACTTTTTGGCTATGAATAATGTTTCAATGGACACTTTGTACAAGGTTGTTTTCTGAACGAGACTTTGTGTGGACACGTCTTCATTCCTCTTGAGTGTATACCCAGGAGTGGAAGTGCTGGGTCATGAGGTGACTCCAGGTTAACAATTTGAGGAGCTGCTGTTTCGCAGACTGTCTTACGTTCTCACCAGCAGTATATCAGGGCTCCAATTTCTTCACATTCCCCCCAGTGATTGCTACTTGTCAGTATCGTTTATCACAGCCCCCAGGGTTGAAGGGGCGTCTGCTTCCTCCCAGCTGGAGCTGCCTTTCCCACTGTGGCTCACGATGCTCGGCACCCCTCATGTGCTCACTGGTCAAGTCTGTATCTTCTTTGGAGAAACATCTGTTCAAATCCACTACCCATTTTTCCATTGTGCTATGGCCCTCTTACTGTTGAGTTGCAAGAAAGAATTCTTTTTATGTTTTGGACACAAGTCTCTTGAAAGTGGCAGATTCTTTGCATCAGCCTGAGGAAGTTCCTTTCCCCTCCTGCTTTGCTGAGCTCAACCAATGCGCCCTAACCAAGGTGTGAAGGTGATTCGACAGGGAAGGGATAGAATTTTCACTCACTGGACATTCATATGCCAAAAAACCCCACAACAATCCTTAAGCTAACCTAATACCTAACACAAAAATTAACACAAAGTGGTTAGTATGTCTAAATGCAAAAACTATAAATTTGCAGAAGGGAACATCTAAGGAAATCTTCATGACCTGGGACTGGTCAAAAAAAAAAGTGACACCAAAAGCAGAGCCCACAGGAGATGAAGTGAGAAACTGGGCCTCATTCAAGTCAAAGCCTTCACCTTGTAAAAGCCAAGTCCAGGCCTCCCTGGTCCGACGGTGAAGACGCCACATTCCAGGCCTTCCCCGGTGCTGTAGCGGTTACGGGTCCACCCGCCAGTGCCGGGGTTATGGGCTCCATCCCTGGTCTGGGAAGGTCCCACATGCCACAGGGCAACTAAGCCCGATCGCCACAACTACTGAGCCCACATGCCCAGAGCTCATGGTCCAGACCAGGGGAGCCCAGCGCGCGATGAGACAGCCGCGTGCCACAGCAGACGCTCCTGCGCGCCGCAACGAGAGGACGCTCGCGCACAGCCGTGAAGGGCCAGCGCAGCCAAACAAACAAATCTTGAAAAACCCAAGACTCCACTCCCAGCGCAGAAGGGCTCCACACTCCCAGGGCAGGGCCGGGGTGGAGGGGGACTCCACACTCCCAGGGCCGGGGTGGGGGGGGGCGGAAGAGGGGGGAGGGAGGGGACTGGGGGGGCTCCACACTCCCAGGGCATGGGGGGACTCGGGTGGGGGGGCTCCACACTCCCAGGGCATGGGGGGACTCGGGTGGGGGGGCTCCACACTCCCAGTGCGGGGGCACAGGTCAATCCCTGGCCGAGGAACAAGCAGCCTGACTGCCACCCAGTATGACCAAGAAAAAAGTTTCAAGGCCTAATTAATTCCTATCTTAATAAGTTATTCCAAAAAATAGATGGCAGAGGCTATGATGAGGCCAATGTAACCTTGATTCCATAACATAAAAAGGGCAATACAAAGAAAAACAGAGAAGAAAGAAAGTCATAGGCCTATTTCCCATCGAGTATCGATATAAATGTTCTAAATAAAATTATACCTACTCAAAACCAGCTGCATATTTAAATGTTGCAGCATTGTGATCAAACAGGACTTCTCACAGGAATGCAAGGGTGGCTTGACTTCGGAAAGGGTGCTGATGTGTTAATATAATGCAATTCATTATGATAAAGAAAGGAGAAAATCATATGACTGTCTTAATTAACGAAGATAAACCATTTGATAGTTATGATTCTAAAACGGCTCTTAGGAAAATAAGAGCGGAAGAAAGCTTCCTAAAAGTTGTAAAAAGTTGCGTACCAGAAGAGCACAGGTGGCGCTGTACTTCACGGGGAAACCTGAAGACCAAGAGCAGGGTCACCATGCTGACTGGTAAGCGTCAGCAAGGCGGCCGAGATGAAGCTGCCGTCACCACAGGATCTTTCTACACCAGCAGCCGCAGACAGCACATCTCTACTGGTTCTGCTCCCAAGGGTGGACCCTGACGAAGCGCAGGGAGCTGAAAGCAGCGTGCTGCCAGTGCACGAACTGCCCGGTGGGAGAGAAGGGGGCCGAGGGGAGAAGCTGTCAGCACAGAGCAGGGGGCCGGGCGAGCTTGTGTGTAGACGGTGTTGGAAGCCGGCTCACTGCCCGGGAGAGATCGGACTCCTGTCTGCTTGCACACACAGAGTGGACTCTGGATGGAACGCAGCAGGAACTGACAGGAGATGCGGAGAGTATGACGCAAGGCGGAAGCGCGTCTTCAAAAGGCAGGAGGCAGAAGCATAATTCAATTAAAACAAAATTTAAAGTCCTACTCGACAGAGGGAAACCATGAGCCAATTTTTAGCCGCCGACAGAATGGAAAGGGAAAGTGAAAGTCGCTCAGTCGCGTCCGACTCTCTGCAGCCCCGTCCTAACAGTCCATGGGATTCTCCAGGCCAGAACGCTGGAGTGGGTACCCTTTCCCTTCTCCGGGGGATCTTCCCAACCCAGGGGTCAAACTGGAACCTCCTGCATTGCAAGTAGATTCTTTATCAACTGAGCTATGAGGGGGACAGAATGCAGAAGATATCTATAATGTGTGAAACCAATGACGTGCTCATATCTCGAATTTTCAAGGAACTCCTGCAAAGCAATTTTTGAAAGTCAGCAAACATCAGGCAAAAATCCATGTGCATCAGTTAATTCCGGTGGCAGCGTTCAATCTGATTAATGTTTGAAATAAAATTTAAAAATAAATAGGATGGCATAAAAAAGAATGAAATATTGCGACTTTTAGCAACATAGGTGGGCCTAGACATTATGATACTAAGTGAAGTAAATCACAAAGAGAAGGAGAAATATTAATATTATATATCACTTACAAATGGAAACCAAAAACTGAGACAGATTAATTTATTCACAGAACAGAAATAGACTGAGGACTGCCCTGGCTGGGAGTCTGACTGCCAATGCAAGGGACAGGGGTTTGATCCCTGGTCTGGGAGGATTCCACATGCTGCCGAGCAGCTAAGCCTGTGAGCCTGGAGCCTGTGCTCCAGGAGAAAAGCCGCTGCAGTGAGAAGCCCCAACCCCGAGGGAGAGACCAGCCCACGCCCCTGGAGGAAGCCTGAGCACGGCGGCGAAGGCCCGGCGCAGCCAAAGCTCATTATCAATAACTTTAAAAAAAGAAGAAAGGCCCAGCGCAGCCAAAGGCCATTTTCAATAATTTTAAAAAAAGAAGAAAGGCCCAGCGCAGCCAAAGGCTATTATCAATAACTTTAAAAAAAGAAGAAGGGCCCAGCACAGCCAAAGGCCATTATCATTAACTTTAAAAAAAGAAGAAACGCACTCACAGACATAGGAGAGAAAAAAACATAGTTACAGAAGGGGAAAGGGGGTAGGGAAGAATCAGTCAGGAGTATGGGATTGAGATCCCTTGGAGGAGGGAATGGCAACCCTCTCCAGGATTCTTGCCCGGAGAATTCCAAGGACAGAGGAGCCTAGGGTCACAGAGTCAAACACAACTGAGCGGCTAACACTTTGACTTTCACGGTGTTAAAGATACAGTCTACTAAACATGAAACAGGCAACAAAGATTTACTGTATAACACAGGGAAATATATTCAGTGTCTTATAATAACCTACAATGGAAAAGAATCTGAAATATATATGTATCTAATTGAACCATTTTGCTATATACCCAAAACTAACACAGTATTGTAAATCTACTATATTTCAATTTTTAAAAAGTGATTTTGTGTTCACGTTCAGTCGTGTCCGACTCTTTGTGACCCCATGGACTGCAGCCCACCAGGCTCCTCTGTCCATGGGATTCTCCAGGCAAGAGCACTGGAGTGGGGTGCCAAGCCCTCTTCCCGGGATCTTCCCCACCCAGGGCTTGAACCTGTGCCCCCCAGTGTCTGCGGCACTAGCAGGCAGATTAAGATGGCAAATTTGATGTTGTGTTTTACACCACGATTTAAACATGTCCCTAAATGGGAGGGGGAGAGACGGGACCTGTAAATAAAGACCAGAAGAGGGAATTCCCTGTTGGCCCAGTGGATGAGACCCCACACTCTCAGTGCAGCCCCTCGCTGGGGGTCTCAGGTCCCACACACCACAACCCAGCCCCGGAGCCCCAGCTGGACAGGCCACAGTGAAGACACAGGGCTGCTGAAAAAGAACAGACAGAGAGGCTATAGGAAGAAAAACAGCTTTAAAGGCAAGCCACCAGCAGACACGCCCACAGCCCAAAGATCGAGAGACCCCAGGTGCCAGCCAGACCCTCACCCACCCTTCACTGAGCCCCAGACCACCCGGGGCAGAGGGGCCCTTCAGAACCAAGACGGGACCTGGCCCTGGGCAGGGTACCACCCCGCCAACCTGAGACAGGAGAGCCTGCAGGCCGTGCCCCTCCCACGCAGTCTCCCCGGAAGCGCCCCGTTTCCTGACGCCCCTCCTGGACAGGATGCTCAGCACCCTGTCGCCCCACCCCCACCCCCACAGGGCGGGCCTCCCCACCCCGCAGGGCAGGCCCCTACCCCTTATGCAGGTTCGTCTGGGTGTCCGCTCCCCCCCCAGGCACCGGGTGGCCCCCGCCTACCCCCAGCCCCAGGGCAGGCACGGCACTGCGGCGGTCCTGGCTGCCAGACAGTGGAGAATCCGCGCCGCCCCGCCCCGCCCAGCGGAGAGCCCGCTGCCCGGCCACACTTGGCAGCCAGGACCCAGCTGAGGCCCCCGGAGCTCATGGGCACCTCGTGGGCAGCGGCCGCAGCCACGCCCACGGGGAGGGCACGGGTGGCCAGCTGGGCCCCACCGACAGGGACTGTCTCCTACATGCGGCTCGGAGATGCTCCTGCCCGCCTGCACCTGGACTTCAGCGGGGTCGGGGGACACCCTCAGGCCGCCGGGAGGGGCGTCTGGGGGGACTTGTGGTCCTGACTGGCCAGCCACGCCCCCAGGCCAAGGCCGACCAGTGCAAAGACGGCGAGGGAGACGGGGCCGGCCAGCGGGCAGGGAGGCCCGGCGCCTGGAGGACCGCGGAGACGGAGCGGCGGGGATGAGAGTCCGGGCGCGGGGGGCGGAGCTGCCCGGCTGCGGGCGGCACCTGGGCCCTCGCCCTGCCTTCTGACGCCACAGGTGACCCAGGAGCGAGTGGGACCCCAGAGCCGAACGTCTCCAAAGTCACGCGCGCGTGACCAGCGCCTTTTTTTGGCCGCGTCAGGCGAGGATCTTAGGCCACGAGGGTGGAAGCGGCGCGTCCTGCGGCGGAAGCACGGGTCTTCACGGCGTGACCGCCAGCGGGGCGCCCCGGGGGCGAGCCCTCCCTGCCCGAGTCGCGGCTGCTCTGCTCTTCTGCGACGGGCTTGTCTTCTAGAAGACTCGGCGCTTCGGCCCCTGGGCCCCAGGAGGCCTCGGCAGGGGGCCCGCGTGCCGTGACCCTCGCTCCTTGCCTCTCCCCTTGGCGACAGCGGACGCCCACCTCGAAAGACGTGCCTGAGGGGGCTTGGGGGGCCGCGGTTCGAATCCAGGCGCCCCACCCCCGCCCTACCCCTCACCCGCAGGCGGCCCTGCCCGTCGCCCCTGGTTACAGCGAAGGCTCATCTGATCGCCGGTTTCCTCTCTTCTGGGGCCCCTGGACAGACAGCTCCATCCACTCCAGCCTTGACACACGGCCGGTACCGCAAAGAGCTGCAGCTCCAGCTTCTTTCAGTGACCAGGCCTCCGCCTCAATGAAGTGAGTCCCCAACGAGCGGGGCGCGGTGTGCCCACCTCCTGCAGGGCTGTGTCTGCGGGTGGGAGGCCGGGCTGGCTCCAGGGCACACACGGGCCTGCGCCGCCCCACGCGAGGCCAGGGGTCGTGGGCAGGGTCTGAGCCCAGGGGTCCAGCCTGTGAGCCTATCACATCACACGCAGAAGGGGACTCTGGTGGCCGGCAGGCCAGGGGGCCGAGGTGGAGAGGAAGCAGAGGGTCCGAGGAGGAGCGGGTGAGGCCTGCGGCCCGGGGCACGTTCTCCGGGGCCTCTGGCCTGCCCGCTGGGCCTCAGCCCCCCGGAGTGGCCGGATGGGGACCATGCTCACTTATTACCACAGCAGGAGGAGCCCGACCCCAGGGCCCCAGCCTGCACCCCACAACCTGGGCAAGCTCCTGCCTCAGGGTCACCACAGAGGGCCCGCCGCCCACCAGCCTGGCCTCTCAGGATGGGCCACCGCGTGTTCCAGGGTCAGCACCCCGAGTCCCACAGACACACGGACACACGGGGCTTCTGGCTGAACTGTACTGGGCCTGCGGGTCAGCGGAGGAGTGCCAGCCCCGAGGCACTGAGTTTCCACTTGAGTTTCTAAAGCTCGGGTTCCCGAAGGCCGTGGCCATCGCGGCCCCAGGGAGTCCACAGGAGGCAGGGAGTCCTTCCATGGACTTGCTCCCGTCCGGCAGGCAGGAGTGTGGTGGCAGGGAGATGAGAAGTGGCCTCAACACCCGAGGCAGAGGGCCTGGGTCAGGTGCCTGGACCCCAACTGCAGGCAGCAGGGAGCCACAGCCTTGGCGGGAGGGCTCCGGCCGGAGACGGGGTGCGGGGAACCCGGGGCCAGCTGCGGGGTCGGGTCAGACAGGCGGTCCTCACAGGGGTGTCCGCTCGCCACTGCTGGGTCTGGCCGATGCTCCAGAAGCCAGTGCAGAGGCGCCGTGGGCATGCCCCCACCCAGGACAAAGGCCCAGACCAGCTGGTGCCCCGCGGATGGCAAAGTACCAAGGAGAACGTACTCTGGGGGGCCCAGGGACCCGGGAAGAGGGCAGCCTGGCCCAGGAAGCCGGGCCCTGGCTGTGCCCACGGCAGGTGGGGCGTGGGCACGAGAAACCGAGCTCCCGTGACGGGGACAGGCCGGCTCCGGCGGGACATCCCCAGACAGAGGGCTCTTTGTCAGGCCGGGCCCCACCCCTGAACAGCCTCGGAAACAAAGCCGCTCTGTCCGCACTGGCCTCCCTCCCAGGCCCCTGGGCACCACCCCCAGGGACAGAGCAGAGCCCCCACCCAGGGCTCCCATCAGGCATCCCGGTCCGACGCTCACACGTCACTGCACAAGTCCCAGGCACAGGCTGGCCCAAGTGGGGTGTGCAGGGGCACCCAGGGCACGCTGCCCCACACCCACCCCGCGCTGCAGGCCCTGCCCATCTGTCCAGCACCCGGGCAGCCCCCCAGGCCTGAGGGGCGCCCGCCTCCCCAGACAGAGGCCAGCTGGAGCCTCGGCTCTGCCAGCAGGCCTCCACGGCGTTCCTCCGAGTGCTCAGCAAGGCCTGAGGCCCATGGCGGGGGGGCTGCCACGACCTCCTCGGGGGCACAGCCCGGGCCTGCTCCAGGCCCGCAGGGTGCAGGCGTGCTCTGCCCGATGTGGGGACCCAGGGCCCAGAGCCTGCACCGCTGGGGATGGACCCTGCCCGTCCAAGGCCATCCGGACGTGGGGCGCCTGCAGCACTCAGCGTGTGGGCGGTGGGACCCAGACGAGGCCAGGCCGCGCTCCTGCCAGCCTGGCCAGCTCCTGCCGACACTGGCCTTGCAGCTGGCGCAGCACTGCCTCCAGGCAGGCCTCCCGGGCCCTGAGCGCCTCCGTCACCTCGGCGGCCCACAGGCCCGGGCCGCCAGGCACCCTGGCCTCGGTCCTCACCAGCCGGTGGGGCCCGTGGGGCCGGGCCTGGCCCTCGTCCTGCTCCCAGGCCCGCTGCAGGGCTGCCAGGTCCTGCGCCACGGCCGCCTGCAGGGCCCGCCTCGCAGCTCTCCACTCGGGCCCGTGGCCACCAACCTGCACAGGAGACAGCAGCCAGTGAGCCAAGGGCGAGCCGCCCACCAGCACACAGCCCCGGGCCCCTTGGCTCTCACTGAGCCTGACCCCCACCCCAGCCCCGCCTAGACGTCACTGCTCCCGGGGCGGGGGACGACCCCGAGTTGGTGCCGAGGCCTGGTCCCTCCAGGCTGTCTCACCCTCATCCCTGAGCCCCAAGCCAGGGGTGCTGGGTGCCTGGGACGCGGCCCGCAGCCGGAGCAGCTCCGCAGCCCTGAGCCCTCAGGACCACCCTGCCTCGGGCCCAGCTCCTCCCTGAGGTATGGCGGGGAACTGGGCCTGGCTGCTGCCTGCAGGCCAAGTCCCGGGGGTCCGCTCAGAGCCCAGGGCGCAGACCTGGGGAGCCCACCTCCAGCCCCACCCAGCACTCCAGACATCCAACAGGGTAGCTGGGGTGGGGCACCGGGGAGTCTGGCAGGTGAGCCCACGTCTTCCAAACAGTGAACGGAGCAACCCCAGCATGGAAGTCCACGGCCAGGTGGCCCAGGCCCGCAGCCAGCTCACCGCAGCCTGCCAGGCAGCCCGCCGGGCTTCTGCCGCCTCCCGCAGCTCCTCTTGCAAGGCCTGCAGCTCCCGCGCCAGCAGCCCCGCCACTCCAGCCTCTGGCTCAGGGATCCTGGGCAGAAACGTGGGCGGTGAGTCCTCCGGGGAGCAGGCATCCAGGACTGTGTCCTGCAGGGAGAGACCTCAGTGAGAAGGAGGGTGGCAGTCCCGGGCCTCAACCACGGGCCAGGTTCCCCAGCCAGCGGGGACAGCGAGCAGGGCTCAGCTCCCGCCCCAAGGCCACAGAGGGGGCTGGACCGACCCTCACCCCAGGGGGCCTGGATACCAGGGACGCACAGAGGCCAAACTTCCAGAAGGCTGAGACCCCCTGAGGAGTCTGGGTCTCCCCAGTAGCTGGGAAGGGTGGAGATGGGACAGACAGATGTCTGAAAAGAGCCCCACACTCGAAACCCAAGGCCCAGGTGAAAAACCGGCTTCAGGGTTGGGCGAGGGGGCATCCCCGAGACCTCTCTTCTCTCCTGGAGAATAGGAAGACCCACCAAGGCCCAGGGCTGCCGTGGCCAGGGCAGGGCAGGAGAGGGGAAGGGGAGGGGTGGGATGGGAGGGGAGGGGTGCAGAGGGGAAGGACAGGCAGGGGGTAGGGGGGGTGCCTCCTGACCATCCACTGCCAGAAGACCAGCTCCCGGCGCCGCCACTCCAGGGCCGCTTCTAGCCGCGCATTCTCCGTCTCCAGCAGCTGCAACAGCTGCAACACAAGCCCCGAGTCAGAGCCAAGCGCAGGGCCCCGCCATCGTGCTCACCGCACTCCCGCCCTGAGCCCGGTCGGCCTAGGCGGGCGGAGCCGTCTCACAGCAGGCTGACGGGCGGGGCGGGGCGGCCTCACCTCTGGCACCCCCAGGCCAGGCCCGCCAGGCCTTCGACCACCCCGGGAGCCCCCGTGCCCGCCGCAACCATGGGTCCTGCGGGTGGGGGCTAAGCGCTGGTGCCCCTCACTCGGGACTCCACGCCACATCCCCACTGACAGAGGGTTGCACCCTGGAGGCTTCGGGCAGCTGGGGGTCCTGGACAGCAGACTTCTGGGCTCTGGGAAGCCCCTCCCCTGTAACCCCCTAAACCCAAAGGTAGGGCAGGGGCTGTGCAGTGCCTGGCTCAGGGTGACGGAGGACAGGGCAGGGGCCCAGCACGGAGAACACAGCCGTATGGCCGAGCGCCCCGGCCTGCCCCCACACCCGCACCTGCAGACCCCGCACCTGCAGACCCCGCACCGGCGCGCGTGGGCCCAGGCGGCCCCCGTGCTGAGCCCCCCCACATGCCCAGGCCACCACGGCCTCAGGAAGCCGAAGGGGGTGAGGCCAGGTGTGGTCCACCCAGAGGGCCCACGGCAAGCGACAGACACATCGGCCTCCACCGCCTCCCAGGCCTCTGGTCCCCTGGGAAGGCCCAGGCCACTCCTAGAAGACAGCCCAGAATGTACTCCAGGGCTCAACAAGCAGCCAGAGCCAGCATTGAGGCTGCCCTGCCGACCTTCTCAGGAGCTACGCGGAGCCCCAGGCCACGAACATTGGCATGCCACTGGGGGCTGGGCACCGCTGGCCAGATGGCAGGGGGGCTGGAACACCAGGCCAAGGGCCAGCCCAGAGCCAGTGGAGCAGGTAGAGGCAGGCTTCCCTGCGGTGAGAGCCGCCCCGTAACCTGGGGGAGGGCTGTGGACCTGGGAGGGCGGAGCCACGTGCCCATACCACACACAGACACACGCACGCACGCACGCACGCACACACACACACACACCCCTGGTGGTGAGTGAGAAAAGCAGCTTCATCGGTTCCCAAGAACACTCCCGGGGGTGCCCATACCCCCCCACGCAGGCCGCACAGAAGCAGATGGGGGACAAGGACGATGCCCAGCGCCCACAGCACGCCTGGCCACTGACAGCAACCAGAGGCCACCCCAGAAGCTTCTGGGGCCCATCCTGAGAGCACAGGCCCTTCAAGTAGGCTGCTCCCAGCTGCCACCCGCAGACCATCCTCAAACCTTGGGAGGAAGTCAGTGTCCCCCTCCGCCTGGCCACGACACTGTTTTCAGCCCTGCGGCACCAACTCACACCAGCCCCCAGGCGGAGGGGGAGCACCCCCCCCGACCAGCGCCCACGGAGGCTGGGGTCCCAGACAGCACCAGGCTGGGGCTGCCACAGCCCCCGCGCTCCCCTGACCAGGGGACCAGGGGCAGGAGGCCCGGGCCCCGCTGAGTCACCCCAAAAGGGGACCAAGCCAAGGGCACACCCAGCTGCTGCCTCAGCATCTCAAGGGCCAAGCACAGTCCTGCCCACAGAGCCAGCAGACAGCCGCCAGGAACGCCAGCCAGGTGGGCCCCACGGGCCACCCTGACCCCACTTCAGGGAGCAGACCCCCAGGAGCACGCAACAGTGCAGCCAAGACCTGCCGGGCCCATCCTGAGCCTCAGTCATTCTGCCCGGCCAAGTGCCCCCAGGCCGGGCAGTGCCAGCTTCACTCTGGACAGCGAGAGCCCAGCACTCGAGCCGCGGCCACCGCTCTGTCCCAGGAGCCCCTGGCCACATGAGCCTCCGAGCAGGACACAGGAATGGAGGGGGCTCCCGAAAAGAAGGTCAGCAGAGTGGGCCACTCCCAGCCCATCACCAGGCAACACCTCCACAGGCACCCACACCCGTCAGCCCAGACCCTGGGTGTCTTCCTCAATTCCAGTGTCCCCCCGCCACCGCCACGGCTGGCTGCCAGCCACCCGACACCTGTGCTCTCCCCACGGCCCAGACTGCACCCAGCCACACACACTCATGGCGGCACTGGCAGGCCGGGGCAAGGAGAGGGACAGAGGCTGTGCCCATCCCCCACGCAAGCTAGATGGTGAGCTTGACGACCACCCACAGCCGATCCACTGCCTGGGGGTGCCACCCTCCCAGGCCCCTTCTCACCTTGGGCCACGCCCACCTCGGTCCCACCAGCCTCACCTGCCGGCCGCCCTCGGGGTCTCTGAGCAGCTCCGTTTCGGTGACAGACAGGTGGCCAAGGCTGCGGTCACTGTGGCAGCCGCGGGTGTATGAGTGGATCTGAAACGCAGCGCAGACCCCATGCTGAGCATTCGGGTGCCCCCCAGCACTAGGCACAGCACAGACCAGGAAAGGGGGTTCAGAGAGGGCCCAGCAAGGGAGAGTAGTCGGCACTGCTGAGGCTGGCTCGGGGCCCCCCAGGAGGCCCTGCAGAGGGAGGGGCACCCCCACCCAGCCCCCGCACCCCTGTACCCGCCTCAGCTCATCAAGTGGCAGGCCTGGGCGGTGGCAGAAACAGCCCCGGACAGGCTCGGTGGTCCAGTGAGGCCAATGGCAGGGACACAGGCTACCTGGGTCTGGGGGGGCGGGAGGTGCACCAGCAAGGGGAGGCCTGAAGGTAGCGGGGAGGCCAGCAGGGGGCACGCCCCACACAGCAGGAGCCGCTGGAGCCCAGACAAGAGGGAGTGAAGGCGTCCCAGGAAACGCAAGCTGAGCCAAAGACCCTCTGCCAGGGGTTCTAGCACCAAACAGTCCTGTGCTGGAGAGAGCCCAGGCCACCTACCCAGTCACTTCTCAGCCCAGAACATTCCCTGGGCCAGTGGGGGGACCCCTGTGCCCCCACAACTGAGCCCTACCAGCCGTCAGGACCCCCGAGAGAGCTGCCCACTGTGCCTGAGCCACACTCAGGGAGGACCAGGTGCCTTCCCCCCCCCGGCTTCCCTGATTCCCTGCCCCACAGATGCCCAGCAGCACCTGCTCAAGGCCCCTCCTGGACAATCTGGAGCCCTAGCGTCCCACCGTCAGGCCACCCCCAACCAGTCAGTCCCCAGCCAGGCCTGGGAAGACCCACATCCAGCCAAAGGCCGGCCCCATCCTGAACTGGGAAGCTGGACAGGCCTGTGCAGCAGAGAGGCGCTGCAAGAGTGGCACTACCTTGCCCAGGAGGGCGCACTGCTCCTGCTGACCGGCCATCAGGTTTCGCCACCGGAGCCGCAGCTTCCCCGTCAGCCACTGCAGGTGGCGGATGTCCACACAGCCTTCTGCTTCCACACCGGGAGCAGGCAGGCCAGGGCTGGCCAGGGCCTCACACTGCGGAGGGGGCAATGGTCACACGCTGCCCCCGCGCCCCACACAGGTACCCCGAAAGGGAAAGGAGGCCCATGGGAGTGACCACAGCCAAGTCTGAGGGGTGCCAGGAAGAGTTGGGGACAGACCCTGTGTACACACCGGGCCCTGCCCTGCCCTGCTCTGCCTCCGTGTGCTCGCCCGGGCATTCAGGAGGGCAACGCTGACCCCCACAGGGCCGACCCCGCCGATCCAGCTCCCGCACCCCGGATTTCGGCCCAGGCTGGGATTCCTGCACCCACCTCGCACACAGGCATCTCGTCGCCCAGCCGCACGTGGCTCTGGGTCAGCAGCCGCTCGGGCAGGGGCCCGCGGGCCAGGAGCCAGGCCAGGGCCAGCAGCAGCTCGCGGCCACCCTGTGAGCCTTCGTCCGGGAGCTGCACCAGCGCCCGCCTCGGGTAGCCCTGGGAGCGCAGCGCCGACTTCACCCAGCGGGCTTGAGCCTCTGCGATAGGAGACGCCAGCTCAGGGGGGCCACCCACTGGAGGCGACACTCCCCCAGACTCTAAGGAAGGGCCCCACGCGCGACCCCAGAGCAGAGAGCAGGCTCCGGAGGGTCCCGCAGGGACACGGGGACCCAGCCAGGAGGCGGGGAGGGGCGGGGCCACCACGGCGGGTCCGACGAGGAGGTGGGGCGGTGGGCGGGGCTCTGCAGAAGGCTGTCCCGTGAGTGGCTGGTGGGCGGGGAGGGGCGGGGCCACCAGGACGGGTCTGACGGGGAGGCGGGGCGATGATCGGGGCTCTGCAGAGGGCTGTCCCGTGAGTGGATGGTGGGCGGGGCCGGGGCCGGCCGGGGCGGGCCTGGCGGGAAGGCTTACCCAGGGCGAGCGAGGCCAAGGCGCCGTCGGCGGGCAGCGGCGAGAGCACACGGAAGAGCAGCCGCCAGAACGCGGGGGCCTGCGGGGATCAAAGAACCATTGCCAGTGGAGCTGGCCACCTCCCTTCGTCCACCCGCGGGCCCACCGCGCCCGGCTGCCTGCCCTGCTGGCCTCACCGCCTCCGGACGGTCGAACTTGGCGCGGCGGAAGGTCTCGGGGCTGGGCGCGGCGGGCAGCGTCCGGCTCAACGCAGCGATGGCCTCGGGCAGAGCCCGGGCCGCGTCCGCCGGGTCGGGCCGGCGCCGCCGCCGCCTCCCCATGGAGCTCCCACTGGCCTCCCCCGGACTGCGCGCCACCGCCTCCGCGCGTCCAATCCGCGCGAGCGCGGGGTCCCCGCGCCCAGTCGCCGCGCAAGTCCCGCTCCCCCGGGCCTGCCCGCCCAATCACCGCGCCGGCTGGGACACGCCTCCAGCTCCCCCAGTGAGCGGTGCCCCCGGCATTGGGTGCTGTCTGTGCCGCCCCGTGCGGAGGCACTTCCGGTGCGTCGAGAACCAATCAGCGTTGAGAACTCCGCGGGGCCCGCCCTCCGCGACTCAAGCTCAGCAACCCCGACACGCCTTGTCCGGATCCCACCAATCAGCTCCGCACCTCCGGTTGCTCCAAACGGCGGCCGGGCAACAGCCGGCGGCTCGGAGGGCACTGCTGCCGGGCGCCAACAACCCCGGGAGCGATCCTCTGCCTCCTCGAGCCCTCTTGGGCCAGGCCGCTGTGGGCTCCCGGGCCCCGCCGCGCGCGCCAGGCCGCAGACGCGGGGGCCGGCACCCGGGCACCGGGGGACGTCCCTAGACCGATCAGCCCCGCGTCACGCAGGCAGGTGCTCCTCCCGACCGGCCGGCGACTCTCCCCCTCAAACCTACGCCTGCAGACCCCCGCCCGGCCCCTTCCTGTCCAATCCAGCTTCTGCCTAGCTAACCCTTTACCCCTTACCTCGTCCCAACCCCACGCCTGCCTCTGTCCCGCCCCTTCAGCCTTCTTCCTACCACTGAAAAGCGGGATCCGCACGGCCACTTTGGAAAGCAGTTTGGGTAATTTCAGAGCTAGCCTTATTAAGTTTACTAGTGAGTGAGTAAGTGAAGTCGCTCAGTCGTGTCCGACTCTTTGCGACCCTATGGACTGTAGCCTACCAGGCTCCTCCCTCCATGGGATTCTCCAGGCAAGAGTACTGGAGTGGGTTGCCATTTCCTTCTCCAGGGGATCTTCCTCACCCAGGAATCGAACCCGGGTGTCCTGCATTCCAGTCAGACACTTTAACCTCTGAGCCACCAGGGAAGCCCACAGTACAAGTTCTGGGAATCTACAAGGACTCGGGTAGACATGGAGGAGGGCAGATTGCTAAGTCGTGTCCAACTCTTTGCGACCCCATGGACTGCAGCACGCCAGGCTTCCCTGTCCTTCATCATCTCCCAGAATTTGCTCAAACTCATGTCCATTGAGTGTGATGCCATCCAACCATCTCATCCTCTGTGGCCCCCTCCTCCTCCTGCCTTCAATCTTTCCCAGCGTCAGGGTCTTTTCCAACGAGTCAGCTCTTTGCATGAGGTGGCCATAATAGTAGAGCGTCAGCTCAGTCCTTCCAAAGAATATTACTTTTCATCTATAGGAAGTGTTCAGAAAGCAAGTGTACAGAGACAGGAAGCAGGTGACCTGGACAGAGGCTGGGACCAGGGTGTGGCAGATGGGCATGAGGGAATTTTTGTGGGCGAGGAGACTGGTCTATAGCTGGATTGTGCTGGTGGTTGCAGAACTCTGTGAACTGGTTAAAAAGCACAGAATGTGCATAGGTGAGTTTTATGGCATGAAATTATGCCTCAATAAAGCTGTAAAGAGGACAAGCGTAGGGGAAAGAAGGCAGAGAAAGTGCTCCCCAAACAACCCCAGCCTTAGCCAAGCAGACAGGAAGTGTGGTCATGCCTGACTCCCCCATCTTTTTCCCAGTCCTCATCTTTGCCTGCCCCCATCTCAGGCACAGCCAGCTGCTCATCCCTTGTGTCCCCCGCAGAAGTGACCCCCTTCTCTAGAACTTGGCCTCTGACCCAGGCACCCCGACCCCAGGAGACTGTTCACTGGCCACCCACTAGCAGCTTACCTCCCAAGAGTCCTCCCGCCACAGGCATGGGGGCATTGCTCTCTGCCCCCTCACCCCGAATTTCAGTCCCCTCCAGGGTCCTCCTTCAACTAGGGCTGGGACCAGCACAGACTTCCAGTCTGGCTGTCTTCTGTCTCCAAGCTTGGAGACCACCCTGGTTAGGCCCACCAGCCGTAGTCCCGGCAGACTTTGCCCAAAGTGGTTCCTGAGCCCTTTTCCCTCTCTGGTCTTCGCACCTGCTGGGCCTTCTGCGTGGAGTACCCTCCTTCCCAGCCTGAGGCCTGGCTGACCCACTCTTCTGCAGGCCTCAGCTCTGTAAGCAGTCATCTGCCCCTCACCCCCAGACAGCGAAGCATGCTGTGGGGCCAGGAGTCGGCTGCCTCTTCAGGGCCACCTCCCAGCAGCTCAAGGCAGGCTTTCCTGTGCACACACTCCCCACTCTGCACTTGCTCTGCCCACAAGCCCTCAGTCCCCGGGCCCCCAAGACACCTCCACTCCCGCGGCCGCGCACACAGACACCCAGGCTCACTCGGCATCCTCTGCCCCCTCCTCTTTGGTCCCATCCATCCCCAGCGGCTCTCCGGCTCCCACCCCTCGGAGTTCTCTGAACCACCCAAATCCCTCTCACACACACACACACGTGACTCCACACACCTCCCTGGGGGCCCCCATGCCTGTCCAGCGCTGGCCTGCCAGACCCACAGCCAAGCCATGGGGCAGGGCGGAGGCCACACGCAAGGCTGAGATGACCCCTCTGGGCTCTTTAGATCAAGTCCTGGGACGGGCCGGTCTGCCAGAGCCAGAGCAGCAGTGACCAAGCAGGGGGAACCGGGAGGGCTCTGAGACGGTCTCAGGCTGACATGAGACAGCCCCCAGCCGTCGCTCCCGAGCCAGTCCTCACAGTCGCCCAGCAGGCAGCGGCCACATGCTAGCCCCTGGGCATAGGGTGGGGGCAGATGAGGTGAGTGTTGTCTGGGTGGACGCGCAGAGGGGGCTGGCTCCATCTGGCAGGGTGGGGTAGGGAATGGAGACAAGGGTGGAGCCACAGGAAGTGGGGAGGGCAGGCAAGGGCTCCCCACCACAGCGCCCCGAAGCTCAAAAGCGGAACCAGCTCAGCGGCTCCCCTGCGCCCCTGTCCCTGCTGACCCGTTCCAGAACGAGAGGAGGGCTACGCATCTGGACAGGGGCTGGACAGCATGGAACCCCGCAGAGCAGCCCTGCCCCGCCAGGGCAGCAGGCAGCAAGCGGGGGCGCCAGCGTGGCCTGGCGTCGGGACCCCCAGGGGGACCCTGGCCACGCCCCTGCACCGTTGCTCCGGGGATGCGAACACACAAGCAGGCCTCCCAAGTGTCCACCTTTATTGAGGGCATGGGGGTCTAGAGGGGAGCCCCAGGTGCCTGTGGAGAAAGGCCTGCCATCAGCCTGGAGGGCAGAAGCCCAGCGGGCAGCTGGAGATGGGTCTCCAAAACCTGTGCAGAGACAGACAAGGACAGAGGTGAGTGCAGGCCCAGGGCGCTCAGACCTCACTGCGAGGGACGCATGCTCAGGGCCACTGGGTGGGGCGGGGTGAGGCGTGGGGAGGTACCTGGGTTTACTTGAAAGTGTGGCTCTCGGCTCCGCCACGCCCAAAGCCTGCAGAGAGGTAGAGGGCAGCTTAGAGGTGGCCAGGGGCTATGGAGGGCTGGGTCGGGCGGGGGCGTGGGGAGCATACCTTTGGGTCCGAACATGGCTGCGTAGCAGGGGTGGTTGCAGTAGGGCTTGCCTTCATGCTGCAGGGAGAGCGGCCATGAGGGTCTGCCGACGCGCCCTGCCCTTACCCCTCAGCCTCCCCGCTGGCCCCGCCAGGCCCCACCGACCTCGGCATGACCCCCGGAGGTCAGCGTCTTCCCACACTTCTCACACTTGAGGCAAGGCCGATGCCAGTCCTTCCCCAGGGAAGTCACCCGCTCAGCTGCAGAGGCACAGACGAGACCCCGTGAAACGGGGCACACGCACACGCTCACACCCACGCGCTCCAGACGCCTCTGCCAAGGCCCGCCTACAGCGCCCCGCGGCCCGCCCGGGGGCTCAGCGGCACCTGTGCCCCCGCGGGTGGGGCACTTCCAGTCCCCAAACCGTCCCGCCTAACGAGCGGGAGTGGGCGCTGGTCCTCGGGGCGCCCCGAGGGCTTGGGTGGGGCTGGGAAAGGAGGAGGTGGGGGTCTCGGGCAGGACCGGGCCGGGCTCCCGGACTGAGCTCTCCCCCGCCTCTGCACCGGCGACCGCAGTGCTGGGGCGGGAGGGACCTCCCACTTCCTCCTGCCCCCCCACCTCCCCTGGGCCCCGGGGCGCCGGGCGGGAGGCGGCGCCCGGGGTTGCGCCGCCCGGGGCGCGGGTTTCCGCGTCTGTTTCTACTTAACGATGGGAGAAGCGGCCCGAACCCTGTGTTCCTTCCTATCCGCCGGGGTCCCCGCCTAGGGCGCGCCAGGGAAGGGGCGAGATAGCGGGACGCGGAGACAGGGAGACCGAAAGTCAGGGAGATCCAGACCGGAGACTCAGTGAGACCCGGAGAGAGAGCGGGGCGGAGACGGACGGCGGCCAGACGCAGGGGGCCCGACCGGCACACCCAGACGGCCACCAGCAAGGCTAGGTGTCGCCCCGCGGCGCTTCCCGAGGTCCCCCTGCGCCCCCGGCCCACCCGGGCAGCCCCTCGGGATGGACCCTGGGCCGCGCTTCCGCGTGGGGCTGAGGGGGAAGCCTCAGCTCGAGCCGGGGAGGGTGAGGGTGGGGTACGCTCACCAAAGTACACCTCCTTGTTGCACTTGGGGCACTTGGGCATGGTGGCACCGGACCGGGGCAGATAGCCAGGCGGGAGCAGACCGGAGCGCTGGACTGGGTGGGTCGCGCCCGGTCCGCGTCTTTCAAGGACCCCTGGGCCCCGCCCCTTTGGGACACGCCCCCAGCGCCCCGCCCGCCTGGGTCCTGAACTTGGACCCGGAGGCCTCGGATTCCAGCCAACGGGCCTAGAAAGGTCATCTGGTCCACCCTCGCCTTGGAGCAGGACCCGGGCCTGGCCGACGGCAGAGCGCGCTCCGAGGGGTGCAGGAGGTCGGCGGGTTCTCTCGCCGGTTGGACGGGGCTGGAACCCCGGAGGAGCCTCGCCCTCGCCCGGGCCTCTGGGCGGGGTCTCCCCAGAGCGGGAGGGAGCACCCCAGCCCCCACCTCAGAGTGCTGGAGCCGGAAGGTAACCGCTACAATGCAGATGGATGCAAACGAGCGTGTCGTGCCTTTCCGCGCCTTTCCCTAGATACTGGGCGGGGGCCACCTACAGGGCGTTCTCAGCCTAGTAGCCCTCCCCCACGAACTGCCCTCCGCCTTCATCACGCGTGGGGCCAGAAGGTTGGCCCGCCCCAGTCTCCTACCGCCAAGGGACATCCCAGTGTCCACCGAGCCCCCCTTCGGCCCGCCCCTGGACGTCCATCGGACCACAGCGGAACTCCCCGGGGACTCCGAAACGGGACATCCCCTCCCAAGGCGGGGCCACTCATCAACGGCAGGGCTGGAGATTCTGCGGGATTTTGGGGGTGGGGGGAGTCTGTGCGGCAACGCCCAGGCCTCCATGGAGCTGCGCGGCGGCGGGGGAGGGGTCCTTATCTCCGCAGAAAGCGCTGAGGGCCGAGGGCCGAGCGGTCCAAGTCCGACGTCCAAGGAAAGGGCGGGCGGCCCGGAGCCTCTCCGGTGCCAGGCGGAGACTGTGGGCCCCACCCGCTCCAGGAATGAGGGAAGGCCAAGGGGGCTGGCGCTGGCGCGCTGCACGGCCCTAGGCCATCCTCCGCTAACCAGCAGAGAGGCCTGCGGCCTCATGGGAAGGTCCGGGGTTGGTGGGGAGGCTGATGGACCGGTCTCCGTTGCCCCTCAGCCCAGGTGGAGGCAGGGAGGCCTGGGTGGGGTCCCCCTGCTCCCCGCCCCAGGAGGACACTGCCCAGCTCCACCCTCCTCTCAGTCAGTGTCGCCCAGGGCACCCCCTCTCACCCTCGGCTGCAGGAGGGGCTACCCTCCCTTAGACCCTCCACCGCTCTGGTCCACCGTGACCCCCCCAAGCCACACCCAGCTCCTGGCTTCAGCAACCTCAGCGCTCAGTCCTCTCTCCATCCCGGCCCCCACCCCGAACCTTCAGCAGTGTCCTCGGCTCCCCTCGACACACCCCCCGTCCCTCAAAACAAATCGTCATCTCTGGGCCTGACCAGGCCCTGTCCGCACAGAGGGCGCTGGAGACCATCGTCTGAGAGGCCCTCAGCCCTGAGTGGCGGGAACCCCTCTCCCTCCCCCTCGAGCCTCCCCTCACCCCTGACCCTGCCCCCGGGCCTGTCTCTGGGAGGAGGGGAGCCACAGCCACCTGCACCTCAGAACCCCACCTCGACCCGACCTGCCCTCTGCCCCCCGCCAGGCCCTGCGGTGGGGGAGCACGCCCCAGCCTCGGGGAGGTCAGCGCACAGGACCCCACCCTCCCCCACCACTCTCGTCCTCCCTCCCTGGGACCCTCTTCTGAGAGTAGGCCACAGTTCTGCCCTCACTGGGGCTCCGAAAGCCCTGGGATCCACAAAGCCTGAGCCCTGCCCTGGAGCCCTAGGTGCCTGGCTGCCCGCTGCCTTCAGGAGGGGTGCCCACCCTCCACTGCAGGAACCACACCAGCCTGCCCTGCCCTGAGCCTCATCACCCTCTCCCCCCGGGCACAGGAGTGCCTCCCCGGTTTCTGGAGCTGTGGCTGCCCGCCTGCCCCCACTCAGCCCTTGGTGTCTCCCTGGCCTGTGCCTGGTCTACCAGGCCAGGCCAGGAACAGGAGGGTTGGCCCCGGTTCCCTCCACTCCCGGCTTCATGACTGAGAGAGAAGTGGAAATGAGAGACAGCCGGAGGGGGACAGGCACACGGACAGACACAGCTGGGAACAGACAAACGGACAGACGGGCAGAAGCAGAGGGGAGGAAGGGTTGAGACCCCCAGTGACAGAGAGGGCTGGGTGGGTGGGGGTGCCAGGCAGGACCGTCTGGGGAAGTGGGCATCTGTCACGGCAGACCCTCGGGTCAGGCCACACACGGTGCGTGCACCGCCCGAGTAGGCATGCTGGGTGAAGGTCAGCTCCCCCCACGTGATGAACCCGAGGGGGCAGTGAACGGCTGGCAGCTTGGATGCGCACGTGTGTCCAGGGCCTGCAGGCACGCCTGTGTGGGCACACCCATCTGAGCATCTCTGGGGGGCTCCAGGACACGGGGGGCCACCCTGAGCTGGGCTCGGCTTCCTTCTGCACGCTTGGGCCTGGGGATGACCCCTCCCCGCACTGGACTCCAAGCCCCCCAGACTCTGGGAGTGGGGGAGCAAGAGCCCCCCCCTTGCAAACCAGGGTGATGAGTCTCTTCCGGGCCTGCCCGGCTGTTATTGCTGTTGCTATAGCCACAGCGCAGGCTGGTGTGGGGAGGAGGCCGAAAGGGGCCAAGGCCCATGGGCGTAGCCCTCGGGTTGGTACTTAGCACAGTTTTTCCAGACACACACACACCGCACACACTCTCTCTCCCTGGAGCCCTCCCAAAGCTTCAGCTCCTCCAGCTCCCTGTCTGTCCTGCCCGCCTGTGAAATTAGGGACCCCCCAAAGCTGCAGTCCCCCAGCACTGGGGGGTGTGCAGGGTGGACAGCTCCCACAGCCTCTAGACTCTCTGGCCAGGCACGGCCCCATTTGAGGCTTGCCTGTGAGTTGCCGGCCAGGCCCTAACAGCCCCTCCAGGAGCAGGCTTCCTGCTTCCATCAGCTCACCTGCCCCAGGAAGCTCTTGAAGGGGCGGGGCGCTGACCTGGCCCAAGGTCAACCAAGCTCAGGACCACCGGGCCAGTTGAAGACCCAGCCCTGCCCTGCCTGGCCCTTTGGGGCCACTAGTGGCGTCTGCTGCACGAACACACGGAAGGCACGGTGGAGCGCCGGGGACATCCCGAGACACGGCCCCCCGCGCTGGCAGCACCCAGCCCCGCGCTCTCCCTCCCAGCACTGGCCCCAGGGCTGTGGGCATCTGGAGTGTGAGGGACAGAGCGGCCAGCACAGTCCCTTGCCCCAGGCTGCTCTGTGCCCAGAACATACCCCCTACACTCGGCCAGCGTGAGGGCACCCGGGGCCCTGAGACCTGGGAGAGGCTACTGTGGGGTTCTGGCTGCTGGCCAAGGCCACCAGCGCATGCTCACCCTCTCTGTGCACACGGCCACGCCCTCACCCACTCATGTTCCACCCAGAAGGGAACCAGGTGGGACCCTGCCCCACAGCAGGATTCTGGACAGAGGGGGCAAGCGGGGGCCCCACGGTGGGCTTGCTTGGGCTCCTGGCACTGGTAGAGCTTGCAGGGCGAGGCTGGGCCCCAGTGGCCACTGAGGACTCTTCCGGGGAAGTTCCGCCCTCGGAGCTACACAGATCCACCCCCATCCCAGACCACACACTGGCACTTGCCCCTGGCCTTTGCCAGCCATTCCCGAAGCCTCCACCTCGCGCCCCAGTCTCTGGGCTCCTCCTCAGAGTGGACAAGAGTAAAGCTGTCCCCTGCGAGGGCTGGAGGCCTGCAGGGCTTCTGTGGCATTCCTGCACCCAGTGCCTAACGGGCCCAGTGTGTGCTCCGGGACCACTGCTGAGCCAGGGCCAGAGCCGGCTTGCCTACCCCCGGAGTCCGCCCCTCCCTGCCCTTCCTCCAGGCCTGGCTGAGCCACAGGCACTCAGACATTCCCAGGGCCTATTTTTAGCAGCTTGTCTCCCAGGACCCCCTGTCTGCCCCAAGGTCCTGCCCCAGGTGGCCCTGAGGTGGGGGCAGGGGGATGGAACCCGTGCTTTCCCAGGAGGGCTCCGACCCTGTCCTCCAGGCCTAAGACCAGCCCAGGCAGGAGAGGGTCCCTCCCCTCCTCTCTGGGAAGCAGGCCCGGGAGGCAGAGAGGCTAGGGGCACCTGCGCCCGTGAGCCCCTTCAGCCAGCCCTGCCAGGGCCTGCAGCTCGGCTCGTTGAGGTGCCCCTGCCCTCCCTACCCCCCCAGGATGAGCCTGGTGCCAGGAATCTCTGTATCCTGGAGCCAAAGGCCATGCAGAATAGCCTCAGATTCCAGCCTCTCCAGTCCGGCAGCTGGGCGTGTTCACCGCCCCAGACCCACCCCTGCAGCGGCTGGGCCCTGAGAAAGTGTGCGACCTGCACCTGGCCGCCTCTCCCGGCTGTCCTCCCCAGCCCAGCCCCCAGCGGCCGAGGGCCAGGCTCGCAGGCACTCGGTGACTTCTTGACCCTCAGCTCCTGGAACCGCTACCAGTGCGCTGGTGCAAGAAAGGTCATGCCCCCTCCAGGCCTGGAGGGGCTCAGGGAGGCTAGCTCAGCTGGGCGGGGTCCCCAGCGAGCCTTCACAGCAGAGGGGCAGCCCAGGGGAAGCTGGTGGGGCTGGCGGGGAGAAGGGCTGGGGGATCTAGGTCAGGGGTCAGGGGATTCCAGGACTCAGGAAGTGGGGACAGAGGAAGCTGAAGAGATGCTGGCGTGGGGCGCAAGGGAACACCAGCCAGGGCCTGGGAGGCTGATGGGGTGCCGGGGGCTCAGAGGGCCCTGTGGAGGAAGTGGGGAAGACTGGACCGGTGGGAGGTGGGTGCGGCTGGGGAGCAGGGTGTTAGAGGAGGCGGGGGCGCCGTGCCCAGCCCTGGGGTTCTGGAGCGGAGAGAGGAGCTTAAATGGCATTTCAGGGCCGCCTCGCTGGCGGGGTGGGGTGGAGGCCGGGCCGCGGCAGGCGGAGAGGGCGGCGCACCGCACACAAGCCTCCGCGGCATCTTGCGGGGTGCCCGAGGAAACACCTGGCTCGTGGAGAGGCTCCCTGGAGCTGGGGTCCCCTAGGGAGCCCCGGTAGCGCGGGGCCCCCGCGGCCCCCACTGGCGGCACTCGGCGACCGCCAGGAGTCTGGCGGGAGCTGCCCCGCCCCGGTTTCCATGACAACCCGGGGGAAACAAACAAGGAGGCTCAGCACCCTCCCGAGAGCAGGAAACGGAAGGCGGCCTCCGCGGCCAGACCCCGCGAGTGCGAGGCACTAGTGCCAGGCAGGTTGCGGCCGACCCGCCTTCTGGGGGACCCGGTGCCCCTCACCCTGCCCGCAAGGCGACAGCCACACCGTAGGCGCCCCTCCTCCTGGGTTTGGGGGAAGGGCTCGCAGGAGATCGCATTTCCCTCGCGTAGTTTCCACTGGAGCGTCACAGAGGAGGAGCCCAGCTGTGCTCTCAGCCACCCCCACCTGCTGGACCTCAGGAAGTTCCCATCCGGCAAGAGGAGCCCTTGGCAAGGGCGGGCCTGGGGGTGCCCCCAACGACCCCTCAACCAAGGAGCTTCGGCTTAGCAGAAGGGAGGCGGGAGTGGAGAGTCGTCCCAGCCGCTCCTCTGAGTGCACCCCTTACCTCTGCCCGGGGTAAAAGAGGGGCGCACCTGGGGCGCCTGCACCAGGGCCTCCCACCCCCGAGGCAGGCCAACCCGCCTTGCACATCCTGGCTGCGTTCCCGGCGCCGGCCAAATGCAAGGAGACACTGCTGCCCACGCTGGACGCCCGGACGGGCCGGGAGGAAGGAGGGCGGCTTGGCATTGCAGACACCGAGCCGGCCGCTCCACCCGAGGGACACGGATGGCTGCTCGAAGGACAATGAGCCTGGCCTTCTGGCTCAGCTGTCTCAGCCTGAGTCCTGGAGGACGGGCTAGGGAGGGGCCTGTGCCAGAGGCTGGGGTGCTGGGAGCTGGCCCCGGGGATGAGGGGGTGGGGGCAGGGCACATATGGAGCCGGCTGCCTACGGTGCTGAGGACACAGGCCCAGAGATGACCAGGCCCCGAAGCTCCTGGCTCCGGGAGGGCCAGGCCTCTGGGGATGCGATACTTGGAGCAGGCGCTGAGCCGTGGAAGGCGGGTCTACCAGGGCTCTGCCCTGGAGCGGAAGGGAAGGGGCGCCCTCTGGCGGGCTGCTAGGGAGCCGCGGATAAAGGGAAGGCAGGCGCGTGGGCGGGACTCGGGGTGGGGGGTGCTCCTCCAGCTGCTGGGGGTTCCCGGTTGCTAGGGACAGCCTGGAGAGGCCAGAAGTGACTCCAGCAACACCGCAAACCAGATGCAGAAACTCCGTTCAGGCAGGAGCACTAGGCCCTGCATTCAGAATGCAGGAGACAGCCTGCATCCTGTCCCTGGGCTCCCACCTGCCAGCTGAGAAGCTGAGCTCCCTGGGCAGACTGGCACATATTCTGCCGCAGGTGTCCTGCCCACCCCTCGCCGCTCCTCCCCTGCAGGAGGTGTCGTCTGTCCCTCCCTCCCTCCAGCTCTCTGCTGGACCGAGGCACCGCCTGGTTTTAGTGCCCCTTTCTGGGCACTAGGACCCCAGCCTCCCGCACTCCCCACCTCCATCTAGTCCAGTCCTTCCCAGGGGCCCAGCCCCCCACTCGCCTCAACCAGTCCAAACCAGAGCCTCCCTGCCTCCCACCCATGGGCATCACCCTTGGGCACAGGGCCCCACCCCCACCTGAAACCGGGCCTAGGGATGCTGGGGGCGCTTGTACTGAGAGATGGGGCCCTGGCTGCAAGTCCACCCCAGAGCTGCAGACACGTGCGCCCTTGACCTTCAGACCTTTTATTGGTAGCAAAAGTCCCAGCACTCAAGTGTGAGCCACGTGAGGGTGGTGGGCGGGCGCTGGCAGGCGGGAGGAATGCGGTGGAGGCGTGGCTGTGGGTGTCACTGGCAAGAGGGACATAAATAACACTGGGGGCGGGGCGGGGGCGGCACCACCTCAGAAAGGTCACCCAGGCCACAGAGACACCAGGGGCATGGGGGGCCACGAGACCCCGAGGTGGGGACACATGGGGCCAGGACGAAAGGGGGCAGCGGGCAGTGAGGGACACACAGGCAGATACACCAGGAGACAGGGACGGGGCAGGGTCCTGGGGTTAGGGTCCTCCCCCAGCTCTCTGGCCCTGGACTTGCAGGTGCAGAGGCGGCCTGGGCAGCGGGCACTCTCCCCGCGCAGCCAAGCAGTGGGCTTGGGGTCAGGGGCCCACGCAGAGCGGCCCGGGGGCCTAGGGCTGAGCTTTGCCTTCAGGATCCTTGTCATAGATGTAGCTGCCCACGGCTCCCGTGTTCACTCCTGCAGAGAGAGACCGCTCGGTGGAGGGGAGGGCGGGAGGGGGCCCGCGGCCCACACTCCGGCCCACACTCACCCTTGGGTCCGAACAGTATTCCGTAGCAGGGCTTGTGGCAGTAGGGCTGGCCATCGTGCTAAGGACAGGGTGCAGGTGGTGAGAAGGGGGCCACAGGCTCCACGCCCACCGCCCCCGGTGGCCGCCTCCACCTCCAGACGCCTGGCACCCTGAGCCCTCGGTTTCCCAGGTGGACCTGGAGGCAGCGCTGCCGCAGCAGCAGCGTCCGTGCGCACACGGCGCCAGACCGGCCTCCAGGGGGCAGCGCGCCGCCCCTCCCGGGCCGCAGCTCCCCTCGGGGCCCGCCCGCCCCACCCCGGCCCCCGGCCCCCGGCCCCCGGCCCCTCCCGGGCCACAGCCTCCGCCCACCCCGTCCCAGCCCGCAGAACCCCTCGGGGCACGCCCGCCCACCCCAGACCGCAGCCCCCACCCGCCCCTCCCGGCCTGCAGACCCCCTCGGGGCCCGTCCGCCCCCCTCGGGCCCCCGCTTCCCGGACCCTCATAGCCCCCCTCGAACCCCGCCTGGCTCCCCTCAGATCCCCGCCCAGCCCCCTCGGACCCCCGCGCCCCCGGACCCTCATAGCCCCCCTCGGGCCTGCCACTCCGGGCCCACAGTCTCCAGGCTGGGCCCGCGGGCCCCCGCTGGCTCCCTCAGGCCCCCGCCGGCCCCCCTGGCCGTCGGCGGCCGCGCGCCTCTCACCTCCGCGTGCCCGCCCGGGGTCAGCGTCTTCCCACAGCGCTCGCAGCGCAGGCATGGCCGGTGCCAGTCCTTGCCCAGAGACGTCACCTTCTCGGCTGGGGAGGGGACAGAGGATGACGCCGGGGCGCGCGGGGGATCCCTCCCAGGCCAGGGCTGGGCGCAGGCACTCACCGAAGTAGACTCTCTTGTTGCAGCGAGGACACATGTTGGGCTCCCCGGTGAACGTGGTGACGCTGGAGGCTGGGGGAGAGGCGGGGTCAGGGCCTGCCGGGCCGACCCCACCCCCGCGCCCCACACTCACCCCGCCCACCTTTGCTGGGCCCCTTCGGGGGGCCGCTGGCTTTCCGCTCCTCGGTTCGGGCCACGGGGACCTCGATGGGGCCGGTAACCTGGGGTTTCTCGGCAGAGGGCTTCTCGTAGATGTAGGAGCCGGCCCCTCCGATGTTCACCCCTGGTGGGGGCAGGCACTGGACACGGGAGCCAGGGCCCTCCCCACCCCCGCACCTCTCAGCCACCCCCAACTTCCCAGGAAGGCTCCTTCAGCCACGGGGATCCAGGACCACTCCCCGCCCCCACCCAGAGGGCCCTGGTGGGCAAGGAAGGGAGAGTGCTTGTCCTTCCAGGAGGGAGGGGACCGCACCGCCAAGGGGAGGAGGGGACCGGGGCCATCTGAGCTGGGCGGGGTGTCCCCACCGGCCCGGCCTACGGAGGCCCCAGTCTCACCTTTGGGTCCGAACAGCGTGGCATAGCAGGGCTTGTGGCAGAAAGGCTTTCCATCATGCTAGGCAGAGGGCAGGCGTTGAGGGCGGGGTCTGGCCCAGCTCCCCAACCCCTCCCCGCCCCGGGGAGGCGCTCACCTCGGCGTGGCCCCCTGGGGTCAGGGTCTTGCTGCAGTGCTCACACCGGAGGCAGAATCTGTGCCAGTCTTTGCCCAGGGAGCTCACCTTCTCAGCTGGGTGGGAGGGCAGTGTCAGCACAGCGCCCCCGCCCCCCACACTCAGCCCCCGCTCCCCACACTCAGCCCCCGCTGCCCCCCAGGTCCCGGGCAGCCTCGGCACCTGGGTCCCCTGGGTCCCCTTCACCCCCCAGGAGCCATGTGGCCACCCCCACCATCCGCTCCTCATCACCCTGGGTCACTGCTGGACCAGGCAACCTGGACGGGCTTCCAGCTCAAACCTGCCCCTCCCTGACACATGCCACACACACCTGCCCCCTCACACAGCCCCAGACCCTCCAGGAGGGCCCTACAGGAGCTGGCAGAGCCCCAGCCCCGCTGAGGGGAGTGGCCTCAAGCCTCCAGACCCCCAGTGGAGAGGCCAGTCCCTGTGGCCCCCCAGGGGACAGGGCAGGGCGCTGGCTGTCCATATTTGGCCTCCTCACCCTAAGCTTCGGGAGCACTGCCCCCTCCTGCCTCTGGCTTTGGCGCCCAAGGTCTGAGACCAGCTGCTAAGGGTCACATTGGGGGCCCTCCCTGCCCCCTGCCTCCCCCAACTCCGGGGCTGCTGGGCCATCTCCCAGTGGACGGAAGCTGGGGCTTCCCCAGGGAAGCACAGCAGGAAAAGGGCGGAGGACGGGGCAGGAAGCCGCTGGAGCTGAGCTGGAATCCTCCCGACTGGAAGGGGCCTGGCCAGAGGCAAGGGGAGGAGAGGGGTGGGTGGGCTGGGACCCTTCTGCTCAGGCAGGACTAGCCAGGGAGCAGGGACTCCTTCCCAGAGCGGCCCCTGCTTGGGCCAGGCCTCCCCCAGGGCACCAGCAGGGTGGGGAGCGGGAACTGGCCGGGACACCCCCAGTCCCAGGAGGCCTGGGAGGCTCCTGGAGGACGGCTCGCACTCCTGGTGGCTCAGGTTCGGGGCTTGAGCCCTGGCTCCAGTGGCCCTGGTGGCACCTGCTGGCCTGGCCAGGGGCAGCCTCTAGGACCCCTACCCACCATCCCCTTCCGCAGGCTTATAGATCTTTCTGGCCACTCCACCCTAGAAGGCTAGGACTCCCTCAGGCTGGCCAGGCCTCCCGCAGGTCCATGCCAGGGCAGACGGGAGCTGGCTGAGCCCAAGGCGGGCTCAGATCCCATGCCAGACTGGCATCCTCTCCCAGCTCTCCCGCTGGCCAGCGGTTGCTGAGGCAGCTGCGGCTCAGGGCAGCCAGAACCATGCTGATCTGGCTCGCTGTTAGGCTGTGGCCACTGCGGGGGGGGGCAGGGGAATGACCCTCGGACCCACCGAGCAGGTCAATGGCCACACGTTACCAGCCCAAGTTGGGAAGGCAGAATCGATTGAGTCTAATGGCTTGGAAAGGAGCCAGCTCCCACCCGGCTGCGGTTGTTGGGGACACAGAGACTTAGCATCCCAAGGTGGCTGCGGGGTGGCCTGGCCTGGCTCCTCCACGCACCCACTGGGGTGCAGCCGCACTCGGGGTGGCAGCGTCCTGGCCCCGCCCCTTCCTCCACCAGGGCCTCCAGACCAGGAGAGAAGCCAGCCTTTGTTTTCTGCTGGGAGCCAGCAGCCGCCCAAGCAGGCAGAAGTGCTTTTCCGGGTTGTCCACGGGACTGTCGGCCCGTCCCTGAGCTGCCCTGGCCCAGGGTAAAGACGTGGGCAGCGGGTCTGGCAGGACAACCCTGGGGCTGGCCCCGACCCTGAGCCTTACAGGGATGAGTCCTGTCCGGGATGGGGACCGGGACCGAGGGCTGGGCCGGCTCCCCAGCAGGCAGCCGGAAGCCCCGCGGCCCCAGCCAGGCCAGAAGCACTCCAGGCCAAATCCGGTCCCTCCCCTCTGGGAACAGCAAACAACGGCTTGCGCCTCCTCCCACCGTCCGCAGGGAAACCAAGGGGCCATCTTCACCTCGGCCAGTCCCCACCTCAGACCCTGGCCACTGCCCCACGGATGACGAGAGAAGGGTCTTCTCTCTGGCCCTGTCTCTCCTGCTCTTCTGACTTGGGCCACTGTCTGTCTGTGCGGGTGCTGGTGGGAGGCTCAGTGGGCAGGGACCCTGGCAAAGTGGGGGAGAGGGCCAGCCAGGGTAGGAGCGCCAGCGAGTGGGTGCGCCCATGGTGGGCAGTCTCTGCCAACCCAGGGGGCTTCCAGGCAGAGACAGGCTCTCCTCCCCACTCCCTCCTCCTGGATGCCACTGTTGGGACCTTGAGGAGGTAGGGGGCCTGGCCACCTGGGTTCCAGCGTCCTCTCCTGCTTGTGAGAGTTCCCTCCTCACCCCAACCGCAGGAGAGTCCCGGGGGAACTTGCGCCAAGAAAAGGAGCGTGTCGGAACGCATAAGAGGTGGAGGCCAAGGTCGCCCCCGCGTGGGCTGAATCCAGACAGAGCCTAGACCTGGCCCAGCGTGGGTAGAGGTCGGGGCTGGGGTTGGGAGTCATGAAGCCAGCCGGCCCCGCCACATGTCCGTGGGTGGCGCGACTGGGGTCCGAGCGAAAGGGCAGAGAAAGGCGGGAGCGCGCTAGAAGCGCGCAGAGCTTGCTGCTGCGCCCGCCCCCGCCCCGCTGGGCACCGCCAGGCAGGACCGCGATCGGCCCGCGAGCGCACAGCGCTCCCCGAAGCCTGGCCGCTTTCTGGAGGGTCCACGCGCCCCCGCCCGCCAGGCCTCGGGCCCCCGCCTCGTCCCCGTCGGCCACTTCGGGGGTTCGGGCGTGGCCGCCCCCAGCTCGTCGCCGCTCCACCCTCCGGCCGCACCCGCGTGGGCAGCGGACGAGCCGGATCCGGGCCGGGCATCCTGGGGCGGCGGCCGGGCGCTGGCCGACGAGCGCCGGGGGCTCGCGGCTCTGCAGCGGGGAGCTGACCCCAAGGGCGGCGGCCGGGCCCGGGCACTCACCGAAGTACACGGTCTTGTCGCACTTGGGGCACTTGGAGGCCATGGTCCGTACGCCCAGTCGCCCCGCGTCCTCCGCGCGCGCCCGTCTCCTCGCCGCAGCCGCCGCCTGCGCCGCGCCCGCCCCGCCCGCCCGGCTGTCCGCCCGCCCATTGGTCTGCGGCCGGGGCGGGGCGTCGGGAGCCCGCCCCCGGGGTCCCGCCGGCCTGGACGCCGCGGGGGCAGGGGCGCACCTGCCGGGGCGGACGGGGGGCTACGCGACCCGCCTGGCGCCCCTCGGCCTCGCTCTCGGGGTGGCCTCTACCGGGCCCGCTCGGTCCTCGCCTGTTTCCATGGCAACTTCGGGGCAACCGGCCGGGCCGCGGGTGGGGCTGGGACTCCGCGGCCCCCTGACGGGGGGCGTCCTGGCCAGCGGGGCCTCGGCCCGGAAGGGCGGCGTCGGGACACGCAGACTGACGCCCCGACGGCGCAGCAGCCCGCCCGGCGCGGTGCTGGCGTCCGGGTCCCCAGAGGACCCCACCCCACCCTGCTGCGCGCCGCCGCCCGCTTCCCTTTGTTGCTCGGTTTCTATAGCAACGGCCTCGCTCTGGGACAGGAGCGGGATTTGGGCGGGAGCGCCACCCGGTCCAGGCCCGGTCCCGGCCCCGCCTAACACTGTCAGTGGTGCTGGAGCCTCAGCGGGTGGAGGGCAGGGCCTCCGCCACTTCCAAAAACAGCGCGAGAGAAACTGCTGGAAGGGGGTTAGGAAGGGGGTGCCTGGCAGTGAGGGGGCCAGCGGTGTGTGCGGCAGGCTCTGAAGGCGCCCTCCCCAAGCTCTCCCACCCAAGGGCGATGTGGGGGGCGGGGGGAGACGGAAGACAGAAGGCGTGGGGCCCCCAGGGTGCCTCCTCTGCAGGTGTAGCGACCCCGTGGGCAGACGCTGCCACCTGCATCCCATGCCGTCCTGCCCTGGACGCCTGCCCCATCTCTCCTCCAGACCCAGTAGTATCGGACCCAGGGCCTCTGACCTTGGCCTGTTGGCCCCAGAGCCTCCTCCTGGAGGGCTGGGGAGCTAGAGGTCTGCTAGCGCTCAGGGCCTGTCCCCAGGGGGGCCTCCAGCCCCTCCCAGCAGGACTGCCTGGCCTCTCCCACCCCTGCCTGCCTCCGCCTGGCGCCATGCAGAACTGGCCAGAGCCCCAGGGTCTGGGGACCCAGAGGTCGCGGCAGCCATCTCCCAGGGGCTCTTTCCTGGGCCCCCATCCCCGCTGAGCCTCAGGTCTGGCAGATGGACAGACGCCTAAGCCCAGATGACTGGGTCCAGTCTGGGCAGCGGGCTCCAGCTCCCTGACACCCTGCCCTGTGTCTCTGAGGCTCTGTGCTGGACACCAGGTCCCCCCACGCCCAGTTCCTCTCCCTGGTGGCCTCCAGGGCCTGCTTCTGGCTCCTGGTGCCAGTGTGTTCAGAGGGGGTGAGGGAGCTGGTCTCGCAGGGCAGTTTCACGGCAGCCCCCTCACCCTGTTGCCTGAAGTGCCCCGAGGTGCCCCCCCGTTCTCTGAGGTGCCCCCTCCTCCCTGAGATGCCCCCCTCCTCTCTGAAGTGCCCCCGTCCTCCCTGAGGTAACTCCCCCCCCCCTCCCTGAGGTGCCCCCCACCCGCACTCACACCCTTCAGCCACTGCTATTTCCATGAGTGAGGACAAGAGCCCTCAAGCTGCTGACCAGCAGGCGGGCGCCCTCTCCCTGCACTGAGCTCTGGCCCTGAGCCAGCCAGGGTGGAGATGAGAGGAGGCCTCAGCGGGCCCCTTCCTGGGCTAGGTGGCCTGCAGGTCAGCCCTTCACAGACCGCTCCCCGCTCAGGCTGGGTGTCTGGTGTCTCTGAATAATTCATCGGCCCCCACTTGGCACCCCTTGCCAGGGGCTCTGAGCTTGGGAGACCCCTGGGACCCCAGGGTATCAGCCTGAGGGACCACCCCGCCCTGAAATCTGCAGGACTGCTATTGAGGGCAGGCTGGCTGGGCACAGGAGCCCTCTCAAGGCAGCTACCTGTGGGCCCCAGCTCTGCTTGGAGAGAGGGGGTGGAGTCAAGGAATGGCATGAGGCCCTGGCCGAGGCCCTGAGCAGGGGTGGGTGGCACGGGCACCCTGCCTGCCAGCTGCAGGGCTTCGGCTGATGTGCTGGGCTGTTGGTAAGGGGCACTGATCAGTGGACACGGAGCCGCATCTCAGAGCTAGAGGCTGGGACAGGCACGGCTCATGAGGCTGAGTGAGGACGGCGGGGCTGGAGGGAAGCAGGTGGGGCCCCGCTGGCCAGGCGTGGGGGCAGGCCCCTCCTGTGAGGCTGCAGCGGAGCAGTGTCCTGGTGGCACTGGCAAATGGCACATGGGAAGCCAGGCTCGTGTTCCTGCAGGGCCCCCTGGGCTGTGCCCAGTGGTGGGCAGTGGGAGGTCCCAGGTGGGGCATGGGGACATGCCCACCTGCGATGCCCTTGGCCCTGGAGGCTGGAGCTGCAGGCCCCTGCTGGGCCCACAGGAGCCGGGCGGAGATAACCGGCACTCGGGTTCTCAAGACTTCGCTCCCCTCGCCAGCGCCCGCCTCCCCCCCCACTTTTAGGCCTGGCACAGACCTCTCAGACACGCAGTCCAGGCCCTGCCCAGCACAGTGCTGGGGCGGGGAGGGGACCCCGGCCCTCCTGAGGGTCTGCCTGTCTCTGGGCAGGGGGAGGACCCAGCTGGGGGGAGGCCCCTCCCCTGCCCACCATACTGGAGGAAGGTAGTGTCTCTGTCAAGGTCACCAGCCTGGCCACCCAGCCCCACCACTGGAGCTGGGGGATGGGCGGGTGTGAGGCCAGCCGTGTGGGGTGGCATGCCCCAGCCTCTCCTGACGCCCTGGCCCGCCACCCAGCGGGGCCCACAGCAGGCCCTTGGATGCCAGGACACCCCTTATCTGTCCCCAGTAAGGCAGCAGAGTGGCTTCTATTTTAATTCTCCAGCCGAGATGTCCACACATCACAGTGGGGCTGGAGGCACAGCAGGCGGAGGAGCCCCTCCGAGGGCCTTGGGGACCCCTCCCTCCGGCATCTGGCCTGCATGAACCTGTCCAGTGGGCCTGGAGCGGGTGTGCAGGGGGGCCAGACCGAGGTAGGGTTTCTGAGAACGGACTTGCTGAAATCGGAGCAGAGTCTCCCAGAGGAAACGGCACACCTGCTTCAGGTGGCCCCATGGCTCCTGGCAGCCATCTGTGGACAGCTGCAGGAGGCTCTGCCAGGCCGGCCAGCAGCCCGGCTGACCCTGCCACCCTGGCTGCCCGAGCAGGGGAGCCCGGCACCTGCCAGTCTAGCTCCCAGGCCAGGCCCGGACCACCCCTGCCTCAGACAGACATGGCATGTCGGCTCCCCGTGTGGGAGCCCCGAGCCCCGATGGACCTTTCTCTGCCCCCATGGGGCAGGTGGTGGGCATGGGGCCAAGGTGAGGCAGCAGGGGAGCCCCCAGGCCAGCCTGCAGGGGCCACATGCTGCTGCCCAGACTTCTCCCTGGACGTCCCATCGCTGGGCAGACCCGAGCAGGGGGTGACTTTCAGACCCACCGAGGGGGTTGGGGGGGGGGGACATTGGTCTCCTCTAAGGCGATGGGAGTGCGGTGGGCCCGAGACAGGGAGCCGGACTGAGAACAAAACACGCAGGAGAGGCTAGTTGGATTTTTGTTTTTATAAGTTTTTTTTTCTTTGTTTTTTTTAATATGAAAATTACTTGAAAAGACAAGGGGCCAACCCCACCAGGCAGCTCGGCCGGCCGCTGGCCACGCCGATCCTAACATTCCAGGTGTAAGTTACAGAGCTTAAGTTCATCTACAAAAAAGTAATAAAAATAAAATTTAAAATGGCACCTTCAACAGAAACAACAAAACTCCCGGCCGGCCCTTGAGCCCGCGTGCGGGGCAGGCACTCGGGCGGCTCCTCAGCTCCGCTCTGGCCAAAAAGTAAACACAAAGCTAAAAAAAACGACTCCCCGGCGGGTCTGGAGTAGGTCGGGCGCTCCTCCCCGCGTGGCCGAGGGGCGGTTTCTCTGCGGGTGAGGGCGGGCGGGGGCACTACCGAAACCGGGCGGCGGGCGGCGGGCGGCGGGCGGGCGTGGTCTGCGGTCAGAGCGCCGCGCGGGCGGCCTAGTCCTCGATGACGATGGGCTCGTCGTTGACGGGCGCGGGCGCGGGCGGCCGCAGCGGCAGGGCCTGGCTCGGGCGCAGGGCGATGGGCTTGTAGGGCCTGCGGGCCGCGCGCTTGGTCTCGGAGGACGAGAGCAGCTTGCGGATCTTCCTGTGGTGGAGCCGGGCAGTCAGGCGGCCGCGCAGCACAGCACGGAGCCCCTGGCCCCGCGAGCCCCGCCCGCCCGGCCGCCCCACCTGGTCTCCTCGGTGGCCATGTAGAACACGTCGTCGGGGGCGTCGATCCAGTTCATCCGCCGCCGCTTGACGGGGGGCAGCGAGCCCCCCCGGATGAGGCGCACCTTGGTGGGGTATGCCTTCCCGTTGAGCAGGAGGTTCCGGCTTGGTCCCTACGGTGGGGCAGGCCTGAGAGGGGAGCTCGGGGCCTCCACGCAGCGCCCAGGAGCCCCACGGTGGCTGTCCCAGGGGCAGTGGAGGCAGGGGTGCCCCGAGGGCCACGAAGACCCCATGAAGACCCCAACACCTACCCCTCCTCGCATCCCCAGGGGCCTCCCAGATGCTCCCGCAGCGCCTGGCAGGGCTGGGGCCTCCCTGCTAAGGCCCACGGGAGCATGTGTGTGCAAGCATGTGGAGAACAGGGCCCCTGCGCTCACCATGTGCCTGGTCTGTCCGTGGTTAGCCAAACCTGACAGGAAGAAGGACAGGCCATGAGGTCCCTGCGGGCACGTGCCGCACCCATGCGTGCCAAGGGCCCATAGCGGAGACGCAGGAAGCCCGGGGCTACGTCTCCCCAGAGCTGCAGCCCACACCCAGGTGGGCCTCAGCTCCCGAGCCCTGGCCTCGCCGAGGTGGCTCTCAGGGGCCCCGGTCTGGGGAGGCGAGGGGTGCGGGAGCCTCGGTCTGAGCTCACCCCCTTGAGGAGGCAGGGCCACTGTGGCCTGGCTGATAGAGCAGCCAAGGGACACCCGGCAACAGCAGCGGGGGGGCCCGCAGGGCAGCCACTCCCTGGGCTGACTTTACCAGACTTCCTCCCAAGGGGCTCCCAGGCCCCAGCGTGGCCCTGGGGCCAGATGCCCTGCAGGAAGCTGACGGAAGTACCCAGGAGAGGTCAGTAGGCCACGCTCCAGCTAGCAATTCCCTCTGTGGTTGGGGGTCTGGAGGTGAACACCACTACCAGTGGCTCAGAAAAGGCACTGTCCCAGGTCACAGGCTGTACCTTCAACGGGAACCAAAACGACCCGCAATTCCCAAGCGCACGTGCAGTGAGTCTACGTGCGTGGCCACCAGAGCATCAGTGTGAGTACACGGGCCCGTGAGTGTGTCGGTGAGTACACGGGCCCGTGAGCACGTGCTGGTCTGAGTACACAGGCCCGTGAGCATGTGTTGGTGTGAGTACATGGGCCGGTGAGCTCATGTTGCTGAGTACACGGGCCCATGAGCACACGCTGGTGTGCGTACACGGGCCCATGAGCAGGTGTCGGTGCAAGTACACAGGCCCGTGAGCACGTTGGTGTGAATACATGGGCCCATGAGCTCGTGTCGGTGTGCGTACACGGGCCCACGAGCTCGTGTTGGTGTGAGTACACGGGCCCACGAGCAGGTGTCGGTGCAAGTACACGGGCCCGTGAGCGCGTGTTGGTGTGCGTACACAGGGCCGTGAGCTCGTGTTGGGGTGAGTGCGTGTGGCTGTGATCGTGTCAGTGTGCACTATACGGTCACGTGAGCTAGTCTCCACCGCCTGCATTCTGCCACACACATCTAACTCCTCCCAGAAGTGCTTCCTGACCAAGGTCTGACTCTAGATGAGCCTGGAATAGCTGTCCAGCCCCCATTTGCAGCACCTCCTAACTTGGGGTAGCCGCAACCCCAGCAGGCAGGGGCGGGGGCCCCGCCAGCCTGCAGCGCTCACGAGCTGTCCACAGGTGTGCACAGCTATGCACAGCGCTCAGGGCTCTGTACTACTTACCCAGGTAGGTGCCTACCAGAGGGACGGGTGGCAGAGAGAAGAAAGCACACAGTTAGCGTGGGGGATGTACACACGGGGCCCTGGGGCTGAGGCAGCCACAGGCCACAGAGGGCCAGGTTAGGGAGTTAAGGCCCCCTGGGGTCAGGGCCCTGGCCTAGAGCCGGCTCCTGCCATCTGCCGCTGCTCCGGCCGCCACACGGCACCCCAGTGAGCCTGAGTGCAGCCCCTGACGCCCGCCCGGGACCCAGGGCTGGGGCTGAAGTAGCTACGGGAACACGTGGATTTTGGAAAAACTGACGGAAGTGAATAGTTTATCCCACTGCTATCAAGAGCTCTTTACAAGTCAAGCCCTAAGCCCCAAGCCCTGTTGATAAGACCCGCTTCCCCTCCTGTGGGATGTGGGCAGCCGAGTGGACCAGCCGCTCTGCTGAGACCAGGGACTGTGAGGACACCCAAGGATGGCTCCAGGGGAAGGGGGAGGTCAGCAAGGGGGCAAGGCTCAAGTGAGCTGGCGCCCCAATGGGTTGTGGGCAAGGCAGCAGGGGGCCTGGGGCGGGAAGAGCCTGTGTCCAGATGGAGTGAGAGGACCCGACCTCAGTGCCACCAGCTGACCCTCAGCAGGTGCCTGCCGGGCTCCTGGACACACTGAGATGGGCATGTCCAGGGGACCAGGCTGGGCCAGATAGCCACTGCCTCCCACCACCTCCCAGAGATCCAAGAACCAAGCCTGGGCCAGCCTCCTGGGCCGGCAAGTCTCCAGTCCTGAGACTGGGGGAAGGCTCCGGCCACGTCCATGCTGGCTGCCCATGATGCAGCGTGGGGGTGTCCACGCCGGGCCGGACCTTGCTGCTGGGAGGGGCTGGCGGGAGGAGCTCTGAGTGCGTCCCCCTAAGTTCCCCTTCTGCTGGTTCCGTTCACCTCCCCCTCACTGGTCCTGCCACAGGCTGACCGTCGGGGGCACTGGCCCCCACAAGGCTGAAACGCTCCTCACTGGCACCGTGGTGACCCCTACTAGAGCAGCCCGGGGCCGCTGGGTGGGCGAGGGAGCCACACTCCGGAAGCCAGTGCCAGCTGCACCCAACAGCAGGGGAGCCCTGTGGTGGCCTCACGCCCCGGCGTGAGCCCCACCTGGGACAGGGCCCACGGTCTCAGCCCCGGGTGCACCCCCCCGTGGGGCCCCGGCCTGGGCTTTCCCTGGGCCTCACAGACCCCCACCCAGCCATGCCAGCCACACCACAGCTCTGTCCCGTCGGCGCCCGAGGAGCCAGGGTCCCACAGCCCCCCACCAGGCAAGGCGCAGGCAAGGTCACAAGCACAGGGCGGGCAGCCGCGTGAGCTGAGGCTGACGGCATGCGGGCGGGCGGCAGGGGCGCCACGGCCGCCCGACAGAGGACAGTCCACTGACCGGCGCTGGGCCCGGACAGAAGGGCATTTCGTGAGCAGGGGGCCCGGGTGGGGGCAGGGGCGGCCCCAAGGTCTCTGCCGAGTGACAGGTGGGCGCCAGGCTAGGGGCACGGCCCAGCCCGCGTGGACTGCCCTGAGCCATCCGCCACACACACGTGAGCACAGCACACAGGCAGGCGCGGAGGGCCGGGCCTTACCCCTGCTGGGCATCAAGAGGCGCTTCTTCACGTTGCCTGGCAGCGCCCGGCGGCAGGAGAGAGGAAAGAACACACGGTCAGCGGGCGCGGGCGCGGCGGGCGCGGGCGCCGCAGGCCCCCGGACTCACCGTCGACCCCGTTGTGCTGCTCGTAGCCCCTCTTGCCCAGGATGGTGGGGGAGCCGCTGCTGATGACAGGGCCCGACTTGGCAGGGGCCGGGCCGCTGAGCACGCCAGACACACTCTTCACTGGGTCGGGCTTGGGGGGGCGGGGGTGCGTCTCTGCAGGGCCAACACAGGCAAGTGGGCACAGGCTGCCCCTCAGCGGCAGCCCCACGACCTGGGACGGCGTGGGCAGCCCAGGCCTGGTAGGCACGCCAGTGTGGCGCCCTGGGCACCCCGAGGGCAGCGACAGAGGCTGGGGCTAGACCCCATGGTCCAGTCGACGGGCCCACCGGTGACCACCACCAACCAGCGCGCAGGCTCCAGAGCCCCACAAATGAGCAGGTCCCCTTAGCGGCCACAGAGCTGACCGCCCAGGCTGGCCACTGGCCAGATGATAAACTAGGGTCTCCATCAGCTGACCATGGACAGGTCACCAGACCGGCTCCAGGAGGCGCAGGCCTACACCTACCAAGCGCCCCAGCCCTCAGCGGCTCTCAGAGGCCAGAGCCCAGATAGCAGGAGAGGCCACAGCCGCCTGTGTCTCCCGGGAGCCCACCAGCTCCGAGCGTCTTTCCCAAGGGAACGCGGGCACAGGGGGAGGGACCGAATCCTAGCCCAGCCCAGCAGAGCGGAGGGCCACGGACAAGCGGGATGCTCGAGGCCCCAGGCCGCCCCTCTGCGTCCCTCCTGGGGGGCACGCCTCCCACCCAGCCCAGAGCCCACCCGGGAGGGCTCAGCATGGAGAAGACCACTCCGAATCCTCACAGGACCCTGCGGGCGAGCTCACCGAGGAACCGCAGCACGGCCTCCAAGGGCTTCCGCGTGGCCTGCTTCAGCACCAGCGGGCTCTGGGAGGCTTCCGGCAGCCGAGCCGTGCCTGCGGGAGGGCGCCAGGGTCAGTGCGCGCGCCCGCCAGCAGCACCCCACCCCGCCCGCCCCGGGCACACTCACACTCGGCCTTGATGGCCGCGCCGTTGATGGGCGTGTAGGGGTGGCGGGCGGCGCGCCAGGGGCGCAGGATCTCGCGGCACAGGCGCCGGGCGATGCGCGTGAGCTTGGTGGTGTGCAGGTAGAAAGCCTGTCGCGTCTTCATCGCGAACTTGGGGCTCCCGCTGCTCCGCGCCGGGAGGCCGTGGGGGCTCTGCGGAAGGGGGCGCGCCGCCCCGACACAGCGCCATGACCGCGGGCCGGGCCGCAGGGGTGGGCGCGCGGGCGGGCGGGCGGGGCAGGGCGCAGGGCGGGGCTTACCATGTTACTGCGGTTGGGTCCCGGCCTCTCTCCATCTAACCGGGTTGGCATTTTCAAGCCACCATATTTCTTCCAATATGTCCAACAAGATGCGCAGAGGCGACACTGCATGTTAGGGGGACCCCAAGAATACCACTGGTAAGACTGGGTGGCTACGGACAACAAAGTTGAAAATAGACGGATTCTTAAGCAGAACCAGTGACGGCAAAGAGCATTCCACAGCTGCCGCCCGCCCACACCACCCTGGGCCCGGGCACCGCGCTCCCCTTGCTCCCCATCACGGCTCCTCCCGGCAGAGTGCGACCCCCGCCCCCAGGCCGGTCCCCGGGACGGTGCAGGGCTGCCCAGGGCAGTGGACTAGGGTGTGCCTGGGGGCACTTACTGTAACAGCTCTCGCAGGCCCGGCCGGCCCCAGGGCTCTGGCCTGGCGGCCCCGCGCCGTTCACCACGCCTGCCTTGACGTTGTTGACGCTGATCTGGTTCGGGTTTGGCTTGTTACTTGGGTAGGGGAGAGAGGGAGGGCGTCACGGGAGCACGGAGCCCCGGGCGCACAGCTCTGGAACCCCGGCAGCCCCATCCGTACTCGCCTGGCCGCAGGGCGGCTGCCAACCCCAGCTCTCTCCCCGCGGGCTCAGGTCAGAGTCAGACCCCAGGCGGGACGGCCTCCCGCCTCCGCGCCCGGTGCTGCCTGGCTGGCCGAGGGAGAGCCAGGGCTGGGTTCTGCCCTCCCGCCACCCCTGCCATCCTGGGCTTCAAGGACAGGCCCCCGACTCGCTCAGACTCTGAGCCACGTGAGGCCAGCAGCGGGCCTGGCCCACCCGGGGGCGTGGAGCCGCGGGGGCGGTGCTCCAGGGGTACACTTACTAGTTGGGGATATAAACTTGCTTCAACTTGCTCTCCGCTTCAGCCGCTTTCAAGCGTTTCTTAAAGCACAGAACACAGGGTCAGAAGCGGGCAGCTGGGTCTGCGGGGGAGACCCGCCTGCGCCGGCCGGCCCTCACCTGCTGCACGTATCTGTCCGTGGTCTTCCACATGTAGTAGTACTCGATGATGCTGGTGAGCGACTTCCAGGGAAGCTGTGGAACGCAGGCGTGTCAGCGGGGGGCGGCAGGCCCTGCTGGGCCCCGCCCAGGCTCGCCCCCTCCTGGGCAGACCACATGGCAGAGAAGCCCTGCCCAGGTTCCCTTCCTGCCGCAGCGCCCGCGCCGGGCTGGCTGGCTGGCTGGCTGGCTGGGTGGGCGGGCGCTTCCGCCCCTGGTGCACAGTGCCGGGGAAAGGGGAGCAGTGCAGGAGGCACCCAGGTCCCTGAGCCCTCCAGGCTGCGGGCTGCACATGAGAGAACCCTCTGCTCCCGCGGTTCTGGCGTCACCCCGGGCTCACAGGCCAAGCCCAAGTCCAGCAGGGCTTGTGCCACCTGCGGGCCTTGCCTCCCCTGAGCACCTTCACCCACATCCGCTGGGGTGAGCTGATCGCAGGCTACGTGTCTCCTGCACCTGGGCCGTCACACGGGAGGCGTGAGGTGCCTGGGGCCTGTGGGGGGCGCGCTCTGCTTATTTCTGGTGGGGAGCCCTTGCCCCCCTGCTGAGGTTTCGGCACACTCTAGCATGTTGGTCAAGGGGCTGGCTCAGGGCTCAGCCTGCACCCGTGGCACCAGGGCTCTGCAGGGCGCCCTGAGGGCCTCCGGGCCACACCTGTTCTCCACCTCCTGCAGTGAGCCCGGCACCAGCTTCATCTGTTCCAGTGGAGATGCTGCTGGGCATCAGACGCGGGCAAGGCTGCTGCACCCCCCCAGCCTCTCCCTAGGGCCTGTGGTCAGGCCGGCTCGGCCACCCTGCTGCCCTCTCCGCATGGACCTGCTCCTCTGAATGACCAGCATTTCGCCTCCTTTCAGACGAGCTCAAGTGTGTTTTAGGGGCCGTGAGAGTGAGGGGGCCCTGCAGACTTGATTCCCACGCGCTCACTGGGGAACACTTCCAAGGACGTATGCGGAAGCTTGGCTGGTTAAAAACCACCGGACTCAAACACGCCCGGGGCCTGGGGGCCAGCGAGGACCTGGAGGCGCAGCAGGCGCCTCTAACAGGCGAGAGGACAGGGACAGAGAGCTGGGGAGCAGCGCGGCCCTGAGCCCGCCCCGCGGAACTCACAAAGTCTTGCTGAATGTCTGTGAAGTCCTTCCCGTACTTTTCCAGGGCCTCCTCGAAAAGGCTGGCCTCCGAGGCTGACCACTCCTCCATCTCGTCCCTGCAGAGCACGGGCCCGCCCTGCGGCACCAGGGCTGAGATGGCCTTGGCGACGTCGTACACGCTCCGGTGCAGCGTGTCCATGGCGTGGAACTGTGCAGGGCGGGAGGCAGGGTCACCGGGGCCCTGCGCTGGGACCTAGCCCCAGCCCAGATGGCGGACACACCCAGGTCATGTGTGGAAGGCCACAGGCTCGGGCCTCTGGGGAGAATGTGGGGAGAGAGCCATGGGCAGGCAGGGCCCGCCCGGGGCACGTGAGCCTCCTTCTGGGAGACTTGCTGCCCGAGACAGGGCGGGAGGAAGGAGCAGGGCGGCCCCAGGATGTGCAGGTCAGCCTGAGCCTGTGCGAAGACAGGGCTGCCACGCAGGGCCACTGAGAGCCCTGCCCTGGGTGGGGCCGTGCCCAGGGGCTTGGCCTGAGCAGACCTGCTGGGCCTTGCTTGGCCAGCGCCCACTTACCAGGGTGATGTCCCGGGAGGCGGCCGCGGCGCTCATGTGCAGGCTGGGCTGCCGGACGGAGCTGCTGCAGTCCAGGGCCCGGGCAAAGGTGCCCACGGAGCTGGGGGGGGGCGGGGAGGGGAAGAGACGCTGACCGCTGGAGCAGACAAGCAGGAGGCCAGGCAGGCCGAGCCAGACACGCAGAGGGGCCCAGACTCGGCTGTCTCGGGGAGGAGCGCTCTGCTCTGGAGCTCGGGGACTCTGCCTGTCTCCGCAGAGCTCTTCTCCCGAGACAGCCTTTGGGTTCCAGCGCTGGATGGCGCCCAGCCCAGGGCGGGGCTGGGGGGAGCATGTGGCCTGAGTGCTCACCGGAGCTGCCCAATGGGGGCCAGGGCGGCGGCCTCAGCAGAGGTGCGCGTGTCCAGGAGGCCTGGGCCTTGGCCACATCTGCCCCAGCAGCCTCAGCCCGGTTTTAGAGCTGGACAGGCACCCTATCCCACCCCGCAGTCTGCGGGAAGAGCCCCGGCATGCTAGGGGGCCCTGAGCAGCCCCTCAGAGCCAGCTCTGCACGCAGGAAGGGCCAGGCCTCCCTGGGGACCACAAAAGGGTCGTGACAGAGTGGGCCCCGCCCCGCTGGCCTCGTGTGCCCTCGCTGGGCAACACCCCAAGGAACAGACGTCCCAGAGCCCACCAGAGTGGGCGAGCAGTCAAGGCAGCGCCAGCTTGTGCCCTGCCTGCCGGGAACTCACCGGGCCACCACCAGGAACTGGTCAATCTGCTTGTCCACGAGTGGGTTGCGGGCCTCCCACACCTTGGTCTCCAGCTTGGACTGGTCTCGGCCGTCCTCCTCGCCTGTGGAGAAGGGGTGCCGCGGGGTGAGGCTGAAGGGGCTGCAGGAAGAGCCCCGAGGCTCTCGTGAGAGCTTGGAGCCAGGGGTCCCCTTAGGGCCTGGCCTACTGGGGTGAAGAGGGAGCACCGCCTTCTGCAGGGAGGGAGAGGGTGAGTGAATCCGGGGCGGGGACATGGCACACGTGTGCACACACACACACAGGTTCATGTGTACACACGCGCGCACGCACACACACACATGGACGCGGTCCAGTCGGCGTTCCAGGGCAAGCGTGGCACGGGGCAAGCCTTCGCCTCTGGAGTGGGGTCCAGGTCTGGGCCCCCGGGCATCGGAGGAACCACCAGGACGGCACCAGCAGCGCAGCCATGGGGGGAAGGGCGGGCAGTCCGGATCTGATCGGTCGAGCTCTTTACTCTAAGACGCTGCAGGGTTGGGTGCCACCGCGCCCGGCCCCCCGTGCCAGCCCCTCACCACCAGTGCGCTGATGCCAGCTCAGCAGACACTCGCCCACCACCCGGGGTCCTGAGGCCAGAGGCCTTGTCTCAGGGCATCTTCTCCCTCGGCCTGTGGGTGGCACGGGGGAGCCCAGGGCCCGGCCGTGGACGCTTCTGTCCTGGGCAGCACCTATGCCAAGGGCCAGTGTGCTCTGATCAGCAGGGGGGATGGGGCCACGAGGAGGGTCTGCAGAATGCCCACCCGGCGTGGCTGGGCTGGCATGGAGGACACATCACACCCACCCTCAACTCGGGCACCCGAGCTGAACACCTGCAGACGCCCTCGGCCACGGTCACTCTCGGCAGGAACCCGCTTCAAGGCCCAGGACCCCTGTGCACTCGGGAAGCCCAAGGAGCCTGGGGTGGGCATGGGTCAGCAGGGCCGGCACGGCTGAAAGTCACTGGGGAGACACGTGCCCCCTCGCCCTGGGGAGGTCACCCTGGTGGGCTACAGGGGCGCACTGGGCCAGGGGCCCATGGAAGGGAAGCCTGCAGATGTGCAGGGCTGATCCAGGGATGGGGCGCGGAGATCCGAGAGCCTGGGGTGCCAGGTCTGTGGGACGCGATGGGGCGTCTGGAGGATGGGCATGGCGCGCTCCCTCCTGGCGGCTACATGGCACTGAGACCCTCCCCGGGGAAGCCAGGGACCCTCCCCTTGGATCTAGGCCCCAGTGGCGTGGCCAGGCAGCCAGGCCCAGAGCCCCAGGTGCAGTGGCAGCCCCGTCCCAGTGCCACGCCAGCAGGCGGGCAGCATCACGGCACACTGTGGCCGCCACACACACTCACGGACGGGGCACAGGTTCACACTGGCAGGGTCCATGCCCCAGGAGGCGCGGGGAGACAGCAGGCTGAGGCCTTCGCCAAGGTCCCCGAGTCAGGAGCGGGAAAAGCCTGGGCTGTGAGCAGGGCTCGCCCAGGGCCCCTGAGAACAGAGGCTCAACCCCACCGAGCACCCAGGCGGTGGGCAACGTGAGCTCTTTGGACATTTGAGCCACCAGCATCCTCCTGAGGCCTCACCAGGAACCCTTAGCCACCCCGCGGGAGCGCAGGCCTGGGGGGCCCCGGGGACTCCCAAGGACGCCTGACCCCGGAGGGGTGTCTGTGCAGGAGATGCAGTGCGGGGGCCCCCAGGATGATGCGAGTGCTCATGGGGCCGGAGGGAGGGGCGGCCAGGCCCGCCTGCGACGGAGCTGGACACGCAGGGCGGACGGGGGAGCCGCCCCACCACCCGCTTTCCACGAGCCTGGCTCAGCAGACAAGCAGGTGCCACGAAATGGAGACCGAGGCCCCCGCAGGGAGGCGGGTGTGAGCGTGTGGGTGAGGTCCGAGTGAGGTGTGCCACACGTGTGTGCACATGTGTGCAACAGGAAACGTGCACACGGGCCAAGAGCAGAGCCCGGGACGAGCGGAGCGGCTGGGGGTCGGGAGGCGCAGCAGCCGCGGAGAGGGGGCTTTTGGGGATTCCTGCACAGAGGAGCCTGGGGTGCAGAGCAGAGGGGGAGCCAGGCCTGGCCCACGCCCCACCGACGCGGGAGACGCTCGCCAGGGCCGCCTAAGGACGAGAGCGGAGCGGCCACGGGCTCCACGAGGGACCCGGGGACCCCGGGCGGCCTGGGCACCTCACACGGGGCCAGCTCTGCAGGGACACCGTCTCCAAAGAGAGCAAGGTGCCCAAATGCCCCGAGGCTAAGCGCGTGTGCGGTCCAGCTGCCAGACCCACCTCACCAAGCCACGTGAGCAGGACAGGAGAGGACAGGATGCCCACGAGCGTGGACCCCACAGCCCCCTGCATCAGCCCCACTTGCCGGGGCAAGGCCACCACCCAAGGGATGAGGGCCACTCACGGCAGGCCTGCTGTCAACCATGGGGCCCCTGCAGGAAGCAAGGCCTGGGGGATCACTGGGGCCCGAGTTCCTCTGTGCTGCGTGCATGGGGACAGACTGAGCTGCAGGAAGGGGTCAGGCCCGCCCGTGACCCCTGGGCCGCTGGAGGCCTGAGCGGGCAGGGGAGCCGGGCACTTCGTCCCCCGAGCACGGTGGCCTCGTGGACAGCACCGTCCACCAGAAGTCAGTGATACCAGCAATCACTCAAACGAGCTCTTTGAACAGAGAAAGAGCTTTCAAAAAGTTATGAAAACAACTGCTAAGAGGAAACAAAGTCTCCAGGTAGCGTGGAGGGTCCAGCGACAGGCGCTGGGGGTGCCGGGCCCGCCGCGCCCCACCCACCTTCTTTCAGCAGGTCGGTGATGTCCGCCTGGTACCGGTTCCCCACCCGGATCTCCCCCTTGTCTGCCAGGAGGGTCTTCTGCTGGGGGTCGTAGACCAGGGAGTAGAAGAAGAAGTCCTGGAAAGCAGCGCGGGGCGGGGCTGTCACGCTCAGTGCTGCCGCCGCGCGGGCAGCCCCCCGAGCCGCCTCGAGCCCGTCAGCAGCAAGTGTGCAGCTTAGTTTACAGGAGCATTTGACAGCAGCAAAACCCCGAAGACATCTGGGAACAAAGCTGACAGATTCTGGGCTCGGCCTCGGAGGAGACGGCAGGGTTCCCATGCAGTTGTCACAGGAGACACACACAGAGCAGCCACGTGACAGGACGTCCCGGGCCTGGCGCCCAGAGCTGGCTGCCCCCAGCCCGTGGGCACCTTCCTTGGCCCCCAGGAAGCGGCATAGAGCCGGCCTGGGCCGCTTCTCGAAAGCAAGCCTGCCACCCAGGGCTTCCCCTGGGGCCTCCCTGTATCCCGCAGGGTCTACCTGGCCCCGCGCCCCCGCTGTGCCCGACTCCACTGTGGCTGTGCCCCACAGCCCTCAGCCCCAGGTGGCAGCGGGCAGGGGCTGCCCCCGCATCAGGGCCGAGGGCTCCTGGGCGTAGGTCCCGTGGGCTGCAGCTGCGTGCCTGTGCTGCCAGCCCCTCGCCTGGGCCACCCCCCTCTCCTCGGAGGCACCCACTCCCCAGACGGGTGAAGGAGAACAGCAGAAGACGCCCGCCGTGCACCCTAGAGGCACACGCAGGTGCTTCGGCAGGACCCATGCACCTCCAGAGGTTGCTCACAGCCGCCACGGCACTGCTCGGGCGGCTGCCACCGGGGGGCCTTTCCCAACTGCAGGCCACGCGTCCGCTCCCCAGGGGAAGCTGCCTGGGGCCACGGCCCGGCTCTGCCCGCCACCTTTCCAGGCCACACCAGGCCTCCCACAGGCAGGGGCTCCCGGGGAGCCGGGCTGCCCCGGCAGCTCCTCTGCGCCGACTCCAGGCTGTCGCCTGGCGGTTCTCCAACTCCTGAGTCAGGCATCAGGGAGGCCGCACACCAGGCCGCCCTCACTGGATCGCTGGACCGCAGGCACCGGCAGCCACCTGCGCTCCCAGTCCACACCAGCCCCTCCGCTCGCTCCTCGGGGCCCCGGGCGAGCCTGGCCTTGCCTGGGGAGGGTGCCGCCCGCAGGGGATGACACTCCGGCAGGAACTGCAGGGATCCGTGGGCAGGTCCCCTGGGAGCCAGCGGCACGTGTCCCCGTGGCCGTGCCCTGACCTGCCCTTGCAGGATAACGCCTGAGCCCCGCTGCGGCGACCCCTGCTGGCCCCCCGGCTTCCCTGGAGATGCGTCTTGCTGCTCCGGGGACATGCGTGTGTCCTCTGGAGATGGCTCTGATTATCATGTTTCTCGGGAGAGGGGACGATGGACAGGCAAGCCCGCCAGAACCACCCACCCTGGGGGTCACGGCGGGAGGGACAGCGGCCACAGGGTGAGGAGCTCGGGCATCACCGCAAGGCCCGTCCACCAGTGGGACGAGGTTGGTCCCCCAGCCCGGGCAGCACTGACGACCCGTTTCACAAACTCAGACTCTTCCGGTTGCCCGGCCAGCAATGCTGGGTCGGCGCAGTGTGGCCGGGACATGGCGGCCAGGACGGCTGGGTGGGCACCCGCCTGCTGGGGAAGCCCAGACGGCAACCAGGGCAGCTGCCACCGGCCTCCCTGCCCCCGGCAGGACAAGCTGTGCCCCTCGGGGGGCGGGGGAGCCTCACCTCCCGCTCCAGGTAGGACTTGAGGGACTCGGTCTCATTCAGCAAAGTGACGCTGCACTTCCCCCTGCGAGGCAGGACACAGGAGGGCGGGCATCAGGGCGGGCGGGTGCTCCCGTGCCCACCCAGGCCTGCGGCACCTGGCGTGCGGTCCCTGCCCCGGTCCCCGCCCCAGGACTGCAGTAGTGGTCCCCGCCCGGGCCTGCAGCCCCTGACGTGCGGTCCCCCGCTCGGGCCTGGGATACCTGACCTGTACTCCCCGCCCAGGCCTGCGGCCCCTGATGTGCGGTCCCCCGCTCGGGCCTGGGATACCTGACCTGTACTCCCTGCCCAGGCCTGCGGTAGTGGTCCCCCCCCCGCCCCGTGTGGTCCCTGCCCAGGCCTGCGGCCCCTGATGTGCGGTCCCCCGCCCAGGCCTCCGGTACCTGATGTGCGTGGCAGGCAAGGACTCCAGCTGTCTGGACAGGAACAACTCCCGATGCCGCAGCTGGTGCTTGAGCTTCTCAGGCAGGTCCACCATCTCCGGGTTCTCCAGCTCCTCCTCTATTTCTCCTGAAGGACAGAGCAGACACAGACTCAGGCCACCGAACAGACCCACCCACTGGCTCCCCCAGCCCCCGCCCCGCAGGGGGCCCCGGCAGGCACTCTAGCCCAGCCGCCCCAGCAGCCCGCAGCCGGGGAGTCTCATCAGGAAGGAGGACGTGTCCTGAGCCAGCCGAGGGGAGACAGGGGAGACGAGGTGGCCGCTGCTGCACGTCCAGGGCTGGGGGGCAGAGACCCCATGGCCATGTCCCGTGCCCTCCCTGCACCAGAACCCCCTCAAGGCCAAGCTGCAGGGGGGGGCAGGCAGGGGCGGGCATGCAGCCCGGCGCACAGGCGCCAGGACTCTCCGGCAAGGGCGGCTCTTACCTTCCTCGCCGGTGTCGGCCCCCGATCCGGTCTTATAGCAGACTGACAGGGCTATACAGCAGACAGACAGACAGCGCCCAGACAGCAGGTCAGCCTCAGCACCCAGCCTGGCTGAGGGGGTGAGGCTGGGAGGCAAGGTGGACAGGAGCCCGCAGACCACCCGGCCAAAGCCAGAGGACGTCCCACCTAGCTGACCTTGGCCCTGCCCATCCCCACGCCCACGCCACCCATCCCTCCAAGCAGACCCCAGACCAGCCTGGGCTGGCCTGTGGGGGCAAAGTCGGAGGGAGGCAGACCTTCCAGAGAAGCGGGCCCAGGGAACCAGGTGGGGGCGGGATGGGTCCCCAAGCCAGATCAGCGGCACAGCTTCCTGCCCGGGGTCCTCAGCCACCCCCCACGGCTAGGACACTGGCGCCCACAGGGAGAGCCTGGAAGTCTGGCATGTGGGGGGCAGCGGGGGGCCTCCAGGATGTGGACTCCGCACAGGCAGGCCTGGGGCGGGAGTGCCCTTGGCAGTGGTGGTCTGGGGCTACGCAGGGGGACAGGGAAAGCCAAGCCCATAGCCAGACGACCCACCACCCCGAGGCCCCCAGGAGGCTGCATGGAGCACGCTCGGGCCCCTGTGCGGCCTGCAGCCCTCTGCTGCCCCCCTGTGGTGGCTGCGCAGGGACCCGCGCTGCCCCCTACGTGTCCACAGCTCAGCAGCCGGGGGGCTGGGGTGTGGGCAGCTGGGGAGGAGGCCGGGCCAGGTTATCTGGGCGGGGGCCACAGGGACCTGGGCACCCACCCACACTGCAGCCACGTCACACCCTGCCAACCCCTGGGGACCCCAGGACAGCCCCACGCAAGGGGGTCACCCACACTCAGACGGCCCCCAGCCCACACTGGTGCTCATACCATCCAGGGGCAGCCTCGCCGGCCCAGCAGAGCAGCAAGGAGCCAGGGCCAGAGACAGGCCCTGGGGGCCCATATCATGGCCGCAGACCTCACCCTCCTCATGCCGACACAGGCCCACCGGGGCTCCCAACCGTCAGCAACACGAGGAGCGGCCAGGAGCCACACTGCGGCCTCAGGGGCAGCCAGGGCTTCGGCCAGGCTGACCCCTGCCCCCAGGAGACCAGGAATCTCTGCACGGCTCTGCAGCCACAGACATGAGGGGGCTGTGGTACCCAGCGTCAAGGAACCCAGGGGCACACAGCCCCTGGGGCCTCACCCACACACCCCACCAGTTCCCCTGAGCCCCGCACTCGCTCTGGGGTTCCTGGAAGGACCTGTCCCATGCCCACTGCTCCTCAGGCAAGGTCCGGCTCTCAGGACAGCTCTGCGGGAGGCCCATGCACCTGTGAGCAGGGCCGGGCAGGCAGCCCGAGGCCTGCAGACCCGGTGAAAGCGTTCCTGCTCTGGGGAGGCCCAAGGGCCCGGGGCATCTGTGCTAGCGGGGTGGGGCGCAAGCTCGTGCCTCGGGCTCCAGGCCCAGAAGCAACTCTAGCAGCAGATCCGACCACACAGTGGGCGCCCACCCAGCCTCCATCCCTCCTGCCAGAAGAGGCCCGAGTATCCTTCCCACTCCCCTGGTCCAGCCTGGCCCCATGAGACGGAGGGTCCTGGGGAGACGGAGGCCCTGCCCTGAGCCGGGTGTGGGGGCCTCCCCAGCCCCGCCAGCTCCCTCCTTCGGGGGGACCCACTCCCCTCAGGTCTTGTGACCTAACACTTGGACAAGCTCCCCTGGGGCCCAACGTCAGGAGAGCTGGGCCCGTGGACACGGCCGCCACCGTGAGCAGAGGGCCAGGGCTGCGGTCACTCAGGGCTGGGCACGGACACGGGAGATTGCCCACCATTGGCTATGCCCGGGCCACACAGACCCCCGGCCTGCCTTAGGGCCCTGACCATCGGGATGGCGCAGATGGGGCCGGGCCCACTAACACCGCACCTCCAGGATCCAACTCCTCTGCTCAGCACGGGGAGGCCGCAGGCAGTACCCTGAACCCCACCCCTGCCCCTATGGGCAGAGCACCAGGTCCTGCACTGGACGGAGGCTCGTGCCACAAGGACGCTGTCGATAGGAGGTACGCATGCATGCACGCGGGCCGGAACCCACAGGTGGAGCCCGCCCCCACCAGAGGCGCCCGCCCTGCGTGGCCCACCCCCAGGCCTGAGCCCAGGCCTGTGACCCCTGCACTGTACAAGGGGAGGTCCACGCGAGCACACAGACAGCAGCCCCGCCCCCGGCTGAAGGCCCCGGGGCACGGGGCGGCGCGCGGGAGGACTCACTGGCGTGCTTGTCGGCCAGGGCGATGAGGCTGCTGGAGATGTCGCGGCGCCGGTAGAAGCACACCACCTTGGCCTCCACGTTCCCGCTGGCCGTCTGCAACAGCAAGGCGGGCCCTGAGCGCCCTCGCAGGGGCGGCCCCTCGCAGGGGCCAGCACAGGGAGCCACGGGGCAGGGCACGCCGGCCAGGGCCGGGGGAGGCTCAGCGGACCTAAAGCCGCCCGCGCCCCTGCGAGCGGACACCAGACAGGCACGACCGAGGACCGGGCGCCGGTCCCAGCCGCCTCGTGAGGAGAGCCCGAGCCTCGAGGGACGCGGGCACCTGGGCGGGAGCGGTCGCCATGGCCCGGGACAGTCAGGCTGCCGAGGCCCACGAGGCCCCGACCGAGTGGCAGCCAGGATGCGGCAGAGCCAGGGGCGCTCGCCTCCCCCGGAGGAGACTGTTTAAACTAACAGCGTTCACGGCGTTTTTAACAGTAATACAAGGGCGGTATCACAACCCTAATCTTCGCAGAATCTAAAATGTTGCAGAAATTTTCACATTAGATTAAATAAAGTCTCTTTACACAAAGCATTTAACTTCTAGTTATTCAACTCCATCAGACCAGGAACCTTTCAAGGAAGTCTTCAGAGCTTCTCACGTTCCTGACGCAAAGTAAGTGTTCCCCTCTCTGCTGCTTTACGAGATCGCCACAGAGACGTCGGAGGGCACACAGCCTCCCTCCAGCCTACAAGGGACGTGACAAGAACCAAGATGTCTCCAGGGAAAACTAAGGTCCAGAATACTTGCAGGTGGCACACCCGTCCTGAGCGTGGCCAGGCCCATCGGGACGCAGTCTGCAGGACTCACAGGCGTCCCGAGTTTTGCGCACTGTGATTTCCAGACCGAAAAGCAATCGCTAGAAACAGTCTGGAGGGCATCCGACGAGCTGGGGAGGACGAGGGGCCTCTGACAGACGCAGACATCCGGCACCTCAACAGGATGGCAGCAGCGACTGGATGGAGCCGGGAGGCCAACCACGGAGCAGCCGGGCTTGTGTCTTCAGGGCGCCATCGCCGAGCACGCCCCCAGGGGGCCCTGCCCTGGAGCAGACGCCCTGCAGGGTCCTCCGTCAGGATGACAGTGCGGCGCGCAGGGGATGTCCCGTTGGGCTTGGCGACACCTACTTGGTGCCCCTTGCTGGACTTTGCGGAGATTCCCACACCCGGGTTCTGACCTCACTCTGAAATCTGCCTTCTAATTCCTGGGGGGAGCCTGCCGGGCCCCCCACAGCCCCGCCCCGAGGGTCTGCCCCTCCCACCCCCACAGCAGGCCTCTCCCTGTCCTTTCAAAACAGCAAGTCATCTGCTCCAGCGGCGGAAAGACTTAACGTTTCCACGCAGTCAAGGCAGATCCGATACAAACCCAATCAGACTCCTAAGCGGGAAACTCAGCAGTCCCCTCGCAAGCTCACGGAAGCCCCCAGTCCTGGGAGGGCCAGGGAAGGGGGTGGCAGGCACAGCTCGAGGAGGGTTTGCGGGGTCAGAGGGGAGGGGGCGAGCCAGCAGCGACGCAGACCCCAACCCACAGGACGACAGCAACTGCGCTTTCCTTAAACAAAGCTCACTGTCCACTTGCTCTCCTTCACGGAAGAGCAGCAAAGCGCGGGGGTGGCCCCGCCTGCCACGCGGCCCGCTCCCCTCCGCCCGCCACAGGCCACTCCAGGGCCTGCCTGCTCCGCCTGCTGGGAACCCCCGCACCTCCCCAGGCCGCTCCAGGGCGATGGCGTGAAGACAGGCCAGACACCTGCAGGGCACCCTTCCGCAGGGGCATCCGCTGTCCTGGGGCTGGGCAGGCCTGCGGCTCTGGGAGGAAGGCCGCACGGGCAGGTGGGGTGGGGGAGCATTTCCTCGGTCGCTTCTCCGCCTGCGAAGCCCCTGTCCCTCTGACCCCTGCTGGCTGGCTGCTGGGCCCCCAGAGGATCCTCCACTTGACTGACTTCTCTCTCTCTGTGATTTCGTCCCAGTTTCCACGAGCACCTTCCAGGGGTTACTTCTCCCCGAGTCTCCCAGCCCCACCAACCGCAGCAGTGGCCATGTCCCTGAGGGTGCCTGGCGCACCTGGCCTGTCTCCCTCATCAGCTGCGCCCGCGTCAGCCCTGTCCCCAGCCGTCGTGACGGGCCTCACAAGGAAGCTGCCCTTCCGTCTTCCCGCCCCCCAGGCCGCCGGCCAAGGGCAGGCGTTTCGTGGGGACAGGGGCTCAGGTCTGACCCCAGATCTCGCCCTTCCCCAGCTCCCATGTGCGTGAAGCTGCCAGGGCCCCGGCCACCGTCAGGTAAGAGCCCTCCGGCTGACCGGCCTGCAGCCTCTGCCTGAGCCGCGCTCGCCCAGGCTGCGACCGCCTCTCCAGCCGGGATCAAGCCCGGTGCCCCACGGCAGGGAGGCGGGCAGGGCACAGGGCTGAGGACCAGCCAGACCGCGGCAGAAGGCCGTGGGCCCTGGCTCCTGCGATCGGCCTGCCCCTGCCCCACCTGCAGAGGCCCCGGGCAGCCACGGGCAGGGATCAAGCGGGAGGGCCGCAGCCAGAGCAAGGGCCCCACGGCTGCTCTGAGTGCCCAGCCGCCACGGCCCCACCGGCCGAGGAGACACTGGGGGCAGAGGCCTGGCCCTGAGCTGCGCCCTCAGCCGGTGCCAGTGCCCACCACATGGGGGTGACTACCTGATCCCGTCGCAGCAGCGGGCACAGGGGAGCCCTCTTGCCCTGTGGCTCCAGCAGGCGGTGAGCAGGGGGCAGGGGAGGTGCCCCAGGGCCCAGGCTCCAACAGCGAGGCCACCCCACGGCACATCCTGGCCAGGCCCCAGCCCCAGCCTGAGGCCATCCGGGAGCACCGGCTCACTGCAGGCAGCCCCAGGCTGGGACTCCGGGGGCCCCAACTTCCCACCCATGCCTGGTCCTGGCGAGCGTGGTCGTGGGGCTGGGGTGCAGCCGCAAGCCAAGTCTGATCCTTGGGGGATAAGTGCCCTGACCGGCCTGGCATGGAGGCCCCACAAGGCAGCCCCTCGCCTGCACGGGCGACATGGAGCTTCTCGGAGGGCTGCTCCGGGGAGGGGGCCACAGCCACCCCCGCAGGAACCTAGCAGGGAGCAGCAGCAGGCCCCAGGGCCGCTGACCGGGCTCCACGGTGGCTGAGGAGGAGGCGTGCTCGGCGGCCCCCTAGAACCCCCGCCCATGCGGCCAACCGGGTGGCCTGCAGGAGAGGCGGGGTGGCTCCCGGGGCTGGAAGGGCTCAGGAGCCCCCGCCCAGGACACTGCTGGTGTGGGGCGGGCAGGGAGATGGGCAGGGGCGTCCTTCACTCTCACTCCTCGGTCGGGGCGCCCCCCCTCGGCAAGGCCAGCAGAGACCCCGAGGAGGGGGCTCCAGCAGGGACGGGCACACGCTACCTTGTTGAGCTCTTCGATCCTCCGGATCAGGTACGGGTTGCTGGAGGAGTTCTCGAAGTAGACGTAGTCTGCAAAGGGGGTGGGGGAGAGCATGTCAGCTGTGCGGAGCCCTCACCTGCCCCAGGGTCCTCGCTATGGGGGTGGGTGAGCTGAGGCAGGGTCGCTGCTCCAGGCGGGCGTCCACAGCCCGCCCCCTGGGACATCTTCACAGTGCGGGGAGGCACCTGGGTCGGATGGGTGTGGCTCCAGAGACATCAGCACAGGGAAGGGCTGCCAGACCCCACCCCACCCCACCCCACGCACACCAGTCCCAGCCCTGGCAAACCACCACCTTCCCTGGAAAGACGAATGCGCTGGACGGGGTCCTGGACTCCCGCAAGGGCGGGAGGAGACCGGGCACGCAGGGGAGCAGGGTCCCAGGCCTCAGGTCAGGGCAAACTCCCCTCACAGAAGTTCGTTTCCCCAAAACCCTGGGGTGGGCGCAGGGAGGCCTGCAGTGGGAGCAGGGGGCCTGCCCGGGGAAGCCCAGGACAGCCACCAGGCCACCGGCTGCCAGCCCGGCCGTGGGCCCTCACCTCCCCGCGCGCCCGCAGGGGATGGCTGCCCCGCTGGACTCTGCTGAGGCTCGCACACGGCCCAGTTGACCCCGGATGGACAGTACCCCAGAGGGGTCACAGCAGGGGTCACACCATCCGCGCTGATGGGGCGGGGGCTGGCCATGCGGTGGGCGCAATTTATCACATGCAGGCTTGTTCAGTAAAGCCGTTTTTACGGAAAGGCCTCAGATCAACCATCTAAGCTTTCACTCTAAGAAACCAGATGATAAGCAACTTAAACCTGAAAGAATCGCTCCTACATGTCAGGAACCGGAAACAGCCCACACGCCCCTGGGTGCCGTGTGTCCAGGGCAGCACCCAGCTCCCTGGACCAGGACCGGGGCCGGGGCGGCGGCAGTGGGGGGGCCGGCGGAGGGGTGGGGGCCACACTCCCAGGGCCCCCGCACTCCTGAGGGCGGGCTTCAAGGTGGGCACAAACACGGGGCAGGAGGGGGGGTGCCCAGCAGCCTCACCCTGAGCAGCCACGAGGGGGCAGGGGGCTGCAGGGACACCCACGAAGGACCTGACTTGAGAAGCAACAGCCTAGCAGAGACACAAAGAAAAAAGAACCCCCCGAAACCCCTCCAAATACAGAGGGAAGGCCAACCGCAGGTCCACTCACACTGCACTGGAGGAGAGGCCTGCGGCTCAGGAGGCCCCAATACCCTCGCTGGCACCCCAGGGACCACAGCATGGAGCCCCCCACCCCAGGGAGCAACCTCTGCAAGGCCAGGCCGGCAGCCTGGATGGGGCCACACCCCCGGCCCGGGGGTCACAGCGGCGGAGTAAGGATGAAAAGCCACCTAGCCGCCTCAGCCGACGACACCTAAACAGCTCCTGGTTAAAACTCAGACGCAAACCAGGAGTCCAAGGAACACCCTCGCCCGCTGGCAGGCTTCTCCAAAGTCTACAGCGACGCCACCTTTACTGATGGACCCGGGACCGGGCGCCCGCCACCCCCTGCTGCTCACCCCCCGGGCCCAGCCGGCTCCACAAGCAGAAGAGTAAACACTCGAGGCACACAGGCTGGAAAGGAAGAGAGACGCTCTCCGTGCAGACGACGTGGCTGCCGCAGAGAAATTCCTGGTCGACCAAACAGCTGCCAGCACTGCGAGGCTGGGGCCACCCTGGCCCCTCAGTGGGCTGGAAGGACCTCAGCTGCTCGCGGCCAGGGCGGCCTGCTCCATAAACCTGCTTTCTCTTGTTAGAAGAAAGCAGCTCACGAGGGAGGGTTTACAAGCTCACGGGATACAAAAGTCTATCAGAAGCACCGTCTACAGGACGCCCCTGGTGGTCCAGGGGTTAAGAATCTGCCGGCCAACACAGGGGACACAGGGTCCACCCTCGGTCCGGGAGGCCGGCACGTGTCACGGGGCGGCTAGGCCCACGCGCCGCAGGAGAAGGCGCACCACAAGACCGTGCAGCGTGCAGAGGAGCCCTGGTTCCGACGGCCAGAGAGGGCCTGCCGGCAGCAGCCACAGTCCCGCAGAGCCAGGAGCCAGCACGCTGATAGAGAAAAGAAATCAGCACCACTGAGGACTCAGGGCTGCGGTATCGACTTAACCATCTGCGAACCTCTGAAGGTCAGAAGTCCTGCGCAGAGATCTGCAAGACACTAGTGAGGAAAACCAACAAAGTCTGAACAAGTAGTAACGTACGAGGCATCGTCAGAACACAGACCGTGAACCTTTTCCGGTAAAGGGCCCGACAGTAAGGACTGCAGGCCTCGCAGGACAGGAAGTGAGACCAAAGATACCCCTCTAGCTTATTTATTTACAGGATACGTTTCCACAAACGTTTTGCCAATGAAATCTAAAGTAAACAACTGAATACACTTTTTCTGATAAAATACTGGTCTACTAAGAAATTCTGTTGGTGGGAGAAACAATTCATTTAAGCAGGGCTCAGAGTTCACGTGCTTCATCACGAAAGCCCGGGGCCCTGTCCTTGCTGACACCAACCCGTGCCGCGGTCTCAGCGTCTCTCCACACAGGAAGCACCCAAACACCAGTATCCGTCTGCCAGTGCGAAAGCTGAATCAAGACCATTCGTATCGAACTTGCCGAGCTTCCTCTCTGCCCCTTTCAGCGTCTGTGCAGCGAAGGGTCAGCCCAGCAGGCCCCAGGCCAGCCCTGGCTACGTGGCCGGCTGGGAGGAACACCCTGGACGCCGAAGTGCGTGTGGTCACACTGTCTGCAGCCCTGGAGAGACGGGCGGGAAGCGTGGCCTTTCTCCTCTGCTGCTCGTGGTCTGCATCCTGCTGCCGCGAGGATCCTAAGCTGAAGCTCGAGTGCAGCTCCGCCAAGTCCGCAGAGTCCTGTGGGCGAAGGAGCAAACCCAAAGCACCTCAGAGGCAGGCGGCGGAGCGGCTTCTGAAACCTGGACACCTCCACCGCTGGCACTGCAGCCTGAGCTCAGAAAACACGCCCGCTGCAAACGTGGATCCGAACGGAGGTCCCATTTCGCCTTTCAACAGGAGGAACCTGCGCAGAGCAGTCGGTGATTCAGGATCAGTCGCCACCAAACCAAACGCGTAAACTTGCAGGAAGTGCCGTTTTACGTGCTTTTCAGATGAATTCACAGAGAACTCTCATTAAAGCTGCACCAAAACTGACGTCCAGAGACAGTCCGCGTTTGAACCGGTTGAGAGGCGCTCCTCCCGTTCTGGGCAGGGCAAGTCAAGATACGCAGCCTCCACTTCTGATACTACTCGCAGAGCTCACGACAGCAGAGCCCACAGGCGGACGCGGCTCATGGCAGACACACAGGTGGGCTGAGGTGGGAGACCCTGCGTTCTGCACACAGCGCCTGCTGAGCAGCTGCCCAGCGTGCTCACGCGCTCTGCCCAGTGTCCGGCTGCGGCCCGCCCTGTCGACCCGTCACCTGTGACAGGGCTGCCCCGCCAGGGTTCTCTGGGGAAACGGAGCCAACGGCAGGAAGAGGCACGTATATGGGCGTGACACACGGGTGTGTGCACACTCACACGCAGCGGTTTGTTCCACCAGCCGGCTCACGCGGATACGGAGGCCGAGAGGTCAGACGATGTGCCGTCCGCAAGCAGGGGCCAGGGCGGCTGGTGGTGAGGGTCAGCCCGCATCTGACGGCCTGAGACCCAGGAGCCCCTGAGCCGCCCGAGGGCAAGAGGGGACGGACACACGGGTGAGAGCAGGAGCTAGCCGCTCCCCGCGGCGCCGGGCGGGGCAGGGCGGACTCAGATCCAGCGCACACCTGTCCCGAAGCACCCTGGCGGACACCCTGGGATGACAACCCCCAGCCGCCCTGAGCCCAACCAGGTGGACACAGCGTCCCAGCAGAGCCCGCTTCCACTGCCACCAGGCTGGTGTTTTCCCAACTTCTCTGAGCATCTTGGCTGTGCCTGCAGGCAGACTCTTCACAGAGCCAGGCTCCTGACCCCAGGGCTCCGGGCCCTCAGCCTGGGAAGCTGACCACCAGCACAACGCAGGGACGCCATGGCCAAGGACCGGCTTTTCCTGCCCGGCCCAAGATCCGTGGAGGCCCCATCACATTGTCTTCATGGACTTGGTGAGGAGGGTCAGCTGTGACGGGCCCTCCCTGAGCTGGAAGGTCCACGGCTGTCCTGGCACACACACGCTGTCCCCACACACACGATGTCTGTGCACACACACACGCTGTCCCCACGCACACGCTGTCCGCGCACACACGCTGTCCCCGCGCACACGATGTCCGCACACACGCTGTCCCCACGCACATGATGTCTGTGCACACACGCTGTCTCTAGTCTCCACGCGCACACGCTGTCCCCACACACACGATGTCCGCCCACACACGCTGTCCCCACGTGCACACGCTGTCACCACACACACGCTGTCCCCACGTGCACACACTGTCCCCACGCGCACGCCGTCCGCCCATACACGATGTCCCCACGCGCACACGCTGTCCCCACACACACGATGTCCGCACACACACGCTGTCCCCACGCACATGATGTCTGTGCACACACACTGTCCCCACACACACGCTGTCCCCACAGTCTCCACGCGCACACGCTGTCCCCACACACACGCTGTCCCCACACACACCATGTCCACACACACATGCTGTCCCCACGCAGTTCCCGCGCACACACGCTAGACTTGCGCACACACACGCTGTCCCCACACACACGCTGTCCCTGCACGTACACACTGTCCCCATGCACACACGCTCTCCCCGCGTGCACACGCTAGACTCGTGCACACACATGCTGTCCCCACACACGCTGTCCCCTGCGCGCACACACTCTGTCCCCACACGCACACACACACAGTCCCCGCATACACGCTGTCCCCACACACGCTGTCCCCGCACGCACACACACTGTCCCCGCACGCACACACGCTGTCCCTGCACGCACACGCTAGACTCGTGCACACACACGCTGTCCCCACACACACTGTCCCCGCACACACACACGCTGTCCCCACACACACGCTGTCCCTGCACGCACATGCTACTCGTGCACACACATGCTGTCTCTGCACGCACACGCTGTCCCCGCACACACACATGCTGTCCCCACACACGCTGTCCCCACGCACACACGCTGTCCCCGCACACACACGCTAGACTCATGCACACACACACTGTGCCCGCACGCACACACGCTGTGCCCGCACGCACACACGCTGTCCCCGCACGCGCACACACGCTGTCCCCACACGCTGTCCCCACACACACGCTGTCCCTGCACGCACACGCTGTCCCCACGTGCACACACTAGACTCGTGCACACGCATGCTGTCCCTGCACACACATGCTGTCCCCACGCGCATACGCTAGACTCGTGCACACACATGCTGTCCCCACACACACACTGTCCCCACGCACACACACGCTGTCCGCTGCACACACTGTCCCCGCACATACACGCTAGACTCGTGCACACACATGCTGTCCCCACACACACGCTGTCCCCGCACACACACGCTGTTCCTGCACACGCACCCCGCAAGGACCCTCCTGAGCCCAGCGCTCCACTCTCTGGGACACTGACCTTACGACATGGGCGTGTGACTCAGTTACAGCCCCAAGGGCGGGTGGACATGTGGGCAGGCGACCTCACCATCCGCCGCTCGACTTCGTCAATGCCCCACAGCAGCCCGAGGACACAGGCACACATGCCCGCAGGGCTCGTCCTGACGTGACTTTATTTAGAGGCACTGAGACTGGAATTTCACGGAATTTTCACTCGTCCTAAAGTTTTCTTTCCTTTTTTTTTCCCTCAACCATTTAAAAACGTAGGAACCATTCTTAGCTCGTGAGTCACAGGAGCAGTCAGCGGGCCACAGCCTGCCAGGCCCTGCAGGAGGGACTAGTCCTGGAAAAGATGCCAACCTTCCCCCAAGCTGGTATCAGCCACAGTTTCCCCATAATCCCAACCGAACTCCACAGTGATTTCTGCAGAGACGTCAGTAAGACAACCCTACACTTGACATGGGGCATCCGAGACAGCAGGACAGATGAAGCAATCTGGAAACGGCATGAAGCCAGGGCCTTCCTGGCCGCCCACTGGTTAGCACTCAGCGCTGTCACTGCCCAAGGCTTGACCCCTGTTGGAGGAACTAAGACCTCGCGAGCCTCAAGTGCAGCTGAAAGAGAAAGGACGAATCAGAGGCGTCCCACCTGACCCAGACTTGCTGTGAAGTCATAGTGACCCACACGGTGCGGGGAGGCAAACAGCTGTGACCAGACCCCCCAGATGGGGGGTCCGAACGGTAAGAGGTGGAGACGGGCCACAGGGCACTCACACCCACAAGGAAGAGGCCGAGGACCTTCGCCTCCACCGCACATGCCAGTAGGTCAGAACGGGCCACACACTTACAGGCAAAGCCCAGAGCCATAAACACTCCAGAGAACACAGGGCAAGACCTCTGTGCCCTTGGGGTTGGCGGATTTTATGCACAAAACGTGTCAATTGTAAAGGAAAAAATCTGCAAAACACGTGTCTGATAAAGGACTAAAGCATACAACGGTAAACAAAGCGCCGCAACTCGCTGGCGAGCTCCCTCCCGACCTCAGGAGCCAGGCAGAGGGCGCGCAGACACGGCCAGACGCCAGGAGGCCAACCGGCAGGCGGAAAGGTGCCCCGTGCCTCGATCCGGGGAGACCGGAGGCGCCCTGCCCACCTGTCAGACCCTCGACAGAGACACTGGCCCGACGAGAGCCAGCCGGCCAGGGTGCAGAGGGCCCGGGGCACTGAGGGTGTCCCCGCCCCGCCAGGCCCTCCCAGCCCGGGACTCTCACCACGACAGGTGACACAGCAGGGTGGAGCATGCAGCCACCAGAGGCTGAAGATGACCCTGCAGCGACGCGAACACGCCCTTCAAATGTCACGCTGAAACCCCAAACCAGCTGCCCGCTATCTGGAGGCAGGACCTCTGGGAGGGGCTGAAGGTGAGCCCCAGAAGGGGGCCTCTGCACCCTTACAGGAGACCCCAGAGCTCCCTGCCAGGAAGTGGGCTCTCCCGAGACGTCAGGTCTGCAGGAGGCAGCCTGGACCGCGTCTGGGGACCTGCGGCCTCCACAACTGCAAGCAGCCGCCTCTGCTGCTGACCAGCCCTCAGGCTGGGGCCTCCAGACCCGACGTCCCACAGCTGCTGAGTCCACCACGACACGTCCGTTCGACAGAACCGACCTGGCAGGCAGAGGAAGGTGCTCTCCACACTTGGGCAAGCCCTGGACGTGCTGCGTGACACCCTTTAGGGGGCGTGAGGAGCGATAGGGTCCCCTCGGGGCTGCGGAGCCGGGCTGGGCGTGGGGGGCTGACCACAAGGCAAGAGGGAAACCGGTGGGTCGTGCCAGCCGTCTGACCGCCGGGGCCCTCCTCAGCCTGTTGAGACCACACACCTGGAAGCGTGTGACAGCCGCTGTGCACACCTGTCCAAGTCAAAGAGCTGAGCCACAAGGGGTGTGTGAGTGAGCGCTTCGGCAGACCTAGCTTCCGACGTTAAAAATCCCTTAGCCACAGTAATCGCATTTCTGAAATCATCTCTAACGCTGAATTCTCCTGAGCTGACCCACTGGCCCAGGGCGAGGTCAGGGTCAGGGTCAGGGCCAAGGCCAGAGTCAGGCTCCTGCAGCCTCAGGCCAGGCTTTCTTTCGGGATCGACACAGCACCTGCTCTCCGCGCTCGGCTCGGAGACTGACAGCCACATCCTGGCTCATATCACACCACCGGTTTACGGCTGCAGCCTGCCGGCACTGAGGGACCCTGGACGCGCCTCAGGGCATCGCTGGGCCCACTCAGACACCGGAACCTCCAACTAAAAGCACAGCACCTCCAACAGCACGGTCCTAAGGCTGGGGGACTGCTCCCTCGAGGCCCCGCTGGTCAGCATCACCCTGAGGGACCCGCAGGCTCACAAAGGCGAGCAGCCAGGAGCGACGAGGCAGGGCGGGACGGAGGGCGGCCCCCAGGGACGCGGCACGGCCCCTGAAGGGCCGGGTCACCAGCACCTCAGGGACGGGCTCCCGCCAGCCCCGGGCCCGCAGACCCCACGGGGGGCGTGGAGGCTCAGCCCAGGAGCTGGGAGCCTGCGGGAGCCCGACCCCAGGCCCTGGCCAGCCTCCACATTCACCTGCCGAGCCTCACGGGCCCGGGGCCTGGCAGGCACACCCCCTCGGGCCCAGTGTGGCCGCACCATCTCTCCAGCCAGACCCCCCGTGCACACACCCCCTGGACGGAGGCCAGGCCCTGCCCAGAGACGAAATGGCCGACAACCAAGGGGCCGGCCTCCATCCAGGGGGTCAGAGGATGGAGGTGACAGGGGGTCGGGCCGGGCACCAGGCCTCAGCTCAGACGCCCTGTGCTCTCTCTGGACGAAGGGGCAGAACTGTTCCCACCTGGACCCCAGAAAAGGCCCTGCAGAGCCCACGCTGACCCACACACGGACCCGCAGGCCTGAGCTCACATGGTGCCTACTGGAGCATGCCCCCCCGGGTGGCCCTGTGCTGACCCTGGTCCCCTCACACGGGATGTGGCCGCCTCTCAGGGGTGACCTCCCCCTCCTCAAGGGTAGCCCCCCCTGCTCGATGTCCACAGACAGAGCCCCGGGGGCCCGGGGGCCCGCCCGGACACCCACCCTGCAGAGGGCGGGAGGCAGTGGGCCTGCCCCCCAGGTGCCGGGCATGGAACCCCCGGGCTTGCTGTGCCCGCACCCCTCACCCCCACATCCAGTGGTCACTGTCACGTGGGTCAGCTAGAGGGACCCGGGCCTGCGAGGGGCCAGCTGGGGGCAGGGCCAGATGATGGGCCCTCGAGGCGCTGGGAGGTGACCCTGCAGTTTGAAGCCGGGGAGAGGACAGACCTGCTGCTCGGAAAGGTCACCTCCTCAGGCTGCCGTGATCGCGGCCGAAGGGCTGCAAGGCCTGGGAGGGTAGGAGCACGGCCGCCAGGCCCCCCCAGGGCCCCCACCCTGACGCCACCCCGAGCCCCCGACAGGACGGCGCCAGCGGCCTCCTCCGTCCACGCGGGGCCCCTGGAGACCCAGGGAAGCGGGCCTGCTGCCATCAGACTCCAGCCCACCTGCTCCCCGAGGACAGACGAGCAGGGGTGCTGGGGGCACAGAGGCGCGAAGCAGAGGACAGCACGGAATGCCAGACTCGAGAGAAGGCAGGCTGCGGAGTCCCGGGCGGGGCCTGGACCAGGGCCTCAGGGCAGCCCCCCAAATCCACAGTGATCCCAACTTCAGCCCCAGAAGGGGATCCTGCGCCAACCTCGACCAAGGCCCCCTCAGCCCCGGCGGGTCCGGCACCGATGCCCACCCATCCAGGTGCCCAGCAAGGCCACCACCAACTGGAGGGCGTCCACCGCCCAGCCCGGCCCCAACCCAGGACCTGCCCAAGACATCCCTGAGCCACAGCTCCTCGCGAATTAACCCCAGACTGCAACGGCCGCAGTTTCCTCTCAGAGGAATGTGAAGGCCCCAGAAGATCCCCAACAGGGGGGCAGGCTGCAGGTCAAGTGTGCACACATGCACAGTGGTCCACCCGCTTCCCGCCCGGAGCCCAAGGCGGCCGCTCCCCTCGCCACGGTCCCCAGCATGTCCCTGCCGCCCCTGAAGCGTGCGCAGCTTTCCCGCCTGGCAACGTCTTACCTCGTAAAAAGCTAAGCAAACAAGCACAGAAGCGTCTCCGACAGAGAGAAGACAGACGGGAAAGAGCGGGGACGACAGGAGCACCGCCACGCGGCCCGGAGGGCGGGGGTCCCGTCACCTTCTAAAAGCGAGCACCACGAGAGCCAAAGGAGAGGAGACGGGAGCCAGCCCCAGGCGCCCACTGCCCGGTGACCGAGGCGCCCGCGGCTCCGGGCTGCAGGTCTTCCGTCTGTCCTGGAGCCTGATGGATCAGCTCTGCCTTCACGAAGGAGCAGAAAGAGATGTCTACGGTGCCCGCAGCCCAGGGCCGCCCCGGACGGGAACCCGCCGCCCTCCTGCAAAGCACAGACCGCCGCAGCGGGGCGCGGACCCTGACCCCGCCACCGGCATCCAGGCCTCGCCCGCCACGTGCCGCCCAAGAGGCCTTCTGTCCAGGCCGGGCCACTTCCTGGGGAAGAACCAGGCCTGGTCCCTCCCAGGCTGACCCACTCCGCCCAGCCGGTCAGTTGGCACGAAGCTGCGGCCATGCCTTCGCCCCGCCCAGACACCCTGGCAGGGCCTCGGGACAGCATGCCAGGCAGGACGCAGGACGCCCGGGAGAGGCTGGGTGCCGCGGACCACTTTCTTGTGTCCCTCCCATGCGGCATTTGGGACACACAGATGCTAAGACACGTTGTATCTGCAATGCAAACCTAACGGGCATCCTGTACTTTTTCGTGCCGAATCCAGTGACTGGTGGAGGGTCCCGCGTGGAGGGTCCAGACAGCTTCCCCAGGTTCTGTCCCTGTGGTGCACCGAGGCCAGGCAGCCTGCCCGGTGGGCCCCAGCCCCAGGGAGAGGCACGCATCTGCCCGTCTGGGTCCTGAGAGGCCCTGACGGCGACCCCAACCCCAAGCCAGCAGCTCCTCGGGACAGGACGCCGACCTGCCGACACCCTGCCCACAGGCCCTGTGGACCCAGGGGACAGCGCCTTGGGATCCCGTCCAGAGGCGGGGGACGGAACAGCAGGGACCAACCTGGAGTCCAAGGGGAAGCGGCCCTCCATTCGGGCCCCGGGAGCGCCTCCGGGACCCGCGGGGAACACAGGCGTCTGAGGCGCAGCAAGGCCTGAGTGCGGCCAGGCCCTGGTCGACTGCACAGCCAGGAGGCCTGGAGCCCACACGTCAAAGCAGGGACGTGAGTACAGGCTGCGAGGCCCACGGCCTGGGAGGAGCAGAGACAGCACACAGTGGGGGTCCCGCCCTGAGCGGCAGGCAGCCAAGGTGTAGTGGGGGCCAGCGAAGGGTCCCCAGCACCCCACTGCCTCCCCCTCCAGTCTCCAGCCAGGAGCTGGGCGCCTCCTTTCATTCATTTATTCAGCACCCCAACGCGGCCCTAGGGCGGAAGCCCGGGAGGGGAGAGGAGGCCACACGTATGGGGGGCTTCTGGCCAGGTAAACCTCAGGGGCACCAGGCAAGCCGGAAGGGTGGGCCAACCGGAGGGGTCTCACGCCGGGAAAGAGAGGGCCTGCATGCAGAAATGTGGTCCGAGAGGACACTGTGCGGGAGGAGAGCTGCCCGAGTGGCCAGGAGACCTGGGCGGGGGAGGCTGGGGGCTGCCAGCACAGAGGGGGCGAGTGGGTCCCAGGGACCTCCTACCGCCCTCCAGGTGACCGGCTCCTGCTCGGATGGGCAAGGGTGGGAAATGAACAGGGCCCTCCCTGAAGGGCCGCTGCAGCCGAGCCCGATCCCCACGTGTCCACCAAGGGCCTGTGCTACAGGCGGCACAGGCCCCCATTCCCGCGACCACCTGTGAGCCAGAGCGGGCAGGGGGGGGCCTGACGGGCCGGCAGGTGTCCTGCTTGCCCACTGCCCAGGTGGGGGTGTGTGCCCAAGGTCACGAGGCTGGCCTGGCCCTCGGGGTCAGCCGGCCAGCAACAGGGCAGACGGCGCACAGAAGTGGCTCGGACAGCGAGGCCACGGCCGCTCTCAGGCCTGACACGCTCCACCAAAGCTGGGCACGCGGGCCTCTCAGGATCTCAGAGACAGCCAGCGGGCACCTCGCCTCCCTGTGAATTCACGGACCAGCTGGGAACCCCACGGGAAACCAACAGTGCCGTCTCCGGGAGCCCCCTCCCCACAAAGTGGGGCAAGACCCAATGCCAGGGCCTTCCCGGGGCCCAATGAGGGGAGGAACAGCCCAGGAGGGGAGCCTACAGGGCCTCGGCCCGCTCAGCATCCCAAGAAGGGACCACCTGGCTCATCGACACCCCTGCAAAGCACCTCCCTGCCGCCCTGGGGAAATAGGAGGCAGCAAAAAAGTTTGGGGTGTGTTGAAAGCACGCTCGGGGTGACCACAGGCTGCTAAGGCTCTGGAGAGGGAACCCCCCAGAACACAGCCCCTAAGCATACTCCAGGCCCAAGCCCTCAGCGGCCCTGGGCTCCAGGGGGGGACATGGCCCGCACCCCAGATCTGAGCCCGCCCGGCACACCGTGGGCCCTCCTCATCCCTGGGCCCCGGAGCCCCCCACCCCCGGAGGGCAGCCGGGCCTCCTGCACCACGTGCTCCGCTCCGCTGGGGGCGCGGGGCTCAGGCCAGACCCCCGCACAGAAGGGTGCTGGCATCCCCCACAGCTCCTCACAGACCACAGGCCGCCCCCAACAGGTGGGCACAGCCCCCCCTCCCGCCCCAGCTCGGCCCCTGTCCCCGCCGGCTCCAGCGGGGCGGCCCCAGGGGCCCTTTCGGGCCGCAGTGAGCGTGGCCGGGCCGGGGTGGGGGTGGAGGGCGGGCTGCTCAGAAACGATGGAGTGGGGAGGAGACGGGGTGCGGTGCAGACGAGGGGTGCGGGCGGCCGGGGGGAGGAGGGATGCCCCGGCAGGCCGGCCTGCAGTGGGGGAGGGGCGGGGGCGGGGGAGGGGACCGGACTGGGGGGCGGGGGGGGGGGGCGGGGAGGGAAACGGCGAGGGGGCGGGCGGGGGCCGCGGCGCGCGGTGCAGAGCGGCCGGGGGACGGCGAGGCCCGGGGCGGCGGTGTGGGGCCGAGGCCGGCCGGGGGCGGAGACGGCGGGGCCGGGCCGGGGGCCGGGAGTCCGGGGGGCCCGGGGCGGGGGTCCGGGTGGGGGCCCGGCGGAGGCCCGGCCGCGGCGCATAAAGGCGGCGGCGGCGGCGGCGGCGGACAGGCGGCGGCCTTACCTCCGACCCTGTACATGTTGGCGGCCATGTCCGGCGGCGGCGGCGGGGGCCGCGGGCTGGGCCGGGCGGGCGCGGGGCTCGGCGCGGGCGGCCGGGAGGACGCGGCGCGGCGCGGGCGCGGGCGCGGGGGCGGGCGGTTTAAAGGGGCCGCGCTGCTCCGCCGCCGCCGCCGCCGCCGCCGAGGCCGCCGAGGCCGCGCAGGGACCGAGGCCGCGGGCGGGCGGGAGAGGAAGAGGAGGGGCCGCGCGAGGGCGGGGCCTGGGCGCCGCCGCGCCCCCCGCGGGGCCGTTTCCCGGGCGCCCCGCCCCGCGCCGCGCGCCCCCGGCCCCGCCGCCCGCGCGCCCCGCGCCCCCGCCGCGCGCCCCCGCCGCGCGCCCCCGGCCCCGCCGCGCGCCCCCGCCCCGCGCCGCGCGCCCCCGGCCCCGCCGCCCGCGCGCCCCCGCCCCGCGCCGCGCGCCCCCGGCCCCGCCGCCCGCGCGCCCCCGGCCCCGCCGCCCGCGCGCCCCGCGCCCCCGCCGCCCGCGCCCGGCCCCGGGGTCTTTGTCCCTGCCCCCGGCCCTGCCCCCCGGCCCCGCCCGGACGGTGGCGGGTCCCCATCCCAGCTCCGCGCGGGCGCCTCCTCCCTGGACTGCGGCCCGAGAAACCGGCCGAGGGGCCGGGCGGCCGTGCCCAGAGTACCCTCTGGGAGGCCCCGCCCGGGAGCGGGGCGGGAGCGGGGGGGGGCCCGACGCGGATGGTGGGGGCGGGCGGCGGTGTTGGGGGCCTGGCGGGGGTATGGCGGGGCGGCTGGCGGTCCGCGCGAGGACAGCGAGGTGGAAGGGCCGCGGGTGAGGCACCGGCCTGCCCTCCGCAGGCCCGGCAGGACCTGCCACGCTGTGTGGGCTTAAGGCTGAGGATGGCGGTGGCCCGGGCACTGCCCGCAGGAGAAAGCGGAGGGTGGAGGGGGCGGCCCGGCTGGGCAGTCGCGGGCCCAGGGGGGCTTTTGGACCAGCCCGCTGCTCCGGGGCCAGGGGAGGGAGGTGAGGGCCCCAGGGTGACTGCCTCATCTGCTTGGGGACATCCCTGTGGGACGCGAGGGGACAGAGCCCAGGACAGGCCCCAGGCCCCGCACGTCGTGGAGACTGAGGGCGGCTAGAAGGCAGGAGCTCAGCGCTGAGGCCATTCAGGCAGGTCCCCCTCCCCACAGCCCATCCTAACTCAGTGACCTGCGTTTCCTCCTCTGGACAGCGAAGCTGTACCATGAAGCCTCCATCCACCAGCACCCAACAAGCTGACCAAACAGTAAAAACCACGGATAAACGCCCAGGCAGCACAGAGCCCCACGTTTCCCGCCTGCAAAGCGCCTGCCCCTGTCTCCCTGAGAGTGGCGTCCACCTGCAGCGCCCCCGCCTGCCGCGGGGAGAAGCGACGAAGGGCGGAGGCTGCCTTCCTCCAGCCACGGTGGGGGATGGGGGCAAGTGGCGGACAGGGCCGCCTTTGCCCGGAAGTCTCAGGCAAGCTGCTGGATTCCCGGCCTCCCCCTCCCAAAGCAGAGCGCCGTCTACTAAACCCCGCTCCTCTGCTGGCTTCACACTGCTTTCCCCTCTCCAGACTAACAAGGGGGATTGCGGGCAGGGCCCAGACCTCACACCAGCTCAGAGGCACGGCGACAGACCCCAGGCACCTCGCAGAAGACTTCAAAATTCTTGCATTTAGTGGCAAAGTAGACGTTCAGGAAGGAGCCCCGAGGGCGTGCCACGTGGGACGGGGCAGCCATGTCCCAGACCACAAGGGCCGCAGAAAGAGTGGGGAGCGGGGGCGACGGGCGACGGGAGTCGCCTCCACAGGAGCCCCGTGATCCGAGGTCAGACGTTAGGCTGACAAGGCAGCAGAGCAAGAGCAGGATGTGAGCCGAGAGCCAAGGGGGCAGGCCAGGGTCCCGCCGCTGCCAGGGCAGGAAGCCACTGCCAGGACAGGAAGCGGGGCCCGGGGTGGCAGTGACTAACCCGGGCAGGCCTAGAGGTGGTCTGGGGCGAGACCAAGCAATTAGAACAGTCGTTTTGTCATTCACTTGCTAAGCACCCACTTCAAGCCACACACCTTAGATGCTGGGGGCGGGGAGGGGCAGTCTGTCCAGCAGGAAGCAGGGAAGGGTTATGACAATTCAGGCCTTGAAGACAAAGTGATGAGTAGGGTGCGATTAGAACAGTCGTTTCGTCATTCACTTGCTAAGCACCCACTTCAAGCCACACACTTTAGATGCTGGGGGGCGGGGAGGGGCAGTCTGTCCAGCAGGAAGCAGGGAAGGGTTATGACAGTTCAGGCCTTGAAGACAAAGTGACGAGAAGGGTCAGGGGACAAGCGCTCACGGTGGGGGCACTGTTTGTTTAGAGAGGCAGGGACACTGGTGAGGGAGGGGCCCATGGGAGCCTAACGATGGGGGAAAAGGTCCAGAGGCCACTGGACAGGGCAGCGTCCCTGTGCAGGGCCTGCAGGGCTCCGGGTGACCTGAGCTGACCTTTGGCCCTGGCGGCCACTTGCCGAGGGATGGGGGCAGCAGCACGTGGAGGCCAGCGGCCCCGGTGGGAGGCACAGGGCACAGGAGGCACGGTTAGAAAAAGGCTCAGAAGACCCACCACAGGCCGCTCTCCCCAGCATCACCTGGGAGCCCCCAGGACCACAGCGGGGCGAGCCGCACGGAGCCGACCTCGCCTGCTCACAGCCTCAGAGATAAGAGAGATGCTCTTCAGAAAAACCGTGTCACGTGCAGCAAGGACAGAAGTTGGCCCTGTTCTCCGCAGCAACGTTTGAGACCTGAAGACCAAGTCAGGAGGCCGAGAACACTTTACCAAAGAATCCTGCCCTGGCCTGCAGAGGGTGCCGTCCAGTGGGGAGCAGGGAAGAGATGCTAGACAGGACAGCTGAGGCCTTGAAGACGAGAGCGATGAGGGTCGGAGCACAGGGTGACCACAGTGGGGGCACTGGTGAACAGGCGCCCTCGGGAGCTGCCGTGAGAGTCTAAAGGCCTTGGGCAAGCACTTTTAAACCTAGAAGAACCTGAGAAATAAGGCTCTTTAAAAATGTGAAAGCTGACCTTCAGGGCAGCCAATAAGGCTGTAAACGAAGACGAAGGCAGGGGAGTGCTGGCTGGGGAGCTCGCCGCCCAGGAGCAGGGGCCGCGGACGGCAGGGCACAGGGGGCACTGGCCAGGGGCCCGGGCAGGCACAGAGCTGCCAGCGCCCCTCACCATCCAAAACCCAGCAGCAGGCAGACGGGCGTCGCACAAACCCAGTCAACACCCGGCTCTCAACGTTTGCTGCAATTTCTAAAAATAATCTTAAGAGAATCTTGTGAACTTCGGATGAAGAAACATTCATCTAACTTCAGCATCGTGTTTTCCCGTAAATTTTTAAAGATTTGAAAGGATTCTACAGCCATTCTGTAGCTCCACGTACCCTCACTCCTCTGCCTGGGCCCTTAGAACTGGCGGAACCACCCTCACCTGATGTTAACAGCGTTCCCCTCGGTGATGAGATTGTAGGCGAGATTTTCATTTTATTTTATTGCTGAATAGTGAGCAAGTATTCTCGCAAAGCCAATGAAGTCATTTTTCTCAACGGGCAACACTGGGCACTGAGTGTCTGCAGCCCTTGGGAGGCCACACGGCTCAGGTACCCTGCTGGCCCTGGGGGCCTGCGCCCTGCAAACTCGGCTGGGTGCACCCCTTTCTGTTTGGGGTGTCCAGAGCGGCCTCTGCTCCTGCTCTGAGTCCCCCTGACCCTCGAGCACAGACGGGTGCCAGGGTGCAAGGGGGGCACGCAGTGCAGGGGCGTCCTCTCTGCCTGGGGGTGCCCCTGTGAGTCTGGGGAGGTGCCTTCAGGGAGGGAAGTGGAGTAAAGGCACCCTGCACTGCCCGCTGTCAGCGGTGACGGGTGGCGTCCCAACCAGAGGGTGCTGCCTGACCTGTCTGCTCCCAGGCCGCCTCCTCTCATCCAGGCTGCCAGGCTCCCTTAGACTCTCTCTCCTCTCTTCTGGGGGTTCCCAGACAGGCCCCTGGTGCTATCTGGGGCCTGATCATTCTCAGCAGTGAGGGGCTGTCCAGTGCGCCTGAGATGTTTAGCAATCCCCACCCACTCAGTGCCAGGGGCCCCTGTGGAAGGCAGAGTGCCCCTCCCTTAAAGATGTCAACATTTTCCCCCAAACCTGTGACCATACTGGGCTACACGGCAAGGGAGGAGTTACGGTGGCTAACCAGGTGACCTTGAAGTGATATCCTGGGTCATTCAGGTGGCCCGACATCTTCACGGGTCCTTGAACGTGGAGGAAGAGGCGCGAGAACGGGGCTCCTCTGCGGCTCTGAAGACGGAGGAAGGGGCCGAGAGCCAAGGGGAGTGGGCAGCTTCTAAGAAGCTGGAAAGGCTGGAGCCTCCAGGAGGAAGGCAGCTCTGCCCACACCCCACTCTTAGCTGAGTGAGGTCCATTCCGGCTTTCTATAGAATCTAACGTCCATGACTTTGCATGAAGACACCAAGCTTGTGGAATCTTGTTAGGGCGGCAAGAGGAGACCCACACACCCAGGGTGACAACAAAGCCGTCTCCAGGCACCGTCAGCTGCCCCCAGGCTCCAGGCACGACTGAGGGCCACAGGCTGCCTGCCGGTCCCGAGGCCCCCCACGGCTGCTGCTGCTGCTGTGGTGGGGAGCACCGGGTGGTCAGGGGGAGACTGGTGCAAAGAAGAGGCCCTGAAACCACCATACTCCCACTCACCATGCCCACAGTCCCTGGGCCCCTCCACGCACCCTGGGGATTCTGAGAAATCCACAGGCCTAGAACAAGAGTACACTCAGGGGACCTCAGAGAGTGCGGCCTGGGGAGCTAGCTGTGTGATCTTGGACGGCTTCCTGGAGGAGGAACCTGTGTTGAGCCTTAAGGTAAAGCAGAGCAGGAGGCTGGGATGGGCAGCTAGGTTCATCTCAGCAGCCGGCTCTCTGAGCGAGCGAGGCCAGAACTCGGGAACTACCCACATCGTGGGCCTGGGGGCGGGGTGGACCACCTCGTTTTGCCCACAGCCCCCCTCCAACCCACTGCCCCCGTCAGCCCCTAGCTGTCAGTTAGTCACCAAGTGCAGGAGATGACCCGCCCAATGCCAGCCTCCTGCCGCCCTGGGGCTGGGCTCCTGTGACCCCCTCCTTGCTCCCCTTCTCCCACCTCCCGTTGCTGCCAGCCTGGTCTCCCCAAATGCAGCCCGATGTCACTGTCACCTGCCGCTCAGAAGCCTCCTGTCCACCCCCGAACTTGAGGCAAAGGCAGACACCATGGCAGGCCAGGGCCAGCTCCTCACAGCTACCCCAGGCCTCTGCCCACCCTTCCTCCAGGGCCCTGGTCCACCTACGCGCTCCCTGTGCAGAGAAGGGACAGCGCCACCTCCTCCAGGAAGCCTCCCTCTGTGTGGGAGCTGCCCTGGCCCCTGCGGCCTCTGGCCTCCACATCACCTCGCCTCCCCATGGGCCTGCCCAGGACCGAGTACTCCTGGGCTGGGTGGAGCCAGCACCAAGCAGTTCAAACATCCAAACCTCCACCCTGCTGCGAGAGTGGCCCCCCCTCACTGCTCCACACACTGCCCGCGTGCATGCCTGCTCAGCTGCCTCAGTCGCATCCAACTCTTGCGACCCTATGGACTGTAGCCCGCGAGCTGGCAGGCAGGTGCCCAGTCACCTCAGGGGCCAGGCTCCCCAGCCCAGACCCCTTCCACCTGGGCTGCTGACAGCTGTCCGTGAAGCAGGCCCGGAAGGGGAGCTGCTGGAGCCTCACGCCCTCCCAGGCCACCCACCGCCGCTGGTCCCAGGAGGATGGCCCTGCTGGGGACGGGCACCCTCTGCTGGCAGCCCCGGGCCCATCCTGGAGGGCCACTCTACCCTGTCCCCTGACCCTCCAGGTGGCCTCTTGGAGGCTGGGCTGGTACCAGTCACCCCAACCAGAGGTGACCTCCAAGGGTCAGTGTCCTGAGGAGGGGCCAGCCAGACGTCCTCCCAGGCCTGTTTCCGTATCCCCGGCTGGTCGCGGCTGCCTGGAGGGCTACAGGACCGGCGCAGGGCCCGCCTCCCCAGCACCCGCAGGAAAGACACCGGAAGACAGAACGCTGGGCTGAGTCGGCTCTTAGGAGGGCGGCGACCTCGAGGCCGGGGCCTCCAGAGCCACGTTGTGCCAGAAAGGCTTGCTCCGGACCAGGAAGGCTTGGAAGGCGTTGGTGGACTCGGAGGACCTCGGCGGGTGGGGGAAGAGCACGTCCTTGTCCACGTCCTCGGACACCAGCTGGGCCACGATCCGCGCGAGGTCCTGCGGGGAGGGCGGGGTCAGGGGCGGGGCCGGGCCCGGTGGGGCGGGGCGGGACCCGGCGCTCCCGCGCTTCCCCGCACCCTGCAGGAGGCGGGCGCCCCCGCGACGCCCGGCTTCTCGCTGCGGCCCAGCACAGCCAGCCTCCGGCGCTCATCTATGCTGACGCTCCAGCGGCGGCGGCTCCGGCGCCAGCTGTCCTGCGGCTCGCACACCTGGGGGGACAAGGCAGGGGTCTGCGCCGGCCGCACCCGGGGTCTCGCACCCGCCAACCCTCTGCGCTCCACACAGCCACCGCAGTGCCGGCGGGCGGGCAGAGCTTCAGCACAGCTCTGGGGCTGTGTGTGCCTTTCGTCAGCGGCTCGGCGCCTGGACACCCAGGCCAGCACCTGTCCCGCTTCCCTGTGTGTGGGTTGGCCCCCTGGATGTTGGGGGCCATTACAGCAGAGGTCGTAGCCCTCTGCTAGTGCCCCTTCCTAGCTGGGCACAGTCGGCCCACCCTCTGGGGAGGCCCCCGGAACAGGAAGTCAGACTGTGGGTGCCTCGAGAAAGACGGGGCCCAAAAGTCAGTCTCGTCCCAGGCCCCTCCAAAATGCCCACAGAGAGGCGTTGGGGGAGACGACACTCAGGGCTCCACAGGCACACGGGACAGGCCCGGAGGCATCCTGCAGGACCCGCACCCCCACTCCTGCCCAGGTGGGCTGTCCCTGAAGGGCTCCAGAGCCCCTCCCACTCTGCCCAGCCAGGGGCCAGCTGGCTGCCTCCCTGCGGGGTCCAGGAGGTCACCCTCGGAGTGCCACGGGGGGTGGGGTAGGTGCCATGTTAAAAATAAAAGGAGGATTAAGACAAACTCAGTCCCCATTCCCCAAAAACCTAAAAATAGAACTACCATATGACCTAACAATCCAACTTCTGAGTATACATCCAAAGGAATGGAAAGCAAGTCAAAGAGATATTTCTGCACTCGTGTTTGGAGCCACACTGTTCACAGTAGCCAACAAGTGGCTGCAACCCAAATGCCCATCAACAGATGAATGAATCAGCCTCGTGTGGCCCGTCCATACGACGGAGTATCATCCAGCCTTAGAAAGGAAAGACACTGCATAAGCTGCAGCATGGGTGAACCTCAGGGACGCGGGCGCAGAGAACTCAGGTCTCGTGTGGTCCACTCGCGCGAGCTACCTGGAGTCACCAGGTTCGCAGTCGGAGCACGGCACCACAGCTGCCCGGGCCTGGGGAGGGGCGGGTGCGGTTTGACGCGGACAGCATTTCAGAGGTGCAGCATGGAAGCTGCTGCAGTCTGCACGGCGAGGTGAGCGAATGTTCATTTGGGGTTCTCCACGGGACAGAAAAACCCAAACGAGCTTCTTGGCCAACCCAGTGCTTAACACCACTGAACCGTACACTTCAAAATGGTCAGGATGTGGTGGGGGGAGTGGACGCTTGGAGCCAGAAACACACACAGAAGGAGGATAGCGTGAGCAACACAGGAGAAGGGAGCGAGGACCGCCCAGGAGAGGCTCGGCCAGCAGGAGGAGCCGGCCCAGCTGACACAGAGTTTGACCTTCTTGCCTCCAGACTGAAAACCAATGCATTTCTGTTTTTTAAGCAAAAAAAAGGAAAAGAATAAAGCGAAGTCCCCAGCCCCTCTTCCCACTCTACATCAAGAACCCTGGCAGCCTGGCTAAGCAACCTCTCCACCTAGGAGAGGGGAGGGGTCCTTTCTGGGGGAAAAGACCAGCCCCAGAGAAGAGCCCTACAGAGCCGGGGCGTCCAGTGCAGAGCAGCCAGAAGCCTGCCCGATCACCCCGCGACGTTCGCGACTGCTGGCGGGGCTGCCCCCGGCACACGGGGCCTCCAGCCAGCCCACGGGCCCGCCCCTGGGTGCAGACAGGGCAGCCTCCACGGAGGAGAAACACAGGGGAGAGCCCCGGCTGGGGCCCGAGAGGCTCCGACGGGAGTGGGAGGAAGCATGCCACCTCCCCGCTCCCGCCGCCTCCTGGACTCCACGGACTGTGAGACAGAAGAGGACAGAGCAAAGAGGGGCTGCTGCGCGGGCAGCCCGCCGCCGTGACCGAGGCCCGCGGCGCCAAAGGCGGCGTCACAGGCGTTCCCTCTGAAGTGGGGCGGGTCCGAGGATGCTGGTGGCGCACGGGGGTTGCTCCACCCGAGCACAGCCTTCCCGGGGAGACCTCCGGTGGTGAGAGGCACGGGACGACCCACCGACCTCAGCCTGTGAGCAGACGGACAGAAGTCTGCTGCCAAGCCGTGTGTCACAGAGCATCGTCACAGCAAAGACTAACGACGGGACCGGCAACAAACCCCAAAGCCAAGGCAAGGAAACGCGAGGAATGGGAGAGCCAGGCGTGCAGGCCCGACAGCCAACAACAGCGTTCAGAGAGAACAGAGGGGCCGCGCGCACACAGACACGCGGGCGCGCGCACACGCACGCGGGCGCGCGCATGGACACACCCCCTCCAAGAGGCAAGGCTCCAGGCTGGAAGGGCTCCCACAGGACCGAGGGGAGACAGTGGGGGACATCTGAGAACCAGGCGGAGAGAAACGGGCACGTTGGCGGGGGGCAAGGAGCTCCCAGGGCTAGGAGAACCCAAGGCCCCAAACTCCTGCAGGAGGGCAACTTCCCGCTAGGAGGGCCACCCACCCAAGTGTCACCCAGGTGTGCAGGCAGAACAGAGTACCTTCAGGACCGTCCAGTTGGAACTGACTACCTGCGGGGCCTTCTGAGGAGCTGCCAGAGGCAGGGAGGGGCCCCAGCCCGCCCGGCGGGAGCGACACCCGTCGCCTGGGGCGCCAGGTCGTTTGTGAGACAAGGGCCACAGCTGTGCTGGAAGTCTGGGAGGGATCAGAAGATGCAGAAGGGATGGGACGGCGCCATCGTCACCTCCAGGAGACACAGTAGCTGTCTGAGAGGTGACGGTCACAGCGGAGGGAAGCTGCCCATGCCCGGCTCCGGGCCACGGTCGCTGGGGAGCAGGCGCAGCGGCGTACAGGGAAGCAGGACCTGCGGAGAGACAGGTGTCTGCGGGTGGGGGAAGGCAGCGAGCACGCGTTCCTGGGACAGGAGCCTCCACTGAGCCCTCAGGGCCGGCGGGCGGCTCTTCTCAGCTCTGTGCTCACGTGGGGTATCGAGAGTGGCGCACAGCTTTACGAGAGACGGGCATTACGGAGTGGAGCGACCTGACGGCACGCACAGGGGCCCCTGTGCTCACCGACAGGACGACCATCACCAACAGCGGCCAAGCCCCAGGCCATGGGCAGAAAAGACCCCCTCGTGGGCCTGCCTGGTAACCCGCACCAGGAGCTCCCACGGGCACGGAAGCCGGCGCGGAAGGGGACCCGATTCTCAGGAGGGGACAAGGAGGACTCCCACCAGCCACGAGGGAGGCCAGCGCTGCCTCTGAGGACACAGGGCAGCTTTAAATGCTGGAAAATTAGGGGGAAAGCCCTGGAACAAGGGACCGAGCAAATAATTAAAGAAGCTAGGAAAAAACAACAACGAAAGAGGTCCTCTCAAAGTTTAAAAGGAGAATTAGGAAAGACTGGTAAGTAAATCAGAATGGAAAAAAATACAACGGACAATGACTGAAAGCTGGTTTTTTGAAAAACCATTAAAGCAGAATAGTCCTCACGCCACCAACCACCTCTGTCATTTTTGCCCCTCCGTGTTTAGTGCCCATCTTCTTCTCTTTCTATTAAGTATTTATTTATATTGGCTGTGCCCAGTTTTAGCTGTGGCCTGTGGAGTCTATTAATAGGTCCCCGGCCAGGGATCCAACCTGGCCCCCGGCACCGGGAGCACGCAGTCTCAGCCAGCGGACCGCCGGGGCAGCCCCCGTTTCTTCTTAATGAACTATGTATGTCCTCAGACTCAATGTCCTTTTCTCCTCAGTTTTAAACTGTCTTCTCTTTGCTCTTAAGCATCTCTTCACACGTTTGGTTGGTAAACATTTGTATGTTCTAAATGTTACAAGTATTTTTCCCAGACCGTCCTACACCTCCATTGTGTCTTTGTACCAGCCTCACACACAGCAGTCAGGTTTGCTGGGGTTTTACGTCAGGGTTTGGCCTAGCTCGGGCGTTTCCCCCTTGGACTCTCAGCACGGCTCCCGTTCTCCCGGCGCTTCTGCGTTTGGTTTTAACTTGCAGCTCGTGTGTGTGTGTGTGTGAGAGAGAGTGTGTGTGTGTGTGTGTGTGTGTGTGTGTGTGTGTCTGACGAGTCGGGGGGTCTAGATGGATGGCCGGTCGCCCCAATACTACTCACTGAAAAGTGTGTTCCGCACGGGGAAATTAAACTCCAGGATTCAACCTGGACAGTCTGTGCAGGCTTCGAGCCCCCTGGCCAGCTTCCATCCCAGCGCCACGCGACACTCTCTGCTCAGAGCAGGCGAGCCAGGCCCTGCTCTTCTGTTTTAAAACTCTTGCCTGGTTTCTTTTCCAGGCAAAAAAAAAAAAACAACTTCAAATCTGTAATTTTCCAAACTCTGCAACCACAGTTTCCTTCTGCACATTTCTGAGCCCTGAATAAAGGAAGCCCCTCACACGGGCACCCCGCTGTCTGCTCCTTTCCCACCCGCCCTGACCCCGGAGCCCATGGTCGCTGGCCGAGCCTGGCAGCGACGCGCCTCTGAACTAACGCAGACCATGCGCAGCCTGCCTCCTCCCCACCGCGAGAGTACCCCAGGCTCCCCCTGCAGCCGTCTGCGTGTGTCGGAGCGGGGAGCAGGGGCGCGCCCTTTGCAGCCCACTCTGACGATGGCTGCCTCTGACTCAAGTTAATCTGCCGCCCCTCCTGCGGCTGTGTCTCCGGCTTTGCTGGCCTTGCCCATGGCAGGGCCTTTCTCTGCCCCCTTCCTCTGGCTCGATCGGGTGTTGTTTCTAGCCCACGTCCCCTCCACTTGTTCAGAGGCGCTCACTTCCCAGTCTTGTGATGCCATTGAAACTTGTGCTGCTGCTCACCCAGGTCTCCGAGGGCTGCTCAGCCAGCAACAGGGATCGAGGACTGGCTTGCCAGCCAGACCAGGGAGGCACCTTCAGCTTTTCTCGAGCTTCCTTGTGACTGCATCTCTCTCTGGTGTCTTGGAATAACCTCACAAGAGGCTCTGAGCCAAAGCCACCCAACTAAGCAACTCCGTTTCCTGACTTACAGAAACTGGGATGAGAATATTTATTACTGTTCCAAGCTACTGATGCTGGGAAAGATTGAAGGCAGGAGGAGAAGGGGATGACAGAGGATGAGATGGTTGGATGGCATCACCGACTTGATGGACATGAGTTTGAGCAAGCTCCAGGAGCTGGTGAAGGACAGGAAAGCCTGGCGTGCTGCAGTTCATGGGGTCGCAAAGAGTCAGAGATGACTAGCAACTGAAGAACCACCACCAAGTGACTGCGTATCTTTTCTCTTTGATGCGGTCCTCGCAGCCCCGACTTTGGTGCAAGCCCCATGAGCTGTCTCAGCAGCATCACGGTGACGGCCAAGCTGCCGCTTTGGGAAAGACGACCGCGGTGGGCTCTCTGGCTCCCCTTCACCAGGTTACAGAAATGTCCATTTCTTCCTACCTATTAAGAATGGATAGTTTTTTATTTTTTTCTCCCAAGGAAGGAGACTGGAATATATCAACATTATTTTTCTACACCCACTGAAATAATCATGTGATCTTCCTCCTTTTGCTAATGAAGAAAATATTTTTTGCTTTAAAAAAAAAAAATCTTTCAGGCCACACTGCAGGCATGTGGCTCCCCAAGCAGGGATCAAACCCTCGCCTCCTGCAGTGGAAGTGCAGGGTCTTAACCACGGGGCCACCAGGGAAGCTCAGAACATGACTAGGAGATTTCCAATCACTTCATCCATGGGCCACAGTTTTCTTGCATTCATGCAAGTCCGTTTATTCAGGGCATGGTCACTGAGCGCCTGCTATGTGCTGTGTGCCCTCCTGGATGCTGGGGGCAGGGCTGAGGAGGGCGGAGGCCCTGCAGTCCTGCACAGGGCTACCCTCTGTGGTGGTGGAGTTTGCCGCATGGTTGGATTTACTTCTGGATTTTTCAACCTGTGCTTCAGTCAGAGGGCATCACTGCTCTCCTTTCCCCGCCTCGTCAGCCAGCACGGGTGCCAGGGTGATGCTCTGGGCTGCGAGGGCCGCATCGATGCAGAGGATTCGCTTCTTGGGCGCGTGGACACCTACCCACGAAGCCTCATTAGGGAAGGTCTGGGCCCACTTTAGAGCTTCCTTCGCTCTTAGTTTCTTCAGGGTTCCGAAAAGCCCTCTGTGACATGGGCTCAGATCGGCAGGGTTCAGGGTCTCTGCTATCCCCCCACCAGGCGAGACTGCACGGTGACGCCCCTGCCGTGTGCGTGCTGCCACCCCGGGGATTCGGGTCCCACTGGCCTTGGCTGTGCTTGGGGCAGCCGAGTCGCCGCAGGTGGGGGGAGGCCTGTGCCCACCGCAGGGAGACCTTGCCCGCCAGGCCCTGCCAGTGGAAGGGCTGTCCCGCCCCAGCCTGGCCTCAGGCACACGTTTTGTTCAAAACTGGGACGGGGTAACCACTTGAGAACATGCGCAGGAAAGTGTATTTTAAAACCCGGGAATCCATGACCCAAAACGAACAGTGCCATACTTGCTCCCAGTCTTTCCCCCAGGAAACTGTGCTGACCTGGTCCCGGGCAGGCTCCTTGACAAGCCCACGCACTCGGAGGCCGGGCTG